>NC_080084.1:8352738-8664194 GCF_949987535.1 Balaenoptera acutorostrata | reverse complement strand
TAAAAACAGAAATGTGTTTATTATACTTATTTCCTACTGAGAATATAAATGAGTAGAGATCTTATTATTAAATCCCTTTGAATTGGATTCTTTTCTCCAAAAACTCACATTTACTACTGTTAGTTCCAGTTTAAAGTCAATATGAATTCAGATGTGAGGAAGGAAACGCTTTATTCATGTGAAATTTCGGCAGCGATTTATACACGGATGCTTCGGGCAAAAAGTAAGATGAAAGTACTTTATTCCCCATTTAGAATTCTTTTCCACAATTCATAAGTAAAATTCCTTCTCACTGTGGTTATTGAGTTTAAAGCCACTTAAAGCCCTGAAAAAAATCATGGAAGGGGTGTTCTCTACTTGGACTCAGTCCCATCCGACCATAGAAAATGCTTAGGCAGAAGGTTTGGAGTCTCAGAGGCAAAAGGAGATGTAAGAAATTAGCTAAGATGACTAGACCAAAGACCCACTAGATAGTCTTACTTGATTTCTGTGGTGGGGTAGTGGGTTAAAAGATGGGAACAATTGGACAGGTTGGATTTTGGAGAGCCTTGAAAACTAGACTGAAAATTTATTGTTTTTCACTTACCAATGGTAAATCATTATATGTTCTTGAGGAATGAAATAATCCAATACATGCAGTATTTTGAGAGAACTAGCTTGATAATGGTGTACGGGTTGAATTGTGTACAGATAGGACAAATTTTGGATTCACCAGAATTGCAATCATAAGGGTCTATGTAATTAGGAGGAGGGATGGATAGGGAGGTAAACTCGAATAGTAATTCAAACTTTCAAAGAAATGGGGAAGACTTTGGTGAAAATACGGACATGTTAGGAGATGGAAGAATAGAGCATAAGTGCAAAGCTTCCAGCCTTCAAAATGGAGATGGTGGACAGAGTAAGACCTTTGGAAATGATTGTGATTTGCATTTAGATTTAGGTGAGGAGGACCAGTTTGCTTTGGGCGTGTGGAGTTTGCGACGACCGTAGGACATCCAACTGGATGTATTTAGTAGGCTGTGTGAGTGGTATGGTAGTCAACTATGTAAAAATATCAGTAGTGGCTAATTCTCCAAGGGAATTAAAATGAGAGAGAAGGGATAAGAAAGACCTTTAATGAAAGAAAAAAAAATATGTGCCATGAAAGCAGGGTGAAGGAAAAGGAAGAGAAGTAGGGGGAGGAAGAGAATGGCGTGACTCTATGGAAACAGAGATAGAAGAGAGTTAGGAAGAGATGGATACCAGGTTCAAACCTTTTACCAATGTCAAGGACATGAAATTTGAGAATTGGTCACCTTGGATGGAGCAGTCAATGGAATGGTTAGAGTACAAGTCAGAACATAGCAGTTGAAGGTGGAGTGGGACATTGTAAATTACAGGAAGAAATGAAGAAACTGGAAGGTGTAAAGGAGATTGCAACTACAGAAACAGCAGGGGCAGCTGAAAGGGTTTGTTTTAGGACTTGAGATTCTTGGGGCTCGGGAAAGCCTTTGAACCTGGAGTTGAGAGTCTACTTATTTTGGAATACAGTATTACAAGATGCCATGATGAGCCTGGTAATGGGTCCATTTCTGTAACCTGATCTTTGGTTTTATGTTTGTGACTTGAAATGATGAGTTTCAAGGATCAGCTCACATTAATAAGAGGGAGAAAGAAGAGATGGTAAACTACTCTTTGTACTCAACTTCATTGTAAAAGGCAGCCTCACAACCCCCTTCGAACTGGTTGGAAGCCAGCATCTTCAGAGCCTACTTACTTCCTGCTCAAACCATGAGGATAGACTAAAACCAGATGTGCTGTGACCTCCTCAAAACCTATTCACAGGCAGGAGGCCATAATATACTGTTTAAATACAGCCCATGTGTCACTAATGCAGGCCCTCATTTTCCATGATGTACCAATGGAGCGGGGGCCCAGCCAGCTGCAAATGCTCCAGGCTAGAATTTTACAAAGAACAAGTTCCCCTGTGCAGGAACAGCTAAGTCACGAGTGGTCCCTCTTCAGCACTGAGATGTTTCACCTTAAAGCTTCAGCCACCTAGGAGAAACTCAACATATAATTATGACCCTTTTCAATTTTCTTATAATGGAAAGAAGAAATGAAGGAGGGTCTCTGAAAGGTCAACTTTCAGAAACAGGAAAAGACAAACAAAAGAGTGGTTTTTGTTGTTTTGTGTTTGTTTTTTTTTCAACATGACTCAAGTAATAGAGTCCTACCCTTGTGGTTCTGGTTCACCATCCAGAGCATCTCTCATTGGGAATTCTATTTTTTTTTTTAATTCAACTTTGACATTTTTTCTTAATTTGTTTTCATTGCTTCTTTTAGACCACCCAGAAAGTATTTTTCTTTCATTTTTCGTCTTCACACACACATACCTCTTTCTTTCTCTCTCTCTCTCTCTCTCTCTCTGATTTTAAAAGACTTAGGCAATGTTTCATTTTTTACCTTGAAGTTTCAAATCAGCAAACATGTACTGAATACCAACTGTGCACTAATCAGCCATTTATTCTTGTTTTATGTTGAAAATATCTATATTGCTTTGGGGGAAAATGATAAAGCGTCCCTGTTGAAAGATCTAAAGAACACAGATATAAAAAATCTTTCAGATCCCACCATCCAAATACAACCCATATTAAACACTCATTTGTTATCTAGTCATGCATATTTAGAAATATATATGTTTATAATTTTGCTAACTGGGATCATATATATTTTCTATAAGCAGCTTCTTTCACTCAATATGGCATGGATATCTTTCCTGGTCAAAATGCATCACAAGATCATCATCGTCAATAGCTATACTACATGATATACACACACTGTAATTTTCTTAACTAATCTCCCAGTGTCAATAATCTAAGTTATGATTTTTTTCTATTCAAATTTCAAGAAGCAACCTTAAACATACATAATTTTTCATTCTTTTTCTCTAAGCCCTTACTGTTTGTCGGTGGGTCAATAACTCTTTTCCCTTGGTGCTTTCTCTTCCTGCTCCAGATTGTCTTACAGTTGGCTTGAGAGTGATCTTTAATATTACAAGCTTTCATGAAAGCCACATTTTATGTGCTGTTCTGGGCAGATGAGATCAAACGATGGAAGCTTCATGAAGGCAGATTATGGGTCAATACGCAGAAGCATGTCTCAAAATAACTATGTTAAATAAATGAGATAATACAGGCAAGAAGTATGCTGCAGGTTGTATAGCCCAATACTTGTTAAAACAAATACCATTATTCTGATGTAATTAAGGAAGGAATCGCTTCTTTCAGTGGTGAATTCCTAGGTCTTTGCTACGTTTGTATTGAAGCTGGATGAATAATTTCAGCAATTATAAGACATGTTGTTCTTAAGTGGGAGTTTGAGCAGACTGACCTCTTATACATGTATATAAGAAACTCCCAGAAGTTTCTAAGATTCTAAAGTGGAGCAAATGTTGAATTGGGCTTTAACCTCACCACCACCTCCTTAAATCTTTCCTCCCCAAAACGTCTTTATGCTTCAACAAGGAATTTTTTTGAACACCTTAATATTGGCAGAATCTTGGCAGGTAGGCAGAGAGAGCTATTTGGAGTTAGGTAAGCATTTCAGACTGCCTATTTAAATCACAACTTTTCTATTATCCATTTGGAAGTTTCCAACTCAGATTTCATGGGTCTCAAATAGGATCAACTTCCATCCTAAACACACACACACAGAGTTTCAGCCTATAAAATTTTCTGGTTTGAAGGTCATTGGGTGGATGAAGAAGAAATAGCAGCAAGAATGTCTGCTGAAAAAAATTGTACAACCTAAAAGTTGAGAATTATGTTTTATTCAGCAGACATTCTGAGGACTTCAAGCCTGGGACACAGCATGTCAGATAACTCTGAGAGGCTGCTCCCAAGAGGCAAGGGGGGTGTAGCCAGGACATACAGGAGATTTTGCGACAAAAATCAGGTAGTCGGAATATCAAAAGATTACTGTTAATTAAAGAAAACCAGACATCTCAAGTTAATGAAATTAGCACTGCTTTTCTATACATGGGAAGATGCAAAGTCTGGGTTCACTGGAACCGTTCCTCTGAAATGCACCTCAGCTATCTGGGGCCAATATCCTGTGCTTCTCATCCTAAGTCTCTTCAGGTGCACAGTTGGGGCAGCTGTAATGTGATCGCCTGATGGCTGCAACATCCTTTGTTTACTGATATGGCAGGCAACATTTTTCATTCACAAGAAGAAACATGTGCGTTCCAATATCCTATTATATCCACAGTTATGAATCATGAAAAGGTAGTATACACCAGACATCAAGGCACATGTAAATGAAGGTTGTCAGTCACAACCCTGGAGGTGGGGGGCACCCTGTTTTGATAGTGAATTCCTCACAACAGCCCCAAGAACAGCTGTCCTTCCAGGAAAGCATCTCTGCCCAACTCCTAAGAACCAGAACCAACCGGCATGCATAGAATCTCAACAACAATGTACTTAACCTTGTTCATACAAATAAATTAATGGGAAATAGTATCACCCCACCAAGCAGGAAAGGCCTCATTATTGTGGAGTGAAGATTTGTACTTGGAAATTTAATATTTCTCAATGTAGAAACTTACTCAAAGTTTGACTTTTTTTAAAAAAATTAATTAATTATTTAGTTATTTTTGGCTGTGTTGGGTCTTCGCTGCTGGGCAGGCTTTCTCTAGTTGCGGTACACGGGCTTCTCATTGCAGTGGCTTCTCTTGCTGTGGAGCACGGGCTCTAGGCACGCGGGCTTCAGTAGTTGTGGCACGTGGGCTCAGTAGTTGTGGCTCGTGGGCCTTGGAACGCAGGCTCAGTAATTGTGGCTCACGGGCCCAGTTGCTCCGCGGCATGTGGGATCTTCCCAGACCAGGGCTCGAACCCTGCATTGGCAGGCAGATTCTCAACCACTGCGCCACCAGGGAAGCCCCTGACTTTTTAATAAAAGAAAGAGTGTCCTCAAATAAAGGGCAAAATCCATATATTTTCCTAGTGTCTAGCTCTTTGTATCCCGTTATTGGCCTCTGAGCCATTCTTCGAAGAATATGGTGAAATAAAAATGAAATAATGTATATGCAAGTTCTTTGAAGAGGTAAAGAATATCTGATGTTTAGTAAAGATAGTGATATAGTCTTCATCCTCTCTGCAAAGTCCTGCAAAGTGCTCAGGGTGTGAGGAAGAGTTCAGAAAAAGGAAGGTTCTCCTAGAACAGAAGGAGTTTGCATTCGCCTGCAGCTCCTGTTTCTTTTTAAATTATGCCACACCCTGAAATAGTGTGTGATTCTCTTTTCGAAATATTTGCAATGGTTTTCCATAGCGTAAAGCTTATGCTTTTTAGTTGGAGTAGTCTTACCTAAAGGGTTATTCGGCCATACGTATGTACAGGGGTATTGAAAGCTGTAAGATAAAATATTTGCCTACAGGTTGGATTTTCTAGAAGTTTTGGTAAAAGAATGCCAAAATTATTATCGTAAAATGAAAATAGATAGAATGGAGTTAGACGTTATTTTATTTTATTTTGAAGATTATCCATAGAAATTGTTATCATAAAACTTCGAAACTTTTCCCTTTACAGTCAAAAGAGAATAGAAGTGTGAACGAAAAGTGTTGCCTGCCATATCAGCAAACAAAGATGTTGCGGCCATCAAGTCATCAGCCACTGCTGCCGCCAGCAGTGAGCCCAGGGCACTCAGGATGAGAAAGCACAGGATACTGGCCCCAGTAGCTGAGGTGCATTTCAAAGGAATGATTTCAGTAAGGCCAGACTCTTGCATCTCCTCATACATAGAAAAACTCTAAATTCCTTAACTTGAGATGTCTGGTTTTCTTTAATTAACAGTAATCTTTTGATGCTCTGACTACCTGCTTTTTGTTGCAAAAACTCCTGTATGTCCTGGTTCCCCCCTAGCCTCTTGGGAGCAGCCCCTCAGAGTTACCTGACATGCTATGTCCCGGGCTTGAAGTCCTCAGAATGTCTGCTGAATAAAACATAATTCTCAACGTTTAGGTTGTGCCTTTTTTTCTTCAGTCAATAGAAACATTCCTATATTCTCACCAGCCTTGGGCATACTTCTGTGGGAAATTTTGAGAGGCATGAACCTAAGAGTTGAGGACAGACTCCCAGCCTGGTATTCAAACCCCTTCATAATGTGTTCTCAATAGTCCTTTTCGAACTTTTCCCCACTACCTTTCTCTCTGAAATCTGAACAGCAGTTGGCAAGTCCACCCCCGGACTGGATAATGAGCCATGCCAATCTCTACACACGCCTCACCCAGTTTCCCTCCCAGGAAACTTCCCTTCTGTCACGTCTGGTTCTCCAAATTCAGCTCCAGTAAACTCTTCTGTAACCCCCAATCCCTTGGTGGTTATTCCCTCCTCTGCACCACATCTATACGTTTTTTTCACCTTGTTCGTCATTAGTGGCAAAATACATTACCTGGTTAAAAAGCATATAGCTTCTCATTTTCATTGTATGTACTGTCTACCCAATTTAGAGTGAATATTCCCAGAAGGGAGGGCTTTTATTATTCTTCCTAACTCTTGATACAGTGTCAAGCGCTTTGGAACGTCGATGACAGTACATGGACAGCATTTTAGAAATCATTGAACCCGAGTTCCTCCTTTTATAGATAGAAAATAGAGACCAAAGGTAGAGAGAAATGAGAAAACCTGGAGGATAAGACAGAAGAGTGATTTTCATTGACTCTTTCGCCTTTACTTCTGTTAGAGATTAGTTTTACATGAAGCCCTGTAGCAACTGAGAGAGAGGGAGAGAGAGGCTGTTACTACAGCCTGTGGCACATAGGTTAAGTCAGAAATATGGAATTTTGTCTAATAGAAAAGATTGTTTCCTTCTGGCCTCTGAGGATCTTTCATGCAGATCTGAAAGAAGTCTGGTATTTCCTGAAAGCAGGAGGCAGGCACTGCATTCTTGTAATTTTGCTCATCTCTCCCCAGCACTAGTGTGGCCTTCATTTTTGGCATGGATTTATGCTTGGAGTTTTACCCATCCCTATGCAAAACCATAAATCTCACACCAATCCTCTGAAAACGTCTCTACAGTCTTTTCCGAGATTCTTACATCACCACTAAATGTGTTTGTTTAGGTGTGTCAAGTATCCTTATTTAGGGTGATGTCATTTGAGAAGTTGGTGGAGGGTCAGAGTGGAGAGAAGTGAAGATGTTGGAGATTGGAAATAAGACTTGTGGATACTGGTGCACAACTTGAGAGAGAGAGCAGGCAAAATAAGAGAAAATCAGTCATTTCTCATTCTATTTAGAAGAATAACATTGGTATATGCACCCTGTATTTATTAGCTCATTGAATCCTCATAACTATCCTATGAGGCAGGTACCATTAGAGTGAGAAACTGGGTTCCAGAAAGGTTAGAACCCAAGTAAGCCAGCTGAATAGGTGTCAGCACCCATATTTGAGCCCAGGAAGTCCAGGTCCAGAGCTACATACGCTTCCATCTATGATACTACGGTGCCTCTCAAAGGAGATAAGGTATACACACACACACACACACACACACACACACACACACACACACACACAATGGAATATTACTCAGCCATAAAAAAGAATTAAATGCTAATTGTTAATCAACTATGCTCCAATATAAAATAAAAATGATAAAAATAAAGAAATCATGCCATTTGCAGCAACATGGATGGACCTAGAGATTATCATACCAAGAGATGTAAGTCAGACAGAGAAAGACAAATATCATATGATATCACTTATATGTGGAATCCAGAAAAAAGATACAAATGAACTTACTCACAAAACAGAAATAGACTCACAGACATAGAAAACAAACTTATGGTTACCAAAGGGGAAAGGGGGGTGGAAAGAGATAAATTGGGAATTGGGGATTAACAGATACACACTACTATATATAAAATAGATTAAAAAAACAAGGACCTACTGTATAGCACAGGGAATTATATTTGATATCTCTAATAACCAAGTGAGATGGATAGGAGGTGAGTGAGACAAAGAACTGGAAAAGGAGAAGCCCACTAGAAGATGATGCCTGTAATCCAGGGATGACTTGGCACTCAGATTAAATGGGAAAAAACATGGCCATGAAAGATTGGAAATCTAGGACTGACCAGAAATGAAAGTTGAAAAAAGGAGAAATGGAAAATGACCCAAAGTTTGCAATCGGAGAGTCGAAATAGTGGAAGTGTTAGCGACAGGAATGAGCCTGTGTGGGGTGTGTGGAATGTGAGATCTCTGAGCGGGCACTGTGACCAAGTCACATCTGTACCCCAACTCCCATCACTTAGCGACTTCTCAGTAAACAATGACTATGAGAATGAAAGAATGAGCTTGAGATTTTCTTTTTTGAGAAAGGGGAATCACTTTTAGAGGAAGGTGATGTGCTCAGTTTTGTAAAATGACTTTGCTTGGGCTGCCATAACGTAGTACCACAGACTAGGTGGCTTAAACAACGGACCTCTATTTTCTTGTAATTCTGGAGAGCAGAAGTCCACCAGCAAGGTGTCGGCAGGTTTGGTTTCTTCTGACGCCTCTCTCCTTGGCTTACAGATGGTCGTCCTCTCCCTGTGTCCTCACAAGATCTTCCCTCTGTGTTGGTCTGTGTCCTAATTTCCTCTTTTTGCAAGAACACAGTCATATGGTAGTAGAACACCAGTCATATTTTTAAGAACACCAGTCATAGGACTTCCTTTTACCTTAATTACCAATTTAAATGCCCCATCTCTAAATGCAGTCACATTCTGAAGGTACTGGAGGTTAAGACTTTAACATATAAATTTAGAGGGAGACACAATTCTGCCTATAACGGATGGTTATCCAAATGCATATTCCACAAGAAACTGGATATTTAAGATTATAACCTGGGGAAGAGGACCAAGCTGAAGAGAGTGATTTGAAGAACTTAAAAGTGGATGAATATGTACAATGGAATATTACTCAGCCATAAAAAAGAATGAAACCATGCCATTTGCAGCAACATGGATGGACCTAGAGATGATCATACTAAGTGAAGTAAGACAGAAAGAGAAAGACAAATACCATATGATATCACTTAGTGTAGAATCTAAAAAAAAGATACAAATGATTTCGTAACATGATTAAAAGTGTTTTATAGTATTAACAAAAATTAATACAGTTTATTTTACCTTTTAAAAAACTGCCTATGATATGTGGACTTTAAAAGCACCTTTAAACTGATTTCTAGCTGCATTTTACTGTAATCAGAAAAAATATTCCGCATGGTATTCTTCGAAATTTGTTGAGATTTGTCTTATGGATAAGAACATAATCTTATTTTGCAAATGATCTATGTACTCTGTAATGATATACTCTATAGTTTTGGCTTATAGGATTATAACCACGACAATTTCATCGGGTTTGCTAGTCATGTTATTCAAATCTTCCATATGCTTACTGATTTTTTTTTGTATACTAGTTTAATCAATTACTGATAAATTTGTGTTGAACTTTCTCACTATATAAATAAAGGGATGACAAAACCATAAGACCTATAGTCTTGCATACCAAATTGCTTCTAATAGAAAAAAAAAATATATATATATATATACATATATATATAAACACACATGGGAGTTTCTCAGATAAGATTTGGGATTGACTGAATCTAGGTGGGTCCAGGAAATAATGCAGAGAATGGAGCTAAGTCATTAGTACACTCACAATCCAAACAGTGCCTATCAGAGGAGTTCCCAACCTCTGCCCCAACTGTGTGGGTTTCAGGACCATTACTCAGCTGAGCTGCACCATTGTCCCTAGGCAAAGACTCATGTGGCAAACAGATCTGGTGAGTTTCCCGACTACAAGAGAAATGTTAGACGTGTGACTGTCACCCTATCTATTACTGGAACAAGATTAACACTGTTTTCTCCAAAGACAAATTTGTGGGTTTGCTGCATCTTAAAATCAAGGCACTGCCTCTTCCACCCTGATATCTTTCATTGTCCTCTCTGTTCTAATACTGCATTTGTGTGGTTGGGTCCACCTAGTAGAATTGCGCCAGTAGCATTCTCCCAGCAACTAGCTCTCAGATTTGTGCCAAATCATGGCTATTATGATGCCAGTGTTACAAAGGTAAGTCCAGTGATCTCTAAATTGGCTTAGTGAAGAGGAAGAAAGGGAAAAAAAATAGTTGCACTTTGCTACCAGGAAAAGCCATAATGTTGATTTTCCTGTTTGAAGCAGGGCTGTTCATTGGTAAGCGTCTCAGGAAGGTGTAGGAATTAAATAGAAAATCAATACCTTGTAAAGGCTTCTCCTTACACAGGAGACCTTAAACAAAGACCTACAAACACGGCTTTTTTTTACATAATCTGGCCCATGTTGACCTCTCCTGGACGCCCCTAGCTTGTCAGCACTCAACAGGGTTTCTCCTAACATCACCTGTCAGCCCCAACCCAGCCCATCCCATCTCACTAACGGCTGCCATTCTGGAGATTTCAGTTCCAATAGATTCCATCATTGAAATTCATACCAAGTTGGGTCCTTCTGCTTATATCCTTTTAGAACCCCGTGTTATTTTTCCTCCATAGCTCTTGTTAAATATGACTATTTGATTAATATCTAGCAACTTCATAGGACCGGAAGCTCCACAAGAGGCAGACATCATACCTACTTTATTGGCCAGTCGATGCCCAGTGTCTAGATAAGTGAAGAATCTACCAGCAGTGGGATCAACATATAATTAGTGCATATATTTCTATGCCTATAGGTATTTGACTTGTCTTTTCAGCACCTCAGTTTCTTTGTACGTTGGTTTGATTTTAATAGCAAGTAGCATGGAATGGTGAAAGGATCACAGATTGTGGAATTAGACACACCTAGTTTACATTGAGCTGTTACATTTTATTTGTCTAGATTCAGATGAGAGAGATACCAGTAACTGATGTTCAATTCTCATCCTCTTTGACCTTTCAATCGAACGTTCACTTTTACTTGAAAGTGTCCCCTTGGCTTTGTGGTCTCACTGTCTTATATTCTCCTCCTAAATCTCTGAACACTACCTAGGTTTTCTTTCCTTGTCCCCAGAGTTGCATTCTGCGTCCTCTTCACATTGGGTACCCTTTATACAGAGCTCTCATTTTTCTCTTGTAGCTTTAGCAGTCCCAATCTGAATTTTTCAGCTGCCTCACTGATACCTTCATGAGAACACAATAGGAAAGTATTGTAGTTAACCCCAGAGCCATGCTGTAGTGATGTTTGCCCATCACTTGTGATTCTGTATAGTTTGAAGCTTTAGGTCATATTTTAGTGAATCACTTATAGTTTATTCCTAATTGCTGTGGAAAATGTATTTTGCACAGTACTAGCTCAGGTTCACTTACTTTGTAATAAGGGCAATTCCTGTGTACGTAATATAATATACAGCTGCATCTATCATCTATTACAAAAAGAATCATCTAGTGTTTCACTGAATCACCTCAGAGATCACAGATCTCTTCTAATCCATCCATAGGACTTTCTGAGTGTAAATACTCTTCAATCAGATATTGAGACAACTTTTCAGGGCACTCAAATCTATAGGGAGGGAGATATGTATTCTAAAAATAATTCCAATAGAAGATTCAGATATTAGGATAAGAAATGTATTCTAGACATATTTCTGTGTTATGGAAGACATCCCCAAACTTCCTAAAACTATCTGAAATGGAATAGCCTTCCTTGATGGGGAGAATAAAGATGTGACTGATAATGATACAGCAAAAATCAAACCTGCCATTCAGCAAAGAGAAATTATTTTTTTGTGTGTTTGAATAACTTCTGATAAGTCAAGGCGTTTTCTTTGATAAAAAATGTATTAGTTACATTTTGAGCTTCACATTACGAGCTTTGGAGTGAGCCACATATGTTTTTAAGTTACTCTGCAGCCCTAGAGAGCAAGAAAGACAAAAAATAATCAGGCCATAGCTGTGGAAGGTACAATTGGACATCTTAGGCATTGAGACTTACTCTCCAAGGTACTTTTGCCCAACTACTTTCTCATGTCATCTCTAAAATCAGTTGCTGCTTGGAGACACGGGGGGACCAGGTAAATAAGAAGATAAACATTTTGCTATGGCTCTTCTAAATACCTACCCACCTAAAGTAATAAGACAACCATATACTAGAAAAGCAGCTGTCTTCAAAGTTAAAGCCTAACTTTTTTTCCTAAACAGAAAAAAGAAGGAATAGAGAAAAAAAGAGAGAAATACTGGAAACAGTCTACACTTAATACTACCCCAAATCAGAAATCAGGTGTTCAACAGGCTTCCATATCCAGAGCTTAGAAGCAAAGCCTCTAGGTAACTATAAAGGGTGATGGTGCCTCCAATGAGATTTAGCCGTTTGACTTGTACACAAACCCTTCGGGAATTTATTCAAGCCCATTTATGGTTATTTTATGCCATACTAAATACATTTTCACATTTGAGATCTAAGCCAATATGAGTTTAAAATAAAGACATTAGAATAAAGAAATAGGCAGGCTTCAGTTTCAGCGATGATGTAACTCATTTGAACCTATTCAACAGACAGAAGAAAAAAACTAAACAATCAGTAGTATCTCAAAGAATACAGAACATGTGATATTGGGGGAGGGGCATGGAACCTTATCCAGCAAAATAGGTCCTGAGGAAACAATATATGATAAACAGCAAAAAACCCTGCTGACCATAAGACACCAAGAAAAATTAAATTTAGAATCTTCTGTGAAAAAGAGCACAATTTAAAATTTTTATTTAAAATGGATACAATTTGGGGCTTCCCTGGTGGCGCAGTGGTTAAGAACCCGCTTGCCAATGCAGGGAACATGGGTTCCATCCTTGATCCGGGAAGATCACACATACCATGGCGCGACTAAGCCCGCGAGCCACAACTACTGAACCCACATGCCGCAACTACTGAAGCTGGTGTGCCTAGAGCCCGTGTCTGCAACAAGAGTAGCCCCCGCTCACTGCAACTAGAGAAAGCCCGTGCGCAGCAACAAAGACCCAACGCAGCCAAAAAATTAATTTAAAAAAAATGGATACAATTCAAGGTTTGATGTTCAAAGAAGTTTTCAGCAGTTCATAATTTTTCCTGTGCTATTTACTTACTCTCGTTCCCAAGCCCATCCTCCATCCTCTGCATGTGATGCTGGGGCTCGCCATTTTGCTTCTGATGAGCATCTGACAATGAGAGGCAGTGGGAGACAGAACGGAAGAAGGAAGGAAGAAGGCACTTCCTCCTGCTTTCCAGCACCCTTTAGCTCTTCTCAAGCAGCAACAGACAATTGGTGCCAGCCTATCAACGCTCTTAGCACTCCCGACACCTGCCTCTGCTGAGGTCTTCCTCAACAACCAATTCGCAAAAGAGTGAACACCATTAGATGGCTGCTGTTTTGTACCACTACGTTTTGGGATAACTTCTTGTGCAGCAATAGTAACCAGAACATCAGACTTTTAAAATAGGTCCTCCACAGGAGGTGCTCAATAAAATATTGAGCAAAATAATTTTATTGAGTAAAAGAATAAATGCTGAGAAACTAGATGGCAGAAGGTGGTGGCAGTATACCAATGGTATTCTCCATTTAGTCCCTAAGTTGGCATTACGTTGGCCCTAGAATGAACAAACAATCCAGAAACCATTCAGAAAGCAAATTCCACTATACAAAGTGAGTAGGTTTTTTTTCCTTTTCTTTTTAATGAAGAGGAAGGTATTTTTCTTACCTTACAGTTGAGGAAGCCTACTTGTGAAATATTGAACAGGAATTCACACATTTCCCATACTACCACCTCAGATTCCTTTTTATTCTCATCCTTTCCTGAGACTGGACTCGATTTTCATACTATTTGAAGAACTTCTAGGAATTGGTGTTAATGAAGTGCTTATACTATCTCATCATCCTAGAATTAGTAGTTTTCTGAAGAATGATTATTAAACAAGTTTTCAGTTGTAATTGATTAGCATCAACATTCCAGATGAAACTCAGATTTTAAATATTTACATGAATGACAGTAGCAAGAGGCACACCTAGCACCCAGATCTTGGTTTCTAATATCATTCTCCAGCCAAAGAAACGAAGGCTCCCTGGAGAAATGGCTGATTGTTGGATTAGGACAGGAAATGTACAAGATGAGCCTGGGTTATCTTATGGTTCCAGAAAGTAAAAAACTGCTCAAAAAGTTAAAAAGCCCAAACTGATGGGTGTATGTTGAAGGAACATAGGCACCAAAGAAAAGAAGTCGCAATAGTCAAAGCTAGAAAAATTTGAGCAACAGAATAAATAAAGTAGCATTGGATTATAATCCAAAGTATAAAATTAGTATCCATTAATTCATACTTATACAAATAAATGATTGAATAAATAAATAAATGGAGAGAATAGATAAATTCCTCATGCAGAAAAATTCCAAATAATTTATACAGACACTCCACTTTTAAGGAAATGTACTATAACTTCCCACTCCTTAAGTGTGGGCTCCACAGAGCAATTTCTTTCCAAGGAGGACAGTATAGAAAGAGACAGGGGAAAAAGAGTAACTTGACATTGGTGAAAGATATCAAGGAAGAAACAAATAAATGGAAAGATAGCCTATGCTCATGGATTGGAAGAATTAATACCGTTAAAATGTCAATACTACCAGAAGCCATCTGTAGATTCAGTGCAATCACTATCAATATTCCAATGGCACTATTTAACAGAAATAGAAAAAAGTACTCCTAAGATATATATGGGACCCCAAAAGACCCTGAGCAGCTAAAGAAGTCCTGAGAAAGAAGAACAAAGCAGGAGGCATCACATTTCCTGATTTCAAGCTATACTATAAAGCTAAATTAATTAAAACAGTGTGGTACTGGCATAAAAAAAGACAAATAGACCAATAGAACAGAACTGAGAGCCTGTAAATAAGCCCAAGTATATACAGTCAACTAATATTTGATGAGAGAGCCAAGAATACTCAGTGGAGAAATGACAGTCCCTTTAATAAATCGTGCTGGGAAAATTGGATATCCACATGTAAAAGAATGAAACTTAAAATCTATCTTATACCATTCAGAAAAATTAACTCAAATGAGCTGAAGGAAAAAACCTACTTACTTTGTAGAGTGGAGTTTGCTTTCTGAACTGTTTCTGGATTGTTTATTCATTCTAGGGCCAATGTAATGCAAACTTTCTTTTCAAGTTAGTGTTTTTGGATATATTCCCAGAAGTGAAATTGCTGGATCATATGGTAGTTCTATTTTTAATTTGTTGAGGAACATTCATGCTCTTTTCCATAGTAGCTGCACCAATTTACATTCCCAACAGTTTGCAAGTGTTCCCTTTTCTCCACATCCACTCCAGCATTTGTTATCTCTTGTCTTTTTGATGACAGCCATGCTAATAGTCAGGAGGTGATATCTTATTGTGGTTTTAATTTGCATTTTCCTAATAACTAGTGATATTGAGCATCCTTTCACGTACCTATTAGTCTTTTATATATCTTCTTTGGAAAAAATGTCTATTCAAGTCCTTCGCTTACCTTTTAATTAGGTTATTTGGGTTTTTGTTTTTGCTGTTGAGTTGTATGAGATCTTTATATGTTTTGGATATTAACCCCTTATCAGATATATGGTTTGCAAATATCTTTTCCCATTCTGTAATTTGTCTTTTCACATTGTCAATGTCTTCTTTTGCTGTGCAGATGCTTTTTTTAGTTTGATACAGTACCACTTGTTTATTTTTATTTGTTGCTTGTGCTTCAGGTGTAATTTGCAAAAAATTGTTACTAAGGCCCATGTCAAGGGGCTTTTTCCCTTTAATTAGTAATAATGTATTAATATTGGTTCATTAATTGTGACAAATGTACCATACTAATAAAATATTATAATCATAATCAAAATGGAAAACAGGTTGGAGTGTATGGGATCTGTCTGTACTACCATCACAATAATTTTGTACCTCTAAAACCATTCGAAAATAAAAAGTTTATTTGAAAAAATGTTCACATGTGCTGAGTTTTGTGAACATAAAAAAAAATATTGACAAAACTCAATAAAGTAACTTCACCATGTGTACAACTGCCCTGTTGACTGTTGTCTCAATGACTAGGCTTAGAAGTTAAAAACCTATACACGTGTCCACTCATAAAGGGCAACATTAAAATCCTGCCAAGTTTGCTGATTATTAGTCTGGGTGCTGCCATAGCCAGGCTGTTCCAAGTACTTAGAAAGAGGAGCTTAGTCATCTGCCTACTCTCTCCTTTATTAAGTTTAATTTATGGACTGAGTTTCACTGGAGCGAAATCTTGAGCACAACAGCAAATTGTTGAACAGAAAAGGGACGGCATGGAGGCTGAGGCCCATGATTCTCAGAAGCAAAGGGGAGATACAATTATTGAAAGACAATAAGGGCTTCACATTGTTGAGATGGTCCCAGAACAGAATAATTACACCTAACTTTGTCCCCACTCCTTCCCACTTAGCCCAGCCCAAAGAGGCACTTTGAAGGTCCCAGATTTTCACTGTTGCCTTAAATTTTGTGAAACAAATAAAACAGCACTTAAAAAAAAAGGTTAAAGCAGCAACATATCTTAATTGTATTCATACATTTGCAAGAATTTAAATAATTTTTCATCTGTAATGTATAAAATAAACTCCTAAAAAAATGTGGTACTAACAGGAAAAGTCTAGGCACCCTTCCAGAAGTGACCTTGAAGACCATCTTTGTACCACCTGGGCCACATGTCTCTATTAGAGGACAGGAAAAATAAATCAAGACCTAATAACTAAGGAGGGGTGAAAGCCATCATTCAGGATGTTGCCTTCGTCGTGGAGCTTTATGGCTTTCCACTGGCTTCAGGTCAATTTGCTTTAAGAGCAGGGTCCCGTGAATCCAACTGAATGATCAATTTATTCAACTATTGTATTTCATAAATTTAATAAATTATTTAATTGTTGAAGTGTTTTTCAAAGTTTTCCTTTCAGTTTCAGCCCTTGTCCCTGCTCCCTCTACCTTTTCCAGCAACCCTGCCCCTGCATTTTCTTCTACTCCAGCCTGTTAATATTTTACGAATGTAGTTGGCCTTTCCTTTAATCACTGGCACAGAAAGAGTCATGGCATAGTGCCAGACCCTGTAGAAGTGTAAAATTTCTCATAACATCTCGGGCTAAAGTAAGTACAGAATCAAAGGCAGTGGCAAGACCCAAATCTACAAAAATAAAGAGACTAAAAATCGTAAAAGGAAAGGCTCTCCATCGACATATAAAATGGCAAGAATAGGAACAAGAAAAGATGTAGGTGCAAGTGCTGAATAGGGGCTGAAGCAATATCAAAACTTTGAAATATCCTCACTACTTGGCAAATAGGATTTTTTAAAAAACGGATCTATTGGCAAAATGGCTTTCTGCAAATTGACCAAGTTCTCTTTTGACGATACTATACGGCCTCATCATCAAACCAAATTGGACTCCTCTGGGCTTTACCAAGGAGACATAAGGAATTAATTGAGAAATAAATGTTCAAATAGCCATGCACATAATCCCATTTCTGGTTTTCCTTCCCACCTTACTGTGTGCCTTGAGTAAAAGCCCAGAGCTGGCTGAATTTCAACATTTCTATTGATTTAAGAAAAGGGAGAAGAAGGAGAGAGAAACTTCTTTCATTTTCCTAACTTCTGAATAAAATCACCTGACATATAATTTGTGCCTGCTTTTGTTGCTTGAAATGAACCCACTATGATGCCAGAAACCTCTTGAAAAGAATAATTGGACTTATTAGTTGTCTATTTTATATACAGTAGTGTGTATATGTCAATCCCAATCTCCCAATTTATCCCACCCCTCTAAACCCCAGTCACCATAATTTTGGTTTTCTATATCTGTGACTCTACTTCTGTTTTGTAAATAAGTTCATTTGTACTCTTTTTTTTATATTCCACATATAAGCAGTATCATATGATATTTGTCTTTCTCTGTCTGACATAATTCACTCAGTATGACAATCTCTAGGTCCATCCACGTTGCTGCAAATGGCATTATTTTGTTCTTTTTTATGGCTGAGTAGTATTCCACTGTATATATGTACCACATCTTCTTTATCCATTCCTCTGCTGATGAGCATTTAGGTTGTTTCCATGTCCTGGCTATTTTCCATGTAAATAGTGCTGCAATGAACATTGGGGTGCATGTATCTTTTCGAATTATGGAGGAAACTAATAAGGACCTACTCTATAGCACAGGGAACTCTACTACTCAATAATGGCCTATATGGGAAAAGAATCTAAAAAAAGAGTGGGTGTACGTATATGTATAACTGATTCACTGTGCTGTGCACCTGAAACTAACATGACATTGTAAATCAACTATACTCCAATAAAAATTAAAAAAAAAAAAAAAGAATAATGGGATTCTCCAGTCATAAAATCATTTAGGAACTGGTAAAGACAGTGGAGGAGGGGACTTCCCTGGCGGTCCAGTGGTTAAGACTCCTCATTGCTTTCACTGCAGGGGGTATGAGTTCGATTCCTGGTCAGGGAACTAAGATCCCATATGCCACGTGGCAAAAAAAGAAAAAAAAAAGACAGCGGAGGAGGGTATGCTAGGAATTTAAGGCAGCACAACCCCCAACGTTATATAGGCTAAATTCCCACATCCTTAGAATAATAATATGAAGTCATGAATAATAGAGTCTTGTTCTACCCAGCAATCTGTTGGAAGGAAGAAAAGACTAGAAAGAGGGAGAGAGAGAGGAACAAAGAGGGCACGGAAGGACGTTGTGTTACATTCTTGATACAGCCACCAGGGAGCCCAGCGTTGTGGCCATGACAAGATAAACATTTTCCCACCTTTTTCACACTAGCCACCCCCAGGAACAACCTCGTCACTGTTCCCTGAGCACACTGCCCTTAATCGGACCTCTCACCCATGATTACCTTTTCATTCTGACTTTCTGAATCCCACCTATTTTCAGGGTCCAGTGGAGTGGTCCCTTTTCCAAGCCTTTCCCAGCCATCCTGCTATCTTACCTTACCACCCTGGTATCTTCACCCCTGCCATAAATTGACAGTGAGTTTAGGAAAGAAACTCATCTGAATTTTGACCCCTTTTAGTTTGTATAACTTACTTAGAAATGAAGGAGAAACAAATGCACTGGGCATGATTATTTCCTGTGTGTATTGTCTAAGAGTTCACTAAAGTACAAGTCTTTTCTCTTTCAGCAGTGCTGGACCCATTGCAGGGGCTCTGTGAACACCGGCTGGGTGAACATATAGATTAATGAATAAATGAACAAGTGACAGGGTGCCCTGAGCTAACAGTTGCAGACAAATGAAAGAAGCATGAGGACATAGAGCAAAGAATCAGGTCAGGACCCTTTCATTGGCTCGGCGCGCTCTTTCCCACAGAACTCTCAGCTTTCTTTAGAGATCAAAACTCAGTTGTTTTGAAATAGTCATGGCAAAGAAAGTGAGAGGACTTCAAAAGAAATATGAATGATTTCATAAACACGGATCCCTACATTAACAGCCCTTTATGGGCAATAAAAAGTCATAGGAGGCAAATTTAAAATGTCTCCTTTCCAGAGCCCAATGGAAAAATAACCCTTGAACATCTTTCTTCTATTAAGTCTACATTTCTAGTAATTAGGAAGCTCAAACAACTCCATTTCCTGCTTATGTAAAATTTTTTATCACTGGATGCAGGGAAATATATTCATTTTGTTGGCCTTCTCATGAAGGTATCACCCACTCACCAATGCCCTGTTCTTTCAAAGTACAATTCATTAATGTCACCACTGGTCACCCAAAGACCAGATTGAGGCAAGCCTCATGTTTTCTTTGTGTCCTGCAGTTTCACAAGGGAAGAGATTGCACTTGCCTAATATTTCATCTTGTTCCATGTCTAGGGGTTTTGCAAAGCATACTGTAAAGTTCCACCTGGGGTCTGTGTGAGTGATTCCTGGATTTGGACTGGTTTCATTTTCTAAAGCAAGCCGGCCTGCCTTGGTGCCCTTTTAGTGATCTTCTTTGCTGTAAACTGAGCCAAGATTGATAACTATTTATGTGGCATTTGCTCATCGCCTGCTTTCAGCTGGCAAATGCCAAAACTCTGCATTTGTTCAAACTATATTCTTGTTCTGCAAACACACTGTAGAGATAGCATCGTCTAGAGCTGGCCGCTGTTCCTGCTAACTAACTCCCTCATTCAGAGGGCAGGGAAGCATGTGATTCTGGTAATTTGCCTGTGACAGAACTTTTATAGCCTGCATCCTTTTGCTTGCTGTGCCCAGATGTTACATGATACTTTACCAATAACGCATATTTGAAGGAATTTGTCTTATGTGTTTGTTTTGAAAAAATTTTATGCTTACTCCACGTTTTATCATTCCCTCTCTCTTTCTCTCTTTCTCTGTCTCTCTCTCTCTAAATGTGTGTATGTAAATTCTTTTCTCAACCATTTGAGAGTAAGTTGCAAAGACAATGCCCCTTTCCTTCAGTGTGTATTTCCTAAAAAACAAGAACATTCTCTTGTTTTCTTTCTTAAATCTAGTTAGATTCTCATTTTTTCCAGGCATTCTATCAAATCCCATTTTGAGTTTCTCTTTCTAATTGATGTGCTGAAACATTCTAATTGATATGAATTAAATGGGATTTTTTAAAAAAATGTTTGTGTGTAGAGTTTTACAGTTTTCCAGAGTGTGTACAGTTTTCCAAATCAGGAAATTTGCATCAGTACAGCACTGTTATGTATTCTACAGGCCTTAGTCAAGTTTTGTCATTTGTCCTACTAACTACTTTATAGCACAAGGATTTTATACTTTTTTCTGGTCCAGGATCCAAGCCAGGATTAATGTTGCATTTGGTTTACTTGTGTCTTTATTCTCTAATAATTCAAAATAGTTCTTCAGCCTTTCTTGGTCTTTCATGGTCTTCTAATATTTTTGAAGAGTAGTGGCCATTTATTTTGTAGAATAACCCTCAGTTGGGAATTTTCTGAAGCTTTTTTATGGTTAGATTGACGGAACTGCCATCAGGAGGTATCTGTTTTTCTCATTAATGGTGATGTTAACTTCGTTCACTTTGTTAAGTTTCTCATCAGATTTTCACCCACCTGTTTTCGTATCTCTTGATGATTCTTGACTAAAACAATTATTACTACGGCGGTTTTCAAATGGTGGTTTTCTGAGTATATTATGCCATCTGCACTTGTTACTTGCCTTTCCACTGTAAAAAAGGACTTTCCCCTCTTGTTTCTTTATTTATTACTAATGTGCTTATTAATATTAATATTCATATTCAATATGGATTCGTGAATTCACATTTTATATGTCAAAACCCAATTATTGTTCATTTTGATGCCCAAATTACCTCAAATTTGGCCGGAGGGGGTCTGTTCAAGCTGGCTCCTGTGTCCTTTTGATGCATCCCATTATTCTTTGAGCACTTCCTTACTTTTTGGTATTCCAAAATTATCTTGAACTTTTCCAGCCCCAGCTTTAGAATTGGTGATTTCTATAAGGGGCCTTTTTTTTTTTTTTTTTTTAATTGGAAAACGGTACTTAAAATCCAAGATCTGGGGCTAGGTGTGCTAATTGGCAGTGTCACTGTTCTAAGAAACTCTCAGTGGGCAGGGTTAAGAAAAGTATGCGCGTGTGTGTGTGTGTGCGTGTGTGTGTGTATGCATACACAAATTTACATTTATATTTATTTAAAAATCTATGTATTATATATCAAAAACTGAGTTCTAACTGATAACCTCATTTCCAATCTAAGATATGAATTCTCAAAATGAAAGGTCTAAAGAATCCCAAGCAAGATAAATGAAACAAACATTTTTTTAAAAAATCCCATTTTAATTCATATCAATTAGAATGTTTCAGCACATCAATTAGAAAGAGAAACTCAAAATGGGATTTGATAGAATGCCTGGAAAAAATGAGAATCTAATTAGATTTAAAAAAGAAAAAAAGAATCCATTTGGGTTTGTAGTTCTGTACCCAGAAAAATCTGTATTTTTTAAGGTTAATAATATGAATAAATCTTTGGCAACTGTGGTCAAAAGAGAGAGGCAAAAATCATGAACAAAGGGGGGATTTTCATGGAACTCGGTAAGCTATTTCTAAAACTCAAGCAAAAGAGAAATGTGTACGAATAACTAAGACAGCTTTAAAAAAAAAAAGAGGGAAGTCTTGTCCTAACAAATACCATGACATACTATAAACTTTTAAATAGCAAAGCAGTGTGCTAATAGAAAAAAAAACCCACAAACAAGCCAATAGAAAAAATCAGTGAGTCCAGAAGCAGAAATTATGTATACAAGGGAATTTCTTACATGATAAATGTTGTCTTCATATTGAAGAGAAATTCTAATACATTAAATGGTATTGGAAAAACTAGCTACACATTTGGGAAAATATTAAATTAATCCATAGTTTTCAACATTCACAGAAATACATTTTATTTTTTATTTTTTTTAACATCTTTATTGGAGTATAATTGTTTTACAATGTTGTGTTAGTTTCTGCTGTATAACAAAGTGAATCAGCTATGTGTATACATATATCCCCAAGAAATACATTTTATATGGATTTTAGACCTACAGGTAAAAAAGTATACAAATAAAAGAAGAAATATGAGATAATATATTTATCAACATAGGGCATGGGGTACATAAAGCAACTGATATAATGAAAAATATTGAGGTCAATAAACTTTCAAATTTTGTAAGGTAAAACAAAAGACAAAAAAATTGTAAATCATAGACTGTCAGAAATATGGATTGTAGTACTGTAACAAAAATTATTTTCTCACAAATTAATTTAAAAAAATCAAATAAATAGTGAGAAGGTCATAAGAAAACTGGCAATATATATTAAGAAGAAATTCAAGAGGAAAAAATATAAATGACCATTAAACATATAAAAACTAAAAGAAAAAAATGTTAACCTCTCTAGTGATCAAGAAAAATGCAAGTGAAAATAGAAATGAACCTTTTCCACCCAACAGTCTAACAACACATGAAGTTTGATAATAGAAAATACTGGCAGATCCATGGAAACTGGTTGCCATAGATGGGACATTGGTATGGCCCTTTTTTGTTGAAAATTTAACAGTACCTATTGAAAGAGAAAATGCATATCTTAAGTCTCAGCAATTCCACTTTCAAGACCCACTCTGGAGAATTATTTCAATGTTCAAGACAATGTATCCAATGATATTAATTGCAGATTTATTTGTTGTAAGGAAATATTGGAAAAATCCTGTGTCTATCAATGTGGGAATTACTATCAAATACTATAAAACAGTTAACATGTATCTGTAAGGTATATTGTTTAGTGAAAAAAAAAACAAATTTCAGAGTGAAATACATAATATTCTATGCCAAGAAAAAAATCCAACCAATACAAATTCAATGGAACAAACAGATGCATTGTGAACATACAAAAAATTATTTAGAATACATCTCACACAATGGTAAAACCTGGGAATGGATTAAGGTATCTCAGAGTAAAAGTTCATTTATGGTTGTAGCAGGTCTTAGTAAAGATCTGCATTCAAGAAGAAATGAGGGATGAAGTTCCCAGTGAGAAGCTGAGCGACCATCATACCTCAGGGCTAATGTATCAGTTTTACAGGCTCTCTTGTAGTTATGAGTCCAACATAAGATTCACCTCCACCCCTACCAACTTTCCAGGAATTGTTTTGGAATCCATAAGGTTTTTAAAAAGTAAAAACAGCAACAAACAATATAAATTTGAACATGATTTATTTTCCTTCTCTAGATGTTGACTGCTTGCCTTCTCCCATCAGAGCATAAGCTCCACAATGAAGACAGAGACTTTTTGTCCTCACCAATCTATTCCCAAAGCCTAGAACGGAGACAGGTACACTCATAAAAGTTTGACTCCCATTTATGAATTTAAAGAGAGGGAAATTTGATGATGATGATGATGATGATTATATTATAGTGATGTTCCACATTATTAGTGACATTGCATTTCTGAGGGATGACAAAATTTCTTTTGTACCCATGTTTCAGATCATCTGGCTTCCCAAGAGCACTAGGAAATGCCGCTTCTCTCAAGAAACCAATGATAAATCTGTGTCATGGAAAAGAAAGTCCCTTTACATGTGTTTCAGCCACTGTTACTGCCCCATGTTGGTGGTGGTGAGGTGTTTGCAGAAGGACCAGATAAGGCCCATCAGGGGTTATTGGTGGAACGGCAAGAACAGATAATATATATTTGAAACAAATCCAAGCACACATTTTGAAAAAGGGAAGTGATCATAAATGAAACCAGATATACAATTTGAAAGCAAGGGCAGTCAGAGTGAATAAGGTAAAATATATACATAAAGATAAATTTCAATAAACGTTTGAAAAAGAAAATGGTCCCAGTATAATATTCATTCAGAAAGACATACAAGAATATGATATTTAATGTAGGTAAAAGCATCATGACAGTTGTTTGAGGGATAAAAGTTGCCTTTTCTTATTAGTGTCTTGTCTATTGATTCCAATCAAATCCACGTGGTGGCAGGCACACTTAGAGGCAACCAGACCCTCCATATTTAATGAAGCTTTGCACCAAATATTCTGAAAGTTAAAAACTCAATTAACAAAACTCTAAGAGGATTTTTGTTTGAATTTTATTGTCAAAAGACTCATCCGCTTGGACTAAAGGAGACTGTCCTTTTTTTTTTTAATTTTTATTTTATATTGTAGTATAGTTGATTTGCAATGTTGTGTCAGTTTCAGGTGTACTGCAAAGTGATTCAGTTATACATATATCTATCCTTTTTCAGATTCTTTTCCCATATAGGTTATTACAGAAAATTGAGTATAGTTCCCTGTGCTATGCAGGAGGTCCTTGTTGATTATCTATTTTACATATAATAGTGTGCATATGTTAATCTCAAACTGTCTGTTTCTTTGAAATTAACCCTTGTACCAGCCCGCAGTTTCTGGGCAAGAAGTGGAATGAAGAAAAGCCTCTTAGTCCCTAAGGAGGGCAATATTCCCCAATGCCCTTTCCATCATTAGTGAAGGAGGATAATCAAAAAAGTACTTTCAGAGGACCACAGAGAACAAAGGAGAAGTGAGCCCAAGCTACTCCCAGGGCACTGACTGAGGACCTAATCAGGGAACATTCCAAACATTCCACACTCCCCAGATAGGGGGGCTCTGAATATATTCTCCCAGTGGAATTTAGGAATTGCTGCAGACCTCTGCCAGCTGTGTGTCTCCCATTCTTCTTTCGGAAAAGCAGGGCTTGGTGTGTTGGGAGGAGCCAGGTAGGTTTGCTTTCTTTTTTTTTTTAATTTTTTAATTTTTATTATTATTTTTTTTTATTTTTGGCTCTGTTGAGTCTTCGTTGCTGTGCACGGGCTTTCTCCTGCTGCGGTGAGCGGGGGCTACTCTTCGTTGCGGTGCGCGGGCTTCTCATTGCGGTGGCTTCTCTTGTTGCGGAGCACGGACTACTAGGTGTGTGGGCTTCAGTAGCTGTGGCACGTGGGCTTCAGTAGTTGTAGCTCGTGGGCTCTAGAGCGCAGGCTCAGTAGTTGTGGCGCACCAGCTTAGTTGCTCCGCGGCATGTGGGATCTTCCCGGACCAGGGATCGAACCCGTGTCCCCTGCATTGGCAGGCAGATTCTTATCCACTGCGCCACCACGGAAGCCCCGCTTTCTATCTCCTAAGTCTCAAGAGGTCCCAGATTTCGACCAGAGCTGGAGACAACCACACACTCTCCCTGGTGATGAGATGATTCAGCATCCTCCAGAGATGCTGGACCTTGAGCTCGATGCCACTTCAGGACTTCAGCTGGTTTCCTGTGGAAGAGGTGTGAGTATTTGCATGTGGAAAGGAGAAGGGACAGAAAGTTTGGTTTTCAGAAGAGAAAACCTCGATTCCTCATTAAAGTTGCTCAGAAATATTTGATTTCTTCTCCTTCCAGGCATACGGTAGGAATGATTTCTATATTTTATTCCCACTCTTGTAGTGAAATGTGGCCACGGGCCCTGTGCTGACCAATGGAATGTAAAGCAGGAGTCTATGTCCCTCAACGTGTAAACTTTCAGGGCGGTTGTGCTTATCACTAAATACTTCTCTCTGCCCTGGTGCTGCCTGTGCTCTGGATCTTCCAGATCGTGGGTCGTGGCTTCTCCAGTAGCCTGTGTCCTGAAGTGAAGGACAGGGCAAAATAGAACCCAAGATGGCCCTCAGGGCCCGTATTAGGAGGAAGAAATAAACCTCGCAGCTCTGTCACTGAGATTTTAATATTTTTTATCAATGCAGCATTTCCTAATCTATGCTGACTAGTTCACTGGTGATCATTTTTTTACATAAAAATGCAATTAAATATTACCTATATAGTTACCCTTTTTTTAAAGGAAGGTCAGAACGATGTCTAGAAGAAGTGAATTAGGAGAAAATGCAGGTGACCTCTCTGTGAGGGACTTGTTTAGGAAGGAAACTGGCAATACGGGATTTAGCCCAAGCTGCTTTGTGAAATCCTCATGGTCATCCAAAAATAACTAATTTAGCCCTCAGTACAGGAGGTCATGTGCAAGGGGACTTCCTATAACCCACTGAGCTGGGAAGATGGGAAAGCAAAACACCAGTCAAATCTCAAAATAACAAGGGTTAACTTCTTGGACTTTTTCTGACTTTAATAGCTCTTTGTGGTTAAGCATTAGAACAAAGAAAAATGGAATTTCTCTCTTTTCTCACTATCAGCAAAAACTTCTGGGAGATAGGAGTGAGCAAGTCTTGTTTACCTTTACATTCCTCTGCCAGGCAATAAATTATTATTAAATCAATAAATAAGCAATAAATTATTATTAAATGGGAAAGTAAATGTGAAAGAAAGGATAATTGAATGAAATGTATATCACTGGTTTGGGCTAAAGGCATAACATTTGGCGTATGTATAACTCATTTTTTGGTAGCCAAGTGGAGGATATAATGTAACACCTCATTGTATACACACTTAACACGTACGCATTTAGTTCTTTTTGAATGCTATGGATTCCATCACTTAAATACGCCATACCTACCTGTTCTCCAACTCCAGTGGCTTAATTTGGGAACTCATTATCTCTTGCTTAGACTATGGCCATTGCTTGCTAATTGGACTGCAAATCTTCTTTACCCTGCAATGCATCTCTCGCAGCCCTCTGAATGTAAAGCAGACTAAGCTACTTTCCTAATAAAAAATATTTTAAGTTTCAGCTACAACAGAATCAACTTCAGCTCCTTAGCAGGCTAAAGGAAGCTTCATCTGGGTCTACTTACATTCTTCAGTAAAATTTTAACTCGTTCTGGGCGAGGACTAAATTTACTGCATCACTTAGTTTATTGCTTTTTCTTCAACATGTTGTTAAGTGTGCACGAACTGTGCCACAGGGCATACTATTCCTTTAGCAAAGACCTATCCTGAAGGTGCCCTCCATATAACAAAACATAACATCAGCTGACTACTGCTATTTATTAAGTGCCTACTATGTCTCAGGCAGTGTGCTATACATTATATGCATCCTATTATTTAATTTCCACAACCTTCTGAGATGAGGGTCATTAGGGGAGTTGGACAGTGAGGAAACTGATGCTTAGAGATAAAGAATAAACTCAACTAACTTCACACAGCTAATAGATTTGAGAGGTCGAGTAGACCCTGGGCTGACTCCAAGTCCATTAACTGCTGTGTGATACTGCTTCAGACCAAGCTCAAATGTTAACTCCTACCTCTATACTGCCTTTCCTGGCACCTTGAGGCAAAGTTAGCCATAAATTTTGCCCAGAATTACCTTACAGAATGTAATACATTATAGTTATTTGTTACCCATCTCTCTCTTTAAGTAGACTATAAGTTCTTGAAAATAGGTAATATATCTTATTGAACTTTGAATTTTCTTTTTGGACATCACTGTTGAGCATAGTGGTTAGGCAAGAGAACGTAACAAGTGTTTGGGAAAAGAAAAGTGGAGAAAGTATGAGAGCAGAAGTTTGTTTACAGTGCAGAGAAAGAGAGAGGAATATGTACAATTTCAAAAAAAATGGTATAAACACTGGAACTCTCTATGGGTGTGAAGATAATGTTTTATAGAGAGACTCTGCATTCTCAAAGGAAGGAAGGAGATGTAACAGAGATTAGCATTGACAATATACGACATTGTAGAGTTAATGGATTTGGGCATTTTTTGACTTGGACTTTTTTTTGTAAATACACCTTTACAAATATCACAGCCTTCACGGTTGCCACTGTAATGGGTGGTCAAAGTGGCAAGTAGATTCAAAATAGGTATAAATGGAAGAGATTTCCAATGCAGCAAGCCAAAAAGAAGAACATAAAATTAAGATTCAGAATTAAGGGTGCCAAAGACTTGCAGAGGGAAATAATAATAACATATTGACTTTGAGCAAAGATTATTTGGATAAATCACTAATCAAGAGAGCAATTCAAAGAACTTAAGGATGACATTAGACACTTCAGGAGTGTCAACCAAGGAATATTATCACGACTGGAAAAGTCTTTCAAACATCGAGGAGATAGGCTAAGTTGAATATTGATTAATATTAATGGACACCCTAACAGTGCAAATATGGACCAAAGCACACCTGACTTGCAAAGCTAGGGCAGAGGTATTCTCTACACAATTTACTGAAAAACAAACCAACATCAACAACAAGGCTAGAATCATCTGACACATCCACAAGATCTGGTTCTAGGAAATTAACCAAATGTGATAGAAACAGTTAAAATCAGGAAGCATCTCCAATCCAAGTGTTTTCAACCCAGGTCAATTGCAGATAAGCATGAATATAAAAGTAAAAGAAGGCAAGCAGGAAGAAGACGTATTTGTTCTGTGCAGACTGGATTCAGGGACCGTGGAATACCCCAAGGAAGGCAAGTGGAATCACCATGAGGACCAGGCAACTGCTGTAAGTGGTGGGAACCCTTTCAGAAGCCCTTGGCTGTACTTGAAATGCAAATTTCACTTCGTGCCATTCTCAGCATGGGGGAAGGGTGTCCAAGGTTAGCCAGAGCCAGAGCCCCAGGGCCGGCTGAAGAGGGATATCAGCTGAGTGTGTGAGTAGAGAGTGAAATGCTTAGAGTCAGCAAACATCCCAGACTTTTCAAAGGAATCTTTTAAAAACACAATTTGTGCAAACTTTCTCATCTGTTTTGCTACCGAGTGGTGGAGGGAAATCGAGGCCCCCAGCCTTCTTTTCCTAATGCAATGCCCAGGAGATCAATTTTGCAACCAAAGGAACACCTAATCGGCATTTTCTGAATCAATACAGTTTAATTTGGTTGATTATGGTTTAATACCAAACAGTAAATGGCTCAATAAACAAGTATTTACTGAGGACCCACAATGCACAAATCAGTAGGTGCCCCAGGTGAGAACCAGAGTTTGACATGCATGTTTAAGGATGGATTGTGGTGGGTAATTTTATCACATTACTGGGCACATTAGTGTTTATTGAAAAGAAGAAAAATGAGAAAGTAAGCTGTAAAGGACCTGATCTGGCTCTCAACCTCCTGAAGCCTCATTAAAAAATACACAGACTTATTTCTCAAGCATGTTCTTTTCTTCTGACTTTACTTCCTCGTCTCCAACTTATTCTTTTTTCTAACTTTTCTTTTTTAAAATTTTTTATTTTATGTTGGAGTAGTGTTGATTTATAATGTTGTGTTAGTTTCAGGTGTACAGCAAAGTGATTTAGTTATACATATACATATATCCATTCTTTTCCAGATTCTTTTCCCATATAGGTAATTACAGAGTACTGAGTAGAGTTCCCTGGGCTATGCAGTAGGTCCTTGTTGGTTATCTATTTTATATATAGCAGTGTGCGTATGTTAATCCCAAACCCCTAATTTATCCCTCCCCCACCTTTCCCTTTTATTCTTTTTTTAAAAAAAGTACTTTGCGTTTTAAAAAATGTATATTTGCCTTTTTAAAATGCAAATATATAGGAAATGCTAAATATAGAAAAAGCAGGCGTATGCTCTCCACCAGATTTAACAAATATCATTTTTTCATATCTGTCATAGATCATTGTTGAAATAAACCAAAATATCACAGAAATGCTTAAAAAGTCCTCCCCTATCCCATCTTTCCTCCCCCCATCCAATACATAACCTTTATTTTCCAGCTGTTAAATGACATTCCATGCTTCTGTTTATAAATTTATTATATATGAATGTAGAACTTTGTTCCTAAGCTAGATCATTTATCCTAAAATTGCTTCTTGGAGTTTTACCGTTGGTTTTTCACCCTTAGGACTTTGACCCAGGAGACATTTCATTTTCATCACAGAGCAATAATGTGTGGTAGTTAAAAGCTAGCGCTCCGGAGCCAGACTGCTGTGTTCAAAGCAGGGTCTGCTTCTGCCACCCACTCGCTGTGTGACTGTCAGCAAGTTCTGTCTGTCTCTGAGACTCAGTTTGTTCATCTGTAAAGTACCTCATTGGCAGGCAGAAAGGATTAAATGAGTTAACACATATACAGCGTTACGTATAGTGCCCGGCGTCTAATGAGCACTCAACGAATGTTGATCATCGTTGTTATTGTTGCGGTTATTATTATCATGTGATCTTGAAATGTAATTTAACTTATTATGAATGGTTAATTACTCCAACAGTATTTATCATACAGTCCTTTTTTTTTTTTTTGCACTACTGATTTCTAAAGCCACGTTATAACAAGCTTGTGTATATCCACCAGTCTGTTCTGGTTTCTCCCTTATTCATTTGTTTTGTTTTGCTTTTATTACAAATATTCCCAACTCACTAGCTTTTCTTTTCTTTTTCTTTTTTTTTAATAGATCTTTATTGGAGTATAATTGCTTCACAATCCTGTGTTAGTTTCTGTTGTACAACAAAGAGAATCAGTCATACGTATACATATATCACCATATCTCCTCCCTCTTGCGTCTCCCTCCCACCCTCCCTATCCCACCCCTCTAGGTGGTCACAAAGCACCGAGCTGATCTCCCTGTGCTATGCGGCTGCTCTCCACTAGCTATCTATTCTACATTTGGTAGTGTATGTATGTCGATGCTACTCTCACTTCATCCCAGCTTACCCTTCCCCCGCCCTGTGTCTTCAAGTCCGTTCTCTATGTCTATGTCTTTATTCCTGCCCTGCCACTAGGTTCATCAGTACCATTTTTTTTTTTTTTTAGGTTCCATATATGTGTGTTAGCATACAGTATTTGTTTTTCTCTTTCTGACTTACTTCACTCTGTATGACAGACTCTAGGTCCATCCACCTCACTACAAATAACTCAATTTCGTTTCTTTTTATGGCTGAGTAATATTCCATTGTATATATGTGTCCATCTTCTTTATCCATTCATCTGTCGATGGACATTTAGGTTGCTTCCATGACCTGGCTATTGTAAATAGTGCTGCAATGAACACTGTGGTACATGTCTCTTTTTGAATTATGGTTTTCTCAGGGTATAGGCCCAGTAGTGGGATTGCTGGGTCATATGCTAGTTCTATTTTTAGTTTTTTAAGGAACCTCTATACTGTTCTCCATAGTGTTCATTTGTTTTTATTGCTCATTCCTGCATCTAACCACACTCTCCTGACTAGTAGCCTAATGATAAATTTCACCTCTGCTCCCTCTTTTGTGTAGTTTGGCAATTCTTGGCCCTTTATTCTTCCACATTAATTTTAGTATCCATTAGTTAAATTTGTTTGTAAACAAGAAACAAAAATCCACTGTGAGAATACTGGTTACTATTACAGATATTTAATGTTTCCATTCATAAATATGACTGATATCACCAATTATTTTGATCCTTTTAGAATATCCTTCAATAACATTTTATAACTTTTCCATAAAGTTTATTCTCTACTTTTCTAAAATATAACCCTATGTACTCTTGCTGCTATCATGGATTTGTTAAATTATATTTTCTGAATTTTTACTTTCAACGTAAGACATTATGGTTTTTCGAGTAATGCTGATGCACTTTTATTAATTTTAATAGCTTGTATTTTCTTATCTTGTCTGTGTAGATAACCATATCGCCTTTGAATTATGTTCGTTCTGTTTCTTAAAAATTGCACACCTTTTACATTTTCCTGTCTTATTGGTCTGGCTAAGACTGAGGGTTTAATTCTGAAAGGAATTGCTGATAGCAGGCATCCTTATATTTTTCTTTACTTTGGAGGGAATGTGTTAATGTTTTAACATGAAATACAATATTCGGTTTTGGATGTTGATTGACAAGCTTTGTAAAGTTAATGCCATTTTATGCCTTGTTTGTTAAGAGATTTTTAAAGATCATGAATATTGAATTTTAACACATGCTTTTTTGCAGGTATTAAGATAACCATAGTTTATCTCCTTTAATCATTAATTTGTTAAAGTAGTGAGTGAATTATAGTTGTACATTTTATAATGTTAAACTATCTATGAATTACTGGGATGCACCCAGCTCGTTCACTGAAAAAATGGCTGAATTCAGAATCATTTGCTAATATTTTATTTAGGATTACTGCATCTGTGTTCCTGTATAAGAAAAGACTGCCCTACAATTTTTCCTTTTGATATTTACCTGGTCCAATTTAAGAACTGAGATTATATTAGCTTTATAGAGTGATTTGGAGAGCTTCTCTTTGCTTGTTTCCTGGAATATATTGTATACTGATTGCTTCATGTTACTTTCTAGGTTGGATTTTTTTGGAGGGGTTTGGGGAAAAGGAGGGATGGGTAGATTTTTGACCATCAATTGTATAACTTTAATGACAATTTCTAACAAGGTCTCTCTCTCAGGGATGTGCCTATATTATTAATCTTTTCAAAGAACTGGCTCTGATTCTTGTTCATCCTCTTTGTTTTTCTTGCTGTTGTCTTTCTCCTCTTTATTATTTCCCCTTCCTTTCCTCATGTTCACTCTCTTAGTCTTTTCATGCTTCATGAATTGAACACAGAGCTCACTACATGTTCTATTCTGTGTTCATTCTTCATTTGTGCATTGAAAGCTCCAATCTTCTGTATTACTTCAGTTGCTACTCATGAGCTTTGATATATGGCTTTTCAGTTCTCTATTTTAATGTCCATTCTGAATTCCTCTTTGACTTGTGAAATACTCAAATGTTCAAATTTTTTAAATTTTTGAATGAGTTGTTTAGGTATTTGTGGTCATATTTTTGGTACTTTGATTTTACAAAGTAAAATGTTGTCCATTCCTATCAAATTCTGGCACATTGTGAAACATGGTCGAATTTTATCAGTATTCTATGTCTGTTAAGAAACAACGAATATTTTAATCGTTGGGTACAACAATTAAAATTTAATTGTTTAAATTTAATTTAAATCTAATTGTTTTGTACAACAATTTAAGCAAATTTGTTATTGTGCTTTTTTAATGCTTTTTTAACTTTTTTCCATTTTTCCTGATTGTACTGTTTGTGACAAGTGACAAGCGAAATCTTCTATGATTTTATTTTATCAATTTTTCTTGTAATTTTGTCTACATTTTGCTTGATATATTTTGAGGTGAGACAATACTTTTAGAGATGGATGGGTTTAGTATTATTTTATTTTCCTGGGAAATTGTTTATTTTATAATTAAGCTCTATGGTTATCTTTATTGCAAATATTCATTTATATCTTTAAGTCTAATTGGCTGACATTAATATTGTCATACAATTCAACATCTTTATTTAGATTTGTATTTGCCTAATGTATCTTTCCCATTTTTCATTAGTATCTTTTCTCTGATGCCTGTAAATTGCATATAACTTAATTTTTCTTTATCTAACTAGAGGATCTTTATCTTTTAACTGATTAGCATGCTCTATATTTATTGGAATTATGGATATGTTTGGAATTATTTGTATTTTTTGTGTGTTTTCATGCTACTTCTTGATATTTTTTCTTTTTTAAAATCATCCTTCTGTTGGATAATTAGAATTTCTTTCTGCTTTTTCCCTCTCTACCACCTTAAAAGAGATGCTTTGTATTTTTTCTGATATAATGATGTCGTGTTAAAATGTTAACAGGTTCTCCTCATGAACAATAAAGGACTTTCATATTATTGTTGTGTAGCACTTTAGCGACATCCTGTGTTACCCCTCCTCCTCAGGTAGGTGTTATTTTAATTATAATCATTAATTTTTACAATAATCTTTATTTAGATTTACTCACATTTTCCTGATTTATTTTCTAACCATACATTTTTGCTTCCTTTTCCTTTCTTAGGTTCAATTTCCATCTTTATGAGATACACCCTTTAGTGGTTCTTTCAGCAGGATATCTGAGTAGTAAAGTTAGCATTTGTGTAAAACTATTTCTATTTTACATTTGCTTTTGAAAGAGAAGTTTAACTGGGCATAGAAGTCCAAGTTCACATTATATTCCTTAGCAACTTTAAGATATTATTCGATAATCTCTACTTTCCATTTTAGTTGATGGAACATCTAATTGACAACCTAATTATTCCCTATTTTGCAGGTAAAATATCATTTCTATCTGATTATTTCTGAGTTATTTTGCTTTTCCTTTCCTCTGCAATTCCACGATGATGCATCTCATTAAATGTTTATTTTTATTTACCCAGTTCAGGAATTCATATGATTTTTATAATGAAGATTCGTAGTTTTTAAAATCAAGTCTGAAAATTCTTAGCTATTTATCATTTTGTATTTTTTTCCCCAGCTGTTCCCTTGTTCTTTTCTTCTGGAGGTCTTATTAGACACACGTCAGTTACCTTTATTCTACTTCCCATGACACTCAGTCTTTACTTTTTCCATTCCTCTGTCTCACTGGATTATTATTTCCTGTAGTAATTGCTATAGACTATTCTTTCAGTTCACTAATTTTTTGTGTTCAGATTCTTTATTCAATTGTGTTCAACATGATGTTTAACTAAACCTTTGAACATCTAATTTTGATGACTATATTTTTTTTTCTTAAAGTTCATTTTGTTTTTCTTTCAAAAACATTATTTCAAAAATGTTGCCTTTTATTATAATTTTATTACATCTTTAAATCTTTAACAATTTTAAGCACATTTTATGATTTTTCTATTACTTCTAATTCTTGAAACCTTATTCCTAGTGTTTACTTTTAACCAGATTCTCCCTCAGGATAGATTATTTTCTTGTGTGGTTTGTAATTTGTGTGTGTGCCTATTTAGCTGAGATATGTGTGTGTGTGTGTGTGTGTGTGTGTGTGTATTTGTGTGTGTGTGTGTGTGTATGCTAGGAGAAAAATCCTCCTAAATAACATTTTGTTTTGTTTTGTTTTCCTTAAGAATCCTGTTTCCTTAAATCAGGATCTCAGCACATCTTTATGGGACCAATATTTATGCCAGCTTTTTCTCCTGCTTTGTCTAGAGCATAGACTGGGGCTTCCATTTGCCACAGAGTATTTTTTCCCAGTTATATTTCCAGGAAGTAATCAGGATTTTGTCTGTTCCTTTAGTTAGTGATGGATACAATTTAGCTTTCCTTTCAGTCCATGAGCAACCCTCCCCTGTTCTGGACTTTATGCAGAAGTCTGGATTACATATTGCTTTTTCAAGTGTGCCTGAAAAAGGCACATTTTTCGGAACCCCTCGGCTACTCAGACACCATTGCCCCAGCCCCCGAGATTGACTCATATCCGGATTCAATTCCCTCTTGGCCACCAGGACATCACTCATGAGCTTTGACTTTGTTGACCTCCCCCAGCTTCATCTCTTCTTCTCTCCCCGGATTTTCTGTGATGCTTCTGTGCTCACATCACCCCAACCTTCTTTCAGCTTTCTCCTTCCTGCAGGTCTTCAGTGTGTGGGTTCTTGTGTCTGGAATGCTTTTCCCTCTTTCCTTTGCCCAGCTGACTCCCACTTGGTCCTCCGATATCCACTTCACCAGACCACCCTCAGAGATGCCGTCTCAGACATGATTAACTAACTATAAAACCCGTATCTTCACTGCATGTCACACAATGGGCAACTGTGTGTATGTTTTATTTTTAAAATGTCAATCCCGTTCGTTAGGGGGAAAGTCTACTTTATGCATCATTATATATGCAGAGCCCAACTTATATCAGGTACTTAATAAATTCATATGGCCAGATGAATGTCAAAATAATGTAATACACAAAGGTAGCTGACTTCAAAAGTCAAGTTGACCGCGTGCTGCAACTAATAAGTCTGCGAGCTGCAACTAAGACCCGGCGTAGGCAAAATAAATAAATAAATAAATAAATATTTGAAAGTCAAGTTGAGCCATTAAACTACTGATTATCTAACTCTTCTTTCCTGGAAAGCATGCTTTCTCATGGTTACTTTCGAATCTGGCACCTTGACCTTTAACGATGGTCTGGGATGTGTACACCAGAAATAATTCTTAATCTTGTGTAATCCTGCCACATTTTATCCTAGAGACAGCCCCCAGAGGAGCCTTTTGGATAACTTCCTGATTCTGGGACTCTACTGCTGACCAGGTGTAAATCACATTCCAAAACTGAGAACAATCCCTTTATGGCAAGATCACAATGAACTACGCTTTAGATCAGCAAGCCCAGGTAGACTGTGCTGCTACTACTACTACAAATAATAACGTTGTCATGTATTGAGTAACGCGTACGTATCAGTCATTTTACATATAATTTCATTCATTTATTTCATTCATTCACTTATTTCAGCTAACTGTGGGTTAAATACTGTAGTGGATGTTGTTGTTTTCAGTGTTCATACCTGAAAAATGAGGAAAATAATACCATACTATTTGCTTCCAGATGAGACAACTGAGCAACAGAACAGTCGATTGCTCGGCGGGATTTGAAGCCAGAGGGGTCTGACTCAAAAATCCCTAACTCTTGACTTTAGGACACTCTCTATTATTCTAAGGCAGGTTCTGTCCGAACTGCCTACACATTCATACAATGTATACAAACGACAAACATCTAAAAGGGCTTGTGAAGTAAAATTCGTATTTTATGGCAAGACAAGAGAAATTTAAACATAAGAAATTTTCTCTGCCCTTTGGCCTCCTCTCTCCCCGCACTGTGCGTTGTGTATCTGCATTAGGCATCGACCAAACCTCTCCCATCGGCAGAAATACCTGCTCGACCATGAAGAGACGCATCCTCTTAGCATCAATAAGACAACTCCTTAAAAGATAACATTCCTGGGCTTCCCTGGTGGCGCAGTGGTTGAGAATCTGCCTGCCAATGCAGGGGACACGGGTTCGAGCCCTGGTCTGGGAAGATCCCACATGCCGCGGAGCAACTAGGCCCATGAGCCACAATTACTGAGCCTGCGCGTCTGGAGCCTGTGCTCCGCAACAAGAGAGGCGGCGATAGTGAGAGGCCCGCGCGCCGTGGTGAAGAGCGGCCCCCGCTCGCCGCAACTAGAGAAAGCCCTCACACAGAAACGAAGACCCAACACAGCCATAAATAAATAAATTTAAAAAATTAAAAAAAAAAAAGATAACATTCCTTCCTGATCTTGTAAGGGGTCACATGACCCACCACGATGACGCTTAGATCTGGATTATGTGAACTGTCAATAATACATCATTTGATGTACAGCCCTCTGTCTCAAAAAACTTATATAAAGGACGAACAGTTCTCAGAGCTTTCGGAGAAGCTCTTCTTGGGTCATAATCTTCAAATTTGGCTGGAATAAAATTTTCCATTTCTTTCTTAGATCGAGGGATTAATTTTTCATCGACAGGCTAAAACACAAGGAGAAATCATAAGCCCTCTAACGTATGATTTGCCACATCTGTGGCTAAAAGAAGCCTCTTCCAGAATTGTGTGTGTCGGGGGGAGGATCATTTCTAAATCTCATCACCCGTTACACTTCCTCACCTGGCTCTTTCTCAGAGTCGGGAACTACATGCCTCACTGCAGCAACGCCTCCATTCTGGGCTCAAAAGAGGGAACCTTGAGGGAACGGGGCATTTGCCTGTTTCAGACTCTTGAGGAAGATCTCTGACATTCATTTTCCCTTTCTAAGTGCTTCTACTGAGGTCTGGGAATGAAAAGCCCCAGGCTTCCCTGAAGTGTCACAGAGTTAGTCAGCCCTTCCTGAAAGCAAAAGGTACTCCCATTGAAGAGTCACTAGGCGGAATCACCTGCTATTAGCACTTTCTACAAGGAAGTGGCTGCAGACAAGTGTCTTCATTTGCAGAAACCACTGGTGTTTGTTTTGGAGACTGCTTTCTCCAGAAACTCTGAGGAAACTAGCCTTGGACTAAACACTCTCTAACAACCTGTTACAGTTTCTGGTACACTGACTTCCTGACTTGGGAGCTGTGGTTTTGATGCCTTTTTTAACGTTGAAATCGGAGTGACAAAGTGGTCACATGTTTCCATCTTGCAAAGTTATTTCCCATGAATGGAACAATGCTACCCTTTACTTGCTTCTTACCTTAGAGACTAAGATTTGATAACCTTATGGGAAAGTTCATCACCCATAAATTTTGGATGTGTGATGGTGATTTCTGGTTTCATTAGACACTGACAGAAATTAGAATAATGTTTTTTTTAGAGCCTGGAAGTATATTTAAACTATAACAGTGTCGGCTTTGTAGGCTGTCCATCTCCAATTAAAGTCATATATTTTATATTCTGACATCCAAGTACTATGGTTAAGTACCAAAGCTGGTACTGTGTCTCATTCTGTGAAAGACTTGAGTCAGCTTGCAAAATTGCAAGGGAAAAATTTTGATTGGAATATAAGATTGAACTTGTGGGGAGAGTAAGAAAACAGCCTCGTGACTGATGGGGGTGGGAAATGTGTCTTGACTGAAAGCCTGTGCCCTGCAACAAGAGAGGCCGCGACAGTGAAAGGCCTGTGCACCACGATGAAGAGTGGCCCCCACTTGCTGCAACTAGAGAAAGCCCTCGCACAGAAACGAAGACCCCACACAGCCAAAAATAAATAAATAAATGTATAAAAAAAAAAAAGAAGAAAAGATGGACATACAGGAAACTGGTCAAAAATGACCTATGGCAGTAAATAAAAGTTTCAGAATTGAAAGCAGTGACTTGAAGAGATATTTGTACATCCATGTTCATAGTGGCATTGTCCTCAGCAGCCAAAAGCAACTCAAGTGTCCCTGAATAGATAAATGGATGAATGGATAATCAAAATGTGGTCCTTGCACACAATGAGATATTACTCAGCCTTTCAAAGGAAGGAAATTTTGACAAATGCTACAACATGAGCAAACCTTGACGTGCTAAGTGCAATAAATCAGTCATGAAAGAACAAACACTGTATGATTTCACCTATATGAGTAATTAAAGTCATAGAGACAGAAAGTGGAATGGCGGTTGCCAGGGCCTGTGGGGAGGGGAGATGGGGAGTTATTGTTTAATAGAGATGGAGTTTCAGTTTTGCAAAATGAAAAGAGATCTGTGGATGGGTGATTAAGATGGATTACTCAGCCATAAAAAAGAATGAAATAATGCCATTTGCAGCAATATAGATGGACCTAGACATTATCATACTAAGTGAACTAAGTCAGACAAAGATAAATATTATATGATATCACTTATATGTAAAATCTAAAAAAATGATACAAGTGAACTTATTTACAAAACAGAAACAGACTCACAGACATAGAAAACAAACTTACGGTTACCAAAGGGGAAAGGGGAGGGGAGGGATAAACTAGGAGTTTGGGATTAGCAGATACAAACCACGATATATAAAATGAAGAGCAAGCACTACTGTATAGCATAGGGAACTAGACTCAATATCCTGTAATAATTTATAATGGAAAACAGTCTGGAAAAGTGTATATATATATACACTTTTTAAAGAATACTCATATATGTATATGAATCACTTTACTGTACACCAGAAACTAACACAACATGGTAAATCAACTGTACTTCAATTAAAAAAAAAATGTTTAGGATGGTAAATTTGATGTGTGCATTTTACCACAATTTAAAAAAATAATTGAGCTCATGAAGCAAGGACAAAGATCTTGGTTGGTGTGAGGTCTGCAGGAGCCGTGGGGAAGGCAGCCCTGTGTCAGAAGAGATGCTTTGCTGGAGGTAGTTCTGGTTCTCCAGTTCCAGTGGTGGCCTCCCTGCAAAGCCTAGGTCCCGCCCTCTCCTGCCTTTCCCACCCCTCACTCCCTAACTCCTCACTCCAGCCCTCTTGGACTGTGTTCAGATCCTTAGTTATATTATGTTCCTTTAGATCTCTGCTGGGCCTTCGCAAGCTTCAGGTCCCCTCTCTCCCCACGCCGCTCCATCAGCCGTTGTTGAAACACTCCTTTCCCTGTTCACCAGGCTAACTCTTCATCTTCCTGCAGGACTCCGCCTAGACATCGCGTCTTCCAGGAAGCTTTTCTTGAGCCCCCTCAAGCTTGAATAATGTGCTCCTATCTGCATGCCTATAGTACCTTGTACTTATTCCATCGTGGCTACACTTCTGCTGTAACTACACTCCATTAAACTTCCTTTCTTTTTTTGATTTATATCCTCCAACAGACTACAAGCTCCATGAGAATGAGAACTATATCGGTCTTATTTACTGTCCTATCTTTAATGTTTAGCATAGATTCTGACATGTAGTAGGCAGGCATTCAATAATATTGGTGGAATAAATAAATTCAGTGTATAATACTGTTTGGTCTTATGCAGATATCTACACAAGCACTTTCTCATTTTGTTCTCTTAAAACTTCTGCCAGCGAGATCCAACAGATCTTACAGATTTCATTTCACAGACATGGAAACCGAGATCTAAAAAAACTCAGGCAACAGTGTAGAGCCTCAAAGAAAGAAAGCGGCCTTGTTTATATCACAACACTTCTTGTCCTGGCTTCCTCTTTCCTATAACGGAAATTCCTCCTCTCTGGGTATCTCTTCAAATGCAAATTTTGTGTGTATCTGCTGACTGCAGCAGACACTACTGATGGCCCAATTCCCTGTCCCCATGGCCCACCTCTGAGTCCACTGTGGTGGCAGTAGACAGCTTCCAGAGTGTCGAGAACTTTCCACCTCAAGCCCCTCCATGTCTCTTCCCCTCTGCCCCGGGATTTCTTCGGCACCCCCTGTGCTCGCTGTCTGCATACCAGTGCAACCCAGCAGTGTGTGGAAGGGGTTTCAGTGACCTTGGGAGCAACCCCCAATTAATGGGGACGGAAGCTGCTGGATACATCATGCAACCTTCCACACTCTCTGGTGGCACAGGTCTGAGGTGAGTTCCCTCCTCCTGGTTCCTTACAGGGTCTCCATGGGGGTGGAGCCCAGCCGCCTGCAGAGTTGAACCCCCACAATAGTGCACCTCTTAATGGTCATCACTCTCTAATTTGTGCTTCTAGAGATTACTTCACAGATAAATTACTGGCACCTGAGCCTTTGCCTCAGGGACTTCTTTTGGAGAAAACCAATCCAAGATATTGATAAATCCATAACAAGTAGGAAGGACATGGGGAAGGAAGGACACTCTCTCGCCATGTTCCCCACCTGCCTCCTTACCAGATGATCTTTCGGGACCCCTTTCATCTCTGAAAGGTCACCCATTCTACCCTGGGCCCTCCTTATCCATCAAATGCCAAGCTTGGAGATAATTGTCCTTCCCAATGCGGTGTTCCTATAGATGCCCAGGCCCCCTCAGGGCACTGGCCTGTGGCAGCCTGGTAACTGGCACAGAGCAAGCAATTTCCAACCTCTGTGCCAGTTCTCTCTGTCCTTTGTTTATCAGAACTGGCTGGAATTACTGCCTAGATTCCCCGCGGGAGGACAGACATTGCAAACAGCCATGGCCATCACCACTTCAAGAGCTGAAGCAGACAGAGCCGGCAACACAAGAGAGCATTAACTTCCAGACGTACACATTTAGTTGCAGAGAGTCTATGAACAAGGGGAGAGGATGCACAGGAGAAAACATCCCCACACAGCAAAACGCCAAGGAGCGGCACACCAACCGTCCTGGGTCAACTCTTGCACAACGGGTTTCTGAAACCAGTGTTCCCAGAGTTGCTGAAACGTTTGTTTGTTCAAGGCGCCTTTCTCTAAATTCCAGAGGTCAATTTCGTTGATGCATGTCAGTGCCATCTCCACCACGAGATGTGTGCTTCTGACTTGCGTCCTCCTCTCCCCTCTCCCCGGGGATAAGGGTGGCTACCTGCTTAGCGCCACTGGGCACCAGCTTACTCTCTTCTTCACCCCCAACTACCTTAACTGACTCTTTGAACCCTGCTCCACCACACACCTGGCCCCAGCAGGAAGAAATCGCAGGCACAAGGAGGCAAATGAGTTTCATAGGCAGTGCGTTACAATGGATCAAACTTTGGGCATCTGAGTAAATTTGTCCTATTTATCTTCATATCCCTTTCCGAAGTAGAGGCTCTGGCACTTAGCAGATGCTCATTAAATACGTGTGGATGCACGCAGGAGTGGATTCGTGAATATATGCATAATTCTTTCAGCTTGAAGGATTGGGGCTAATGCTCTGAATATATTTCCTGAATAATTAGCTTTGTGCATAGTGGGTGCTCCAAAAATGTGAATGAATGGATCAATAATGTGCCTAGAGAAGAACAAATCACTACGGACGCCTGTGGATATGCTCCCACCTTGCTGTTGGAGGACTTCACGCTGTACCCCCTGAGTGATTATAGTCTCGTGTAAGTGATTTTCATGGTAGTTTGCACTTCTGAGACTGGGAAAGCATCATTTGAGTTGGGCTTTCAATTTTGGCATATACCCTTTTTTCCATATCCTGTTCTATATTAGTCTTTTGAGGCATCTAGGAAAAATTAGATAGTGGGGGAAGATCAGGGTTATAAAGGGCTATAATTAGGTTCCAGACAAATTCCCTAATTGAATAAGAGTTTGTCTGTGATCGTAAGTGTAGGCAGTTAGTCCCCATGGGCAAGTACCAGCTATGTTATCTATAGTACACTGTGGGCACGCAATACATTTTATAAAACCATAATATAGTAATGGGTACAATCATTCATTGTTATCTTTATCCATTTAAAGCTGTTTCAAAGTGTCATATCAAATACAGCTTCTTTTTTTCACTTTATAACAATATTGTAGAATTGAGGTAAATTTTTCTCCTCTCATATAGCATTGAATATTTCCAGAAAGTTGTATAGCTTGAGTCAACCTCTCTTATGTAATAATAATAATGATAGTGCTAGCAGCTGCCATTTTTGAGCCTTTACTATGTGTTAGACTCTGCACTAAATGTTTTATATATGCATCATCTTATTTATTCCTTGAATTAAGCTTTTGAAGCATTTATCGCAATTTTCAGTTTACGTATGAGAAAATGGAAATTTAGAGCAGCAAGTAATTTGATCAGTATCTTATAGTTGGTAAATAGAAGTCTGTTTGATTCGAAATCCTTTGCTGTTCATTACCTTACTAGCAGGCATGCAGGAATACTTTACAGAAGGCTGAAATTAGGACCATCATTTTAAAAACTGGCCCTTGGACTGACAACAGCTGTCGTAAGATGCTGTGCTATTATGTAAGTTGTCTCAGTTAAAATTTAGGCTGTGTGCCTAATAAATTAGGTACTATAGCCCCTTTATACAGATGAGAAAATTGGAGCTCCTAAAGGTCATGTGATTTGCTACAGACAACCAGAAACTAGGTAGTAGAACTGTGACCTACGCCAACTCTGTCTGACCTTGCAGCTGTATCAGCACCCTGATAACACTCTACTGCATCGAATTGCCAAAGCATCTATCTAATAGACATCTGTCATTTTTTTGTCTGCATAGCATCTGTTCCCCCTTCTTATCAATGCCTTGATTTTGCATTTTATTTTTTTGTGGCGGATTACCTCTTCTCATGTATCTGGAGCTGTTGGGATAGTGAACCCATGTTTCTACCTTTTACTAAAGAAGCTGAAAGGACAAGATTTTACCTTCAATCAACTCATGTTGACAAAATGTGGACAGAAGATCTAACTTGACAATTGGAATACGTTTTGTTTGTTTGTTTGTTTTTTCAGGAACTTGAATCTTGACAGTCTGATGCAGGTAGTGGAGACATTGTTGGAATGTGTTAATCTCACGTCTTTTCCATCAAGTTTCCCTGCTATGAGATTATTCTTGTGATTCCCACATCACTTTAACTTCACTCTGGCATAACCCTGAAGCATAATGAAAAAAGAAAATACTTCCATGAGCCGAATTCTAAAGAGCTCATTTCATCAGCTTTGATTAGGAGAGATGGTCGGAGACAAGACCCTGCCTTAAACATGGGCAGTGGCTAATAGTCTGCTCAGACAATGAGGACCTTGGAAGGATCCTGGTTAGGGAATTGATGACAAGGACCTTTTGAGAAGTATGTGGATGGATCTTGATGAATAGATCCTATATTACATATTTAGGATTAGTTGCAGCTTACTACAACAGAAAACCCTACAAAACAGTAACCAAACAACATGGAAAGTCATTTTTTGGTTTGCTTTGTTTTCTGTTCACATATAAAAGAAGTTGAAGGTGGGTGGCCAGGACTGATATAACTGCTCCACGGTCATCATGGTTACTTCCTGGTCCAAGATGTCTGCTGGAACTCCAGCCATCATGATGGAAAGAAAGAAGAGGAGAAAAGCAAAAAGGGAAGCACGTCTCAACTGAGTCAGCTTCTGTTAAGCAATCTTCCTGGATATTCCATATGGTATTTCCATTTCCATCTCACTGGCCAGAATTTAGTTACATGGATGCACTTAGGTACAATGGCAGCTAGGAAGTATAGTTTTGTCAGGTAGATGGTGTGATACTCTAAATAAAATCAACATTCTATTTCACATAAATTATCACCAGCAATTCACCACTGCAAAAGGGAATCTTAATAATCAGGTGGACAAACTTGTTTTGTACAATGCTAAGTTCCTTTACTGGTCACCCCAATTTGCTCAGTACACTCTTGAGCAATGATCAATCTCTTGAAAAGCATAAACCATCCAATGGTTTCAGTTGAAAAGCACAACTCATCCAATAGAAAATATATTTTAAGGATAATTGAATATCCCTATAACTATTGAGGAAATCAGTTACCAAAAACAAAACAAACCACTCAAATAGAAATCTCTAGGTCCAGGTGGTTTTACCAGAGAATTCTATCAAATATTTAAAAATTTTATTTTCTACATAATCTGCTCCAGAAAATAAAATAAGAGGGAACACTACGCAATTATTTTATGAAGCCGGTATTAACCTAAAACCAAAATCAGACAAAGCCTGTGCCAAAAAACAAAGCAAACAAACAAACAAAAAAGACCCTCAAATTATAGAACCTGTATAAAGATTGTTCCTAGCAGCTTTATTTGTAATAGCCAAGAACCGGAAACAGTTAACATCACCCACAATGAGTGGATGATTAAGCAAACTGTGGTCCATCAGTATAATGGAATACTACACAGCAATCCAAAGAAATTAGCTTTTGACGAACAACAACTTTGATGGATCTTAAGGACATTATGCTGAGTGAAAAAAGCCAATCTTAAAGGGCCACATACAGTGTGATTCCATTTATATAACAATTTTGAAAAGACAAAATTATAGAGATGGAAGACAGGTAAGTGACTTTGGGGGGTTAGGGATGTTGAGGGGGGGGATGAGTGTGACCATAAAAAGAAATAAAAGGAATCCCTTGGTGGCGACTGAATAGTTCTGTATCTTAATTGCAGTGGTGGTTGCATGAATTTACGTAGTACCATACCAATATGCCAATTTCAATTTTCTGTTTCAATATGTTGTGCTATTAATTACATAAGATGTAACCTTAGAGGGAAACTGGGTGTAGGTTACATAGAACCTTTCTGTACTACCTTTGCAACATTTTGTGACTCTGTGAGTATATACATAAAGTTTTGACAGAGCTGGTTATCTAGCCTTCCTTCAGTTCCATAAATTCCTAATATCGTTTCAATAAATCCCTCTTTTGCTTAATATAGCATGTCTTGCTTTCATCTGAATTATCCTGATATGCAACATTTATGTAAGTGATTCATCTTACCCTTGGAAGGGTGAGTAAGAAAAAAACTTCTGGAAGATATGCATTGGAAAAAGGGATGAGAAATCACCTGTCTCTTTCTTCTAAGTCAGGTTGTGTTAAATTTGACTTGTGTTTTCCTTTCTGCTGAACACAATTATACATTTCACGCACACACCCTCACCGCCGGTTCCCACCCCATGCCACTGTGTCTTCATCTGTTGGGACAATCAGAATCATCTTTATCTTTGGTAAAGAAGACACTACATTTTTATAACACTTACTGGAGTTTTATGGTTGGTTGCAAGGGGCAGAGAGTCACCGAGCTAGGTAAGCACCAGGAGCTCAGTAGGAAAATATTAATTTCTTTCGTGTAGAGTAGTTTGGGAAATGGGCTTTCCATAGATATCCAAAATCAGGATCTTCAAACTGTATTTTTTGAGTCAAAGTGATTATTCACAGACTTTCTTTGAAATTGTCTAGTGTTCCTTCTTTGTCATGAGTTAAATATTCAAAATGTAGGTGCTTCTCTCTGTCTTTTCTACTGTCACCTGTTTGACTCTGGGTCCCAAGAGGACAGGGTAACACAGTACAAAACATGGCCCGTTAGTTAGAAGGAACCATAGGTGGAGCAAATTTCCTTAGAAGGGAATGTGAACAGAGCAGGAAATGACCAACATCACGCAAGTGGCTTTGCTTGGAGAAGCCTGGGAAAGCTTCCAACCCCGCTGACCTATCGCACTGCTTGAAATCTCATCTGTACTCCTTTTCAGTTTAACACATCTTGGGTTTCGGAATGCAGACGTACCGCTGGAGTACTAATGTGGACATACTCCTTCAATTAGGGTGTTTTCTTTTCGAGGGTTACCTGATATTCTGAATGGGGATTCAATCTCATCTGTCCATGCATAGACACAGTCTGTGTGCTTTCAGGACAAGTGAGAAAAGTAAAGAAAACCGGGAATGGGATGAGATAGAATGTGAGCTTAAATGGGCTGGTGGGCTTAAATGGGCTGGGGTCATGGGGGCAAGTGAGACTCGAAAACATACTTATGAAGGAAAAACAGAGCCAAGGGCGTGGTCAGCATGAGAAACCTGTTTACCACCAGGGAGGATATAAAACCTTATCCTGGAATCTGTGAGTGTGAAATTCTGTTGATAGCTTTGAGGTCACATCTAGCAGAGTTTAAGAAAGAAGCCAGGTACAAATTCCAGGACAGGTACATAGTGAGGAGAAATAGCTGTAGACAGTAGTTCATTGTGTCTAGGCTTTTTTTTTTTTTTTTTAATGTAATGTAATTTATTGGCTTAGGTAACTGGGAAGGGCAAGGGCAGAGCTGGCTTCAGTTGTTACGGCTTGGAAGGTGTTTTCTAGGCTCACTCTCTCTCCCTCCCACTTCTTCACGCCCTCCCCCCCTTGACTCCCCTCTCTGCTTTTGTTGGTTTTGTTCTCAGACAGGCTCTTTCCACAGCCATCCCCAAAGTGACATTTCCATTAATTTCTCTCAGCACCCAGATATCTAAAGTAAGAAAAGTGTCCATTGACCCTGTGGGTCCCAGGCCTATCCCCATGGCCTGGGTAACAGAACACTCTGTTGAAATGTGATCACGTCACCTATCCGCCTCTGTGGGCAGGAGAATTGGAATTGGCTCCACTGTAATACATGAAATGGAAAAAAGCCACTCTCACCTTGACCTTAAAGAACTCATCGCACTGGAAGGTGCTCTTACAGGTAAGATAAAGCCAGGCTGGGGAATTAGGACTTGGGCGTAAAAGCATTAAAATGCTTGAGGGATGACATAAAAGTAAACATAGATGGGGGAGGGCACTGCAGACCAAAAACATTTCCTTCAGCGTTTTGTCGGAAAAGATGTGTGTGGGAGTGAAACCGTGCAACTCAGATTGGGACTTGAACCCACATTCTTTTAACTGAGATCACACACCTGGTCTCAGGACTTAATGAAGCTCAGGTTCTTGATGTCCGGTCTCAGAAAGAATTCAGTGAGAGACAAAGTGATAGGTAAGGAGTGGATTTATTTAGAGAGAAGCACACTCCACAGACAGAGTGTGGGCCATCTAGAAGGCCCCCGTGGTATGGGGTTGTCAGTTTTTATAGGAGTGGGTCATTTCATAAGCTAATGAGTGGGAAGAGTATTCCAGCTATTTGGGGGAAAGGGTGGGGATTTCCAGAAACTGGGCCACCGCCCACCTTTTGACCTTTATGGTCAGCCTTGCAACTGTCATGGCACCTGTGGGTATGTCATTTAGCTTGCTGATGTGTTGCAATGAGCAGATACTAAGGCTCAAGGTCTAGTGGAAGTCGATTCGTCCTCCATCCTGGACTTATTTGGTTCTAAACAGTTTATATCATGTCCTCAGGCTATGTCATTCTTCTAAAGGTTGTGCCCTGCCCCCTTCCCTCCTGTTTCAGGAGGAGGCCACACATGGAACAATTTTGACATACAGATGCCATATTGGGATAGTGACACAGAAGGTCAAAGGAGGAAACATGGGAGCTCTGTTTCCCTGTGTCCACACCAGGCTGTCTCTGCACTTAACAGTTACCCCCTAGGGAGAGCTGACATGGAGTAAAAGTCATCCAACTCAGGAAGAAATGGAAAACAGATGTGCTAGGCCAGCCTGGAATACTCCTCAGCACTTAAGTGAAGAAACTGAAAATCTGGACCCTGGAATAGCTTTTAGCTATGCTTAAAACATGAGTGAAATAGCAAAGGAACAGGCCAGGAGTATAGCTCATAGAGCAAGTCCTATTAAAAGAGTACTCACGGAGTGACGGATGTTTTGGAGCTTTTCACCTGGTAACAACACCAAAAGCTAAAACATCATTTTATGCCTGAATCTCATGGTTTTTAGATACAAGACAAGGCACAGAGTTAGTTCTGGTGTTTTGAAAGTTGCCCCGTAACACTAGTAGTTGATCCACATTCTTTTTTTTTTTTTAAACATATTAATTGGAGTATAATTGCTTTAGGTCCACACTCTTTATCTGACTTTCTGTGTAGGATCACAGCTCTTTGAGGACATGTCTTGAGACTATGCTATATGTATAGAGTAGAGAATGTATACAGTCTAGTGCCTGACATGTAAAAGGTGCTCTAAAATTTATCATAAGATGATATAGAAATGAATGCTCTAACGACAGGCATCTGAAGTATGTCTTTGGTTTAGAAGCATAAAATCTAGTGTCTATTGTTTTTATCCCTTTCTAAAATCACAAAATGATTTTACTGGGCTCTATATGAAAGATTATATGCTGACACTGATTCAGCCCCTTAGCTGTAAACAGCACCCACATCAGACGGCTCTTTGACAGTGTGGCTGAGAATTTCAGTCTAGGATCTACCCCTCTGTGCTTGGGACAGGAAATCAAGCCTTCCTTTCCTCTTTGGACAGAATAATCAAGGTATATAGCTTTTTGATAATACCATTAGGGTTTCAGAAATGGGCACTAAATGAAACCATGCAGAACCCTGTGGGGCTCCTGGGCACAGAAGTCTTTCAAACAGTCGCTAATCAGGAAAGGGAGGGGATGCAGAGGCAAGGGAGGAGCAGTCAAGAAACAATAGTGCAGCCTTGGGACAATGTCCTGGTTCCGCCTCAAGGGATACACATGACAATGTCTTTGAGCTCTTCTGTAGCACAAAACCCCCCACCAGATGGAAGATGTTCCAGAGAGAAGGTCACAGTTTGATAAACACAAGAAGCTCATCAGGAGACCACCTGAGGTCAGACTAAAGGAGCGCAGGCCCTGCACACACCCTGATCCTTATCAGCAACCCTGCCCTTGAACCATTGCTATGAAACTCCTCACCAAATCCCCCAAGTTGGACACAGAGTTTTGAGAGGCACGAGCCTGCTGTGTCCCCCCTTTGCCTGGCAAAGCAATAAAGCTATTCTTCTCTACTTCATCCAAAACTCTGTCTCCAAGATTCAATTCAGCTCTGCTGCACAGAGGCCGAGTTTTGGGAATCATAAAGAAGCACCAAACCAAATCTTGTTCTGCTTTCTCCACCCAGGGCAGCCCTATTGAAAGCTGGGGAACATATTTCAAAGCCACATCTGTGGAATTCCTCTGTCACTGCTGCAATAAAGGATGATTTATGGTTGATGCCTGTCCTTGGTTTATCCCAGAGCTAGGAGGACAGATTACAAAGGCACTTTGTATTACTACCTCTCTCACCATCGAGGAGTCCTCGAGGTGACCACAAGAATGGGCATGGTGGAGAAGATGCTATATTAATGGTGATTTTTTTTGAGAACAAAAGGGGAACTTTGCTTTCCTTTTCTGGTCTCTTTTCTCTCTGTAAGGGGACTTCTGGCAATTGGCATTGTCATTGCTCCTGACTTTTAAATGAAAGACTTCTGAAGTAACTGGCACCGTTTATGGAGTATGAATTAAAGATGGAGTTAAGTGGCCTGACTCACTGGCGATTGATGGGTGATTCACTGCAGGGGAATCACCCCCCAAAGCCCTTAGTGTAGAGTCACCAATTAGGGCCATCACGTTGGGACCCTGTGTCTCTGTGTTTCGGCAGCCAGAGCAGCACAGAAACTCAGAAATGGACATTGGGACAGGAGAAAAAGCTACAGAAAGCTGAGGCTAATGGACTGGGTTTAAAATAAAGAATGTTGCAAAAGACAAGGAAGGACAGTACATAATGATCAAGGGATCAATCCAGGAAGAAGATATACCAATTATAAATATATATTCACCCAACATAGGAGCACCTCAATACATAAGGCAACTGCTAGCAGCTATAAAAGAGGAAATCGACAATAACACAATAATAGTGGGGGACTTTAACACCTCACTTACACCAATGGACAGATCATCCAACAGAAAATTAATAAGGAAACACAAGCTTTAAATGACACAATAGACCAGATAGATTTAATTGATATTTATAAGACATTCCATCCAAAAACAGCAGATTACACTTTCTTCTCAAGTGCACATGGAACATTCTCCAGGATAGATCACATCTTGGGTCACAAATCAAGCCTTGGTAAATTTAAGAAAATTGAAATCATATCAAGCATCTTTTCCTACCACAACACTATGAAATGAGAAATCAATTACAGGGGAAAAAACGTAAAAAAGACAAACACATGGAGGCTAAACAATACATTACTAAATAACCAAGAGATCCCTGAAGAAATCAAAGAGGAAATCAAAAAATACCTAGAGACAAATGACAATGAAAACACAACGATCCAAAACCTACGGGATGCAGCAAAAGCAGTTCTAAGAGGGAAGTTTATAACAATAAAAGCCTACCTCAAGAAACAAGAAAAATCTCAAATAAACAATCTAACCTTACACTAAAGGAGCTAGAGAAAGAAGAATAAACAAAACCCAAAGTTAGTAGAAGGAAAGAAATCATAAAGATCAGAGCAGAAATAAATGAAATAGAAACAAAGAAAAGAATAGCAAAGATCAATAAAACTAAAAGCTGGTTCTTTGAGAAGATAAACAAAATTGATAAACCTTTAGCGAGACTCATCAAGAAAAAGAGGGAGAGGACTCAAATCAATAAAATTAGAAATGAAAACGGAGAAGTTACAACATACACCACAGAAATACAAAGCATCCTAAGAGACTACTACAAGCAACTATATGCCAATAAAATGGACAACCTGGAAGAAATGGACAAATTCTTAGAAAGGTGTAACCTACGAAGACTGTACCAGGAAGAAATAGAAAATATGAGCAGATCAATCATAAGTAATGAAATTGACACTGTGATTAAAAATCTTCCAACAAACAAAAGTCCAGGACCAGATGGCTTCACAGGTGAATTCTACCAAACATTTACAGACGAGCTAACACCCAACCTTCTCAAACTCCCCCAAAAAATTGCAGAGGAAGAAACACTCCCAAACTCATTCTATGAGGCCACCATCACCCTGATACCAAAACCAGACAAAGATACTACAAAAAAAGAAAATTACAGACCAATATCACTGATGAATATAGATGCAAAAATCCTCAATAAAATACTAGCACACAGAATCCAACGACACATTAAACGGATCACACACCATGATCAAGTGGGATTTATCCCAGGGATGCAAGGATTCTTCAATATACGCAAATCAATCAATGTGATACACCATATTAACAAATTAAAGAATAAAAACCATACGATCACCTCAATAGATGCAGGAAAAGCTTTTGACAAAATTCAACACCCATTTATGATAAAAACTCTCCAGAAAGTGGGCATAGAGGGAACCTACCTCAACATAATAAAGGCCATATATGACAAACCCACAGCCAACATCATTCTCAACTGTGAAAAACTGAAAGCATTTCCTCTAAGATCAGGAACAAGACAAGGATGTCCTCTCTTGCCACTATTACTCAACAAAGTTTTGGAAGTCCTAGCCATGGCAATCAGAGAAGAAAAAGAAATAAAAACAATACAAATTGGAAAAGAAGAAGTAAAGTTGTCACTGTTTGCACATGACATGATACTATACATAGAGAATCCTAAATATGCTACCAGAAAGCTACTACAGCTAATCAATGAATTTGGTAAAGTTGCAAGATACAAAATTAATGCACAGAAATCTCTTGCATTCTTATACACTCACGAAAGATAAGAAATAGAAATTAATGAAACAATCCCATTCACAATTGCAACAACAATAATAAAATACCTAGGAATAAACCTACCTAAGGAGGTAAAAGACCTGTACTCAGAAAACTATAAGACACTGATGGAAGAAATCAAAGATGACACAAACAGATAGAGAGATATACCATGTTCTTGGATTGGAAGAGTCAATATTGTGAAAATGACTATACTACCCAAAGCAAGCTACAGATTCAATACAATCCCTATCAAATTACTAGTGGCATTTTTTACAGAACTAGAACAAAAAAATCTTAAAAATTGTATGGAAACACAAAAGACCCTGAATAGCCAAAGCAGTCTTGACGGAAAAAAACGGAGCTGGAGGAATCAGACTCCCTGACTTCAGACTATACTACAAAGCTACAGTAATCAAGACAATATGGTACTGGCATAAAAACGGAAATATAGATCAATGGAACAGGATAGAAGACCCAGAGATAAACCCATGCACCTATGGTCAACTAATCTATGACAAAGGAGGCAAGGATATAGCCTCTTCAAGAAGAGGTGCTGGGGAAACTGGACAGCTACATGTAAAAGAATGAAATTGGAACACTCCTTAACACCATACACAAAAATAAACTCAAAATGGATTAGCGACCTAAATGTAAGACTGGACACTATAAAACTCTTAGAGGAAAACATAGGAAGAACACTCTATGACATAAATCACAGCAAGATCCTTTTGACCCACCTCCTAGGGTAATGGAAATAAAAACAAAAATAAACAAATGGGACCTAATGAAACTTAAAAGCTTTTGCAAAGCAAAGGAAACTACAAACAAGAGGAAAAGACAACCCTCAGAATGGGAGAAAATATTTGCAAACAAATCAATGGACAAAGGATTAATCTCCAAAATATATAAACAGCTCATGCAGCTCAATATTAAAAAAACAAACAACCCAGTCCAAAAATGAGCAGAAGACCTAAATAGACATTTCTCCAAAGAAGACATACAGATGGCGAAGAAGCACATGAAAAGCTGCTCAGCATCACCAATTATTAGAGAAATGCAAATCAAAACCACAATGAGGTATCACCTCACACCAGTTAGAATGGGCATCATCAGAAAATCTACAAACAACAAATGCTGGAGAGGGTGTGGAGAAAAGGAACCCTCTTGCACTGTTGGTGGGAATGTAAATTGATACAGCCACTATGGAGAACTGAGGTTCCTTAAAAAACTAAAAATACAACTACTGTATGACCCAGCAATCCCACTACTGGGCATATACCCAGAGAAAACCATAATTCAAAAAGACACATGCACCCCAATGTTCATTGCAGCACTATTTGCAATAGCCAGGTCATGGAAGCAACCTAATGCCCATCAACAGACGAATGTGTAAAGAAGATGGTAAGTTTCATTAAGTTTCATTAGGTCCCATTGTTTATTTTTGTGGTACATATATACAATGGAGTATTATTCAGCCATAGAAAGGAATGAAATTGGGTCATTTGTAGAGATGTGGCTGGATCTAGAGACTGTCATAAACAGTAAAGTAAGTCAGAAAGAGAAAAACAAATATCGTATATTAATGCATATATGTGGAACCTAGAAAAATGGTACAGATGAACTGGTTTGCAGGACAGAAATAGGGACACAGATGTAGAGAGCACACGTAAGGACACCAAGGGGGGAAAGTGGGGTGAGGTGGTGGTGGGATGAATTGGGAGATCGGGATTGACATATATACACTAATATGTATAAAATGGATAACTAATAAGAACCTGCTGTATAAAAAATAAATAAAATAAAATTCAAAAATTCAAAAAAAAATAAAAAAAGAATTAATTCCGTGTACACTGAGCACAGGATCATCAATTGCACACTCATTAAAAAATCATTGAATGTTAGAAAAGAAAGAAACCTTGCAGATCTTCCAGCCCAGCTCACTCTCTTCACAACTGAAGACCCTGAGTCTCAGTGAGGAGGGGTGACTGGCCTACGACGGGCAGGAAGAGGGAAGTAATACAACCATCCCACCACGCAGTTTATATTTATTTGAAGAAGAATCCTGATTTATATGGAACATTTTTCCAGTGCTGTCTTTTCTCACTAACTTTTTCTTTTTTAATTTTTACTTTATATTGGAGTATGGTCGATTTACAATGTTGTATTAGTATCAGGTGTACAGCAAAGTGATTCAGTTTTATATATATGTATGTGTATATATATATATATATATATATATATATGTATGTGTATATATATATATATATATATATATATATATACACACACATCCATTCTTTTTCAGAATCTTTTCCCATATAGGTTAATATAGAGTATTGAGCAGAGTTCCCTGTGCTATACAGTAGGTCCTTGTTTATTTTATATATAGTGTGAATCCCAAACTCCTAATTTATCCCTCTCCCCCCTACCCCCCCTTTCCTCTTTGGTAATGATAAGTTTGTTTTCTGTCTGTGAGTCTGTTTCTGTTTTGTAAATAAGTTCATTTGTATCATTTTTTAGATTCCACATATAAGTGATATCATATGATATTTGTCTTTCTCTGTCTGAACTTTTGAAGGCGTATTTTATCCATTAATTTTAGCACCACTTAAGAAATATGCCAAATTTGTTTCAACTCAAGTCCCAGAATCAGTCTCTCCTCAGATACAATCATGGTTAGTCAGCAGTTGATTTGGAATTTTGCCATTTTGAGGAAACTCTTCATCTCCTTTCCTGTGTCTTTTGGCCCAAGCTGTCTTGCATTTTTTGCTATGTCCTTCGTTTAACAATAGTATTGTTTTTTTCTTTTTTTTCCTGAAACTTGAATTTGTGTTCTATTTCAATTGAAACTTAATGGTGCAAGAGAATGATCAGAAAGAATTGCCTTTTTATATCATAAAGACAAACACTTTTATGCAAGATTTTGGACAGGGATGGGTAGCCAGACCATCAGAAGAGACTTAGGCATTTTTTGCTTCTTATTCGGATGATGATAAAGAATTTATGTTTTCCCCTTCAGAAAGCAAAACTCTTTTTCATTAAATGTGAGGTGAATTATAGGTCATGGTTCATGGTATCCTTGCCAACAAGGGGAAGGGGAGAACGCCATTAACCAGTGGGTCTCAAACTTTAGCTTATAATGCCGTCACCTGGAAACTTGTTAGAAAAGCAAATGATCAGGTTGAACCCCAAATCTACAGATCAGAAACCCTGGGAGTGCTCCAACCCCATGTTTTATCAAATTCCAGGCAATTCTGATGTAAGCCTAAAGTTTGAGATATACTGGGTCAGCCAAAAAGTTCTTTCAGTTTTAAGTAAAAATAAAAGATGCATTTTTCATTTTCACAAAGAACTGTACTGAACACCATATTCACTAACCGAATGAACTTTTTGACCAACCCAATAGACTGCTGGAAACTTAAGGAATACAACTCATTTAAGAATTTACTCCTGACTATGAGAACAGGTAGAATTTCTTCCAATCTGAGAGCAGCTATTTTACCGAGGCAGGACCTTTTCCATATCAATGTAGCTGCAAGTTGAAGATAATATTACAGCTTTTAGTGCAGGCTGACTGGCCCGAGGGGAGGAGTGAGTCGTCATTGTGCTGTGATTTCATACTTTGCTCCTAGCAAACACTGCCTCTGCTTCCTGTATTTGCCTCTCCCTCCCTTGAAAGTTTACTAGTAACGTTTAATAACTATACTTAAGGCTTTAATCCTATTATACGTCAAATACCTTAGGGAGGAATACTTTCATCCTTTACCAATCTCTTATACAATGAACTGAGTTTTGGACTCCTTTCTGAGGAAAAGTTTTGAGATCCATGAAAGACACAGAGAAAATTAGACTATTTAAGGAAGGTATAATAAAAATATGTCTTGTTGCCTACCTCAACAGGCATTCATGCCTTCTTCCTTTTTTAACAGAATCCTATTTTTTGCTAGGTATACAGCAATTCTGCCTCTGTTGTAGCTGGGAAAGCTATGAGATTAAGATATAGTCAACAGAAAGTAAAATATCCATAGAGGACTTCTTGGAAGTCTTCTAAAAAAAGAAATTGTCCGTATTTCCCTTTTTCTTCCCATCACCTGGAAGGCAGATATAAAGGCTGGAGCTCCAGCAGCCATCTTAAACCATGAGGCGGAAGAAACGTCCTGAGATGTCTGAGTGGAGAGAGAGAAACTTCTATTATTAATGACTGAATGGAACCACCTTTCCATTCCTAGATATGTTAAAACATGAGAGAGAAACAAATTTCTATTCTTGGGATTTTTTTTTTTTTTTTAGATTATATAAAATACAACATGATAGAAGAGACGGCACCAAGATGGGGGTGGACAGCACAGAAAGGGGAGATTAGGAGTGTGGAAGCTAAACTTTCCTACTTACAGCTTAGCCAACCCTGTCAAGCAGTAGGGTATTAAATTCCTTCTCCCAGAAAATTAGCTCCCCCTTGCCAACAGGCTTATGAGTCTTTAACTCTGTAAGTACTAGTTCTAGTTTTTCAAAATCTATAGTATCTCCACTTCCCTCAAAGAGTGTTGTAAGGTCTCACAACAACACTGACATGATTTTAGTTATATGTTTTAAAGCTAGATATTTTATATCATTTAGAATCTAGGAGTGGGATTGGAGAAGGTCTTTTATAGTGAACATGACAGTAATCAAACAGAGTCAGAAAAATATTTCTCTAAAAAGATGACAATGTAATACCATAGAAATTTCTCAGTTTTCCCTGCGGCCTTCCTCTGGGGTTCTTAGGGCAAAAATTCCCTCCCAGGTGAACAGAAATGAACAGAACTCTTCTATGACGCTATGCCTCGGGTTTAAGAAGCACGTTTCCTTCCATACCGTTCAACTGTGTGTCTAACAGTCCCTGGAAATTCCTAATAGCACCAATCACAGCAGCAAATAGTTACATGGTGTTTGCTCTTTGTAGACACTGGTCCAAATGTTTTATATACAGTATAGTAACTCATATAATCATCATACCCTATAATGTATGAATCATCATCACCCTGAAATTGACTCACAAAGATGTCACAAATACATTGAATGGAGGAACTGGAATTCGTACCCAGGCAAGTGACATAGAAAGGAGGCTGTTATGAGGAGTTTTCTGTGGGCTTCATGCTCTGTATCGAAATCTCTAATCCCAAATTTGTTTACTACCTGGCTACAGGGCATTTTGCAGCATAGAGTCTACATTTGCTTTTTTTCATTAGCTTCATAACAGAATTAATTCTCTGTTTTAATTTCTGTATTGGAAATTAATGGACAAGGGAGATGATAAATAAGGACTCTTTAAGTTTGTTTTCTTTTTATGCTTGTTTTGTATTTTAGAAGAAGGGTGAACGCGGTGACAATGAGCAGATCGGTTAGATGTCACATTGTCTGTTCCTTCTCCTGTCTCCGTCCACCCGAAAGTTCCCCTCCAGAGTCTGAATACAATTTCAGTGATTGCCCTGATAGGACATGTTTAAGTGAAGCGTCTATTTGCCTGTGCAGATTTCATCCTTGTGTTCTTACCACAGCAGGAATTCCACGGGAGTCACACATGGCTCTGGAGGCAGTGGATCGGGATGGGGGGTGAAGGAGGCAAAGAGGAGAGATGTAATCAGTGATGACATTTTTCTTTTCTTGTAGGCAAAGCCCCAACTAGTCTCTTTCTAAGCCCAATGCAGTTATTTGGCTTTTCCTGTTTGTAGTATTTATGTGATCTTCCTTTTCAACCCTTAGTTGTGTTATTAATCTTCTTTTCACAATCCGCCAGCATTTAAGCTTCCCTGACAGTAAAGATTCTCATATAACAGTGGTCACTGAGGTAGGAAGAAGAATTCCTCTCCAACTTTCAAAACAACAGGGATTAGAGTTTTCTTTTTGATAAAGGAAACTCTTTTTTTTTTTTTTTTTTTTTTGGCCGGGCTTATAATGGGAGATTTTAATGCACTTCTCTCAGTAACTGATAGTACAAGTAAGCAAAAATAATCAGTAAGCATATAGAAGGTCTGATCAACATAATTCACAAATTTGACCTAATTGGCATCTATGTACTGTGTTCAACAACTGCAGAATACATCTTCTTTTCAAATACAGATACAATATTGCAAAAATAGATTACTAACAGAGGATTGAAAATCACAGTGTGATTAAGATAAAGATTGATTTCACGAAAGATAATAATTTCCAGATGTTTGCAAGTTTAAAAATGCAATTCTAAATTACCAGAAGAAGGGAAACTCTTAAGAAGAGGAATCCAAGTTATCTACAGTTCTACCACCCAGAATATCCCTATTAAAAAATTTACAAATAAATAAAATAAGATTTGCTTTTATTTATTTTTATTTATTTATTTTTGGCTGTGTTGGGTCTTCATTGTTGTGCACGGGCTTTCTCTACTTGTGGCGAGCGGGAGCTACTCTTCGTTGCGGTGCGTGGGCTTCTCTTGTTGTGGATTAAGGGCTCCAGGCGCACGGGCTTCAGTAGTTGTGGCTCATGGGCTCAGTAGTTGTGGCTCGTGGGCTCTAGAGCGCAGGCTCAGTAGTTGTGACGCATAGGCTTAGTTGCTCCGTGGCATGTGGGATCTTCCCGGACCAGGGCTCGAACCCGTGTCCCTTCATTGGCAGGTGGATTCTTAACCACTGCGCCACCAGGGAAGCCCTGATTTGCTTTTAGACACACAGAGAGCTGTCTGGATGGATTACTGTGGCTCTGTCTGGAGCCTTGGCCCTGGGGGATAACCTCTCAAAATTCCCCAAGTCCTACTGTGGAGAAAGAGATAATTCTAAAACATGGGAAAAGCTTTTGTGAGATAGTTGGGAAACCACCCTTGCTCGCGCTTGTGCTGTCTTGCAGGTCGCTGTTGCCCTCTGGTGGTGACAGAGCAGACTTGCAAGCAAAGTTTATACTTTTCAAGCCTGGGACAGAGCGAGGCAATCCCCACCCCTGATGTTTGCCAGGGCCTTTGGGGTAAATGGAAATCCACATTCCATGTCTACACATATGTAAAAGTGATAAATCAAGATAGCAAATTATTAAAAAAGGTTTCCATCATCCCACCTCGAAAAAGATACTTTCGTAATAAGCTGGGGACCCATCTTCAAGTTAAAATTCCCAGACCCCTGAGAATCCCATATGAAACCCGGAGGCCTGGAGACAGTGGGTGTCAGGCGTAGCTCACTCTTCCCAGCCCCGCTCTGTTGCACATCTCCAGGGACCGCACCATCACACCATGACACCCCAGCCTCCTGGTCAAGCACCATCTCCATCCCTGCTCTGCAAAGAGCCCCTCCTCCCCACGCACTCACTGTGCGTCCACGGAACGAACAGCCCTGGCCCCATCAGGGGCAAACCCAGGAGAGGACTATGCAGGTTTCAGAAGCAGTCTTGGGACCCCTTGTGCAAGGATTCTGTGTTTCTCGTACCCAGAGCATGATCTAGAAGGTGGCAGTGGTGGAAGTGGTGTGTGGACTCTTGGGGGCAATTAGGGTGACCTGACTGGGTTCCTGCATCTGTCCTGCTCTCAACACTGAAGTTCCATGTCCTGAGAAACCCTTCATCGGGATGTGAAAAGTCCCACTTTTCAATCTTGCGTCCAAAGATTAAAGGAGAAGGGCAAAATGCACATGACAGTCCCCCAAATAGGAGCTGAAAGTAACACTGTTTTCAACGTCAAAGCGATGTGTTGTAGATTATCCCTCTTCTACAGTCATGGTCACTGGTCACTGATGTTGGCAACAGTGGTTTGTGGTTCAACAAGGGACCACAACTCCGAGGGATGTGCTTTATAATCCCAAGTGTTCACAATCTGTCCAACTTTGCCTGTGGACTGACTATGGTGTCTTCTTTGTATTGAGATGGTAAGAGTTTGCTTTTTCACAGTGTGACTGCTGTGATCATGTTTACTGAACCCTTCTGAAAAGTTTAGATAATTAAAGTGAGAATAATTCCATATTATTGGTTTAATCAGTCCTACTCTTAACCACTACTATTGCCACAGTTAAGTGTATTTTTAATGATGCTTATGGTCAAGAACTCAGTTTTTTAATGTTGCAGGCAAGCAGATGCTAAACTGTAAAAATGAACTAGCGGTGGCACTTCAGAAAGCGATGATATCCGACTTCTTTATTAAGTTTACGGTTAAGTGAACAAAGAAAGAGAAAAACATTTCTCCCATTAGCAAAGCAAATAGGACGTCTGTGCACAAGGAAATGCAACCCACAATTTGGTGGGTGAAATTCATCGTCGTGGAAGGAATAATTGGCTTGTGGGTACAGAAAGTTTTCTATCCCAGATCGTAAATTGGATAAGATCTCACAGGCTTTAAACATTTCTTTGTTGTCATAGTTTAGTTTCATTTTGCTTTTAACCCTGGTTCGGAAACAACGGAAAGCAAATTACAGATTAACAGCGAGGAAAGGGGAACTCAGTCTCTGAACCTCTCTGTCTTGATATCCTATAAGTTGAGAGACCTTTGCAGATCTTTGCATCCAAGTTTGACCTGAAGGCAGGCTGGGGATCAGGATGGCGTGGGGCTTGCGAGCCCACAGAGAGAGCGAGAGATGTTAGCTGTGTTTGTTTCCTTGTAAAATCATTCCTGAGTCTTCAAGTCCTCCCTTTCAGGCATTGTTGCCGCTCTTTCTTCCGAAAAAGACAAATAAAATTAAGTCTTGCCCCGAATAAATGCATCATTTTGAATGAAACAGTGGCTAATCCCTCATGTCCCTGAGGCCCCGTCTAAATAAAGACACTCATTTTTCAAAAATAAAAATAAAATTGTCATGACAAAAATAAATAAATAACCAACGCTTTGGGGGGATTACAAAACTTCCTGTAGTCTGAAAGCCTGAATCTTTAAAGCCTCTTAAAAAATTACCACACCCAGCCTAGCCAGACAAGGGCACAGGATGGAAAGGACTCCGTGCTTCCTTGTCACCAGCAGTGGTGGCTGGTGGCAGCTGCCAAAGGGAAGTTGAGTCTCGTGTACAAGGCCTAGAGCTTGAAGGCCTCGTTCCTCCTCCTCAGGTGAAGACTTGTCCTACGTTCTCAACCTCGGAGCAGTGGGTTTTTATTGTTATTAAGAGAAGCAATGGGGACTTCCCTGGTGGTCCAATGGCTAAGACACTGCGCTCCCAAGGCAGGGGGCCCCCAGGTTCGATCCCCGGTCAGGGACCGAGATCCCACATGCTGCAACTAAGACCTGGTGCAGCCAAATAAACAAACAAACTAACTAACGAATAAATAAATAAGTAGAGGCAATGGTTCCATTCCATGCAGATCACCCAGCATATGGAGCCTTTAGCTGTGAACTAAGTCAGCTTTTTCTAGGTGGTGTCCCTTGCTTCTCCCTAGTGGCTTCTACCCAGTCCACTGCTGCATCCCTCCCTGGCATGTCTTAGAGGATAGCTCTACTTGGTACCATTCTTTACCTCCTTGCCATCGTTACAAGGGAAGATTCTTCTGCTAATACAGGGTGTGGGGAGAGTGTGGCGTTAGACACCATAACTTCTCAAGGAAGCTGGAGATGGCTAATTTTATACATCCGCTTGGCTGGGCCATGATGCCCAGATATTTGGTCAAACACTCTTCTGGATGTTTCGTAGGGTGTTTGGGGATGAAATTAACATTCAATTCTGTGGACTTTGAGTAAAGCAGATTGCCCTAACCCTAGGTGGGTGGGCCTCATCCAATCAGGTGAAGGCCTGAATAGAACCAAAACGCTGATCTTCCCCTGAGAAAGAAGAAATTCTCCAACAGATGACCTTCAGACTTGAACCACAGCATTGGCTCTTCCCTGGGTCTTCAGCCTGGGATAGATATAGATAGATATAGGTACGGATACAGATATATATGTAGATGTAGGTATAGGTATAGATACAGATACAGATGTAGAAAGAGTTTCTAAGCCTACACTTTTGCCTCTTCTTCGAGCTTACATTAACTTCCTCACCTCATCAGCATCATCATCAAATCATTTCTACCATTAGTTATTTTTCCCCACTGATATGGATTCCCTTTATCTCTAGAAATCTTGAGGAGAATGCATTCTCTTTTGTTCTGGAAGCTTTATTTTCACACTATGCCATAAAGTTGCAAATGGAACTCACTGGCCCTAGACATCAAAGCTTGAACATGAATTAGGAGTTGGTTCTTTGGCAGAGCAACTCTTTGGTTTGCATTGATTTCATTCTTGTGTAAGGACAACGAACAAACAAAACATTCTGAAAGCTTTGAAAGACTACACTTTGTTCACTTCCGTTTCAGCCCCCCTGTAATCTATCTGGTTTTCTAATTATTCAACATTTATTGAAAACCTGCTCAGAGTCAGGCCCTGTGGTCTCTTTGTGTGGACTTGGATCTGTTGAAAGGATACCAGGGAAGAGGAATCTCTGTTAATCCTGTCACTCTCAGGGGAAAAAATTTTTAATTCATACAAACCTAGATTTAAAACCTAGATTGAACTGGCCTCCTTTCTTAAGTTCTCAGTGAAAGGTCCTTATCATTATACTATTTCAAGAAAAGTCTATGTTCTGTCTCACTTTGCTTGCCTATTTTGAGGTCATGTTATCTCTTTTCTTTACCAAGTGCAGGGATAGAGACAACCAGGTCCAACTTCCCTTCTGGTTCTTAGGAAGCCCTAGACATGGTTCCCTCTAGTTCAAGGCCCCATACATGAGAATAAAAGTATCATAAGCACCATTTAGTTACTCTCTATATTAGCTCCCTTCCATGATGGCAATGTTCCTTCTTTTACAAGTAAGTGAACCGCGGCTCTGAAACATTAGATAATTTGTGTCATGAAATGTGACAAAGCTGGAATACGAACCCAGGTTTTTTCAGCTCTTTAAGCCCACACTTTTCTTACTTTCTACTTTCTAGGATTCCCAAATGATAAATGGTCATTTTATTGCCATGCAGACTCTGTGAATCCAAGAAGCTGGAGGACTGCCATGTTCTCTCTTGAACTGATGTCTGCACGATGCTCTGAGCCCAATCCCATAAACAAATAAACTTCTATTAATTTTTTTCCTCCATAACAAGAACTATCCCTTCTGTGACTTATATCCACCCCAAGACCGACCTGATCATCTTGATTGTTTAAGAAACAGGAAGCTGAGGATGAGGGATATTCTAAAATTGGTCAAAAACCACATTGTTAACAAATGAATGAACATAGATATATCCATGGATATGTGTATGACTGAATCACTTTGCTGTACACCTGTAAATATTTACACAATATTGTAAATCGACTATACTTCAATTTAAAAAATAAATTTAAAAAAATGGAGAAGTCAGAATTCAAACACTAAATTCAGACATATTTTAAAGGTCACACATTCTTTTTACCCAAGAAGGACATCAAGAAGGGGTGATGTTTTGGACCTCTTTGGACTGTGGCGTACACACAGCCCAGGCAGTTAAGACAGCCTGGGCTTATTGATACCAAGTTAGAGCAGTTAGAAAAGCAAAGTAAAGAGAAATAAATATATCCATGCTCATTTTTTGAGTTTCACAGTCAACTTTTCAAACACAAGGACAGCCTGCGGAGTGAAAAGGCTTTTTGAGTGATGAGAACCTCGGTCTTCTGAGCTGAAACTCTGACTTAAACGGTAGGCAGAGAGGACCTCATCAGACCCAGAGTTTCCCTTGGTCCACTCAGACCAGATGCTCTTGGCCCCTTCATGCCCACCTCCCCATTTTTTTTTGCAAGGCCACGCCCTTGGAGGACGTGGGGCAGTAGGAACCTTCCTGGCACCCCAAGAAATATACTGGTTCGTGACTTCTTACCAAGAGTCCTGGGCATTGAGGAGAGTCCAGAATCCCCTGCCCTGCCCACCATGGCACTGAAGAGTGGAGATTGTGCCTACACCACTGGGCAGATGCTCTGAGCCGGTCTGGTAGTTGCCCAACATTCCTGGGGGCTGTGGGAATAAGTCAACGCTTCTCCAGGTGGCGTGATAGGACCTTGAGGGCTGAGCATCTTTTCTGGCTTAGACAGGATGAGGCACGCTGAGGGCTCCATTAGACCACTGCCCACGTAGGGAGGGGGCCTGCTTAGCAGATGCTAACTTGCCCACCTGCCCGAAGATCAGGTGCCTCTCCCTGATGCTGTGATATAGATCAGCCCTCCGGAATTTAGAACCAGCCCAGGGACATGTGTGTGCACAGTGAGGGCAACCCTAAATTAATGGAATTCATCCTAAGATTAACGTTCTCTAGTTTTCTACTGCCAGGTGGAGTGAGAGCTTGAGATATAAGCCAAGTCAATAAAAAGTGACATTTATTTGCACACGACACGTGTGGATTTCCCATGTATTCCCATTTCACTCATTTACTTCCTAAGGGTCAATTCGTTCATTTTACAAATGCAAACTTTCAGCGTAAGGAGAAAGAATCATTCTTCTAAAAAGAAAGAAAGAAACCAAAATAGAAAGTACAAATTTCTGAACCTTGTGGCTAAGCCTCACCCGTTCCCATATCATTAACTTCTCGTTTCCACACTGGTGATTCTTATCATCAGCTTCCTCTTCCCTTCACGTCTCCACTGGAGCACCTCCAAACTTCTGCCCCCAAATTCTGCACACGTGGGGAGGGAGGACTGTAAAATCCCTGCTGTAACCCCTAAGCCAGGACTCAGCATGGGCTGAATAAGTCAGTAAGTGAACCAACGAATGCAGGAATTTAAAAAAAATTTTTTTTGAGAAATCAGCAAGGTGATCTGTCCCCAAGCAATTTTATTTGATTTGTGAAATTATGTTGGTTTTTCTATCACTTGACAAACAGAACAGTGGTACACTCACTCCTCTGTGGGGTTCTGAATGAGGGGCTATCCAGAACTGTTTGCTATTAACCAGTGATTAGGGAGGGAAAGACAAGTTCCTGGTCATGAAAATTCTCTCAACATAGGAAAAGATGGTGTTCTGTGGAGCGAGAACATGAACAGGTCTGAGGTCCCTTTCAGATTATTCCAGACTATTCCAGATTATTCCTGGTCCTCATTCCCCAGGCCCACCTGCTGTCCAGTGAAAGGAGGATAAGGAGAGACCTGGGTGGTTTGCATTGCTGGGGAGAAGGGCAGTCTCTTAGCCACTTTGGTGGAGGATCGCCTCTAAGGTCTTATCCCTGACACTCTTCAGGAATCTCACGACTGCCGTTCCGCCTGTGCCCCTCTCTTCTAAGGCCTGAGGCGGCCCCGGGAGACGGCTCATCCTCCTGCCCTTTGCTTTGGGTGCGGCCGTGATGAGGTACTTGGTCACCATGGCGAGGTGATAGCTGCGCAGGGCTGCCAGGGCCTCCACACACTGGTTATGGGCTGTCAGAAGCTGGCTGTTTCCAGAGGACAGGATGTGGTCCCTCAGGGAAGGAGTGGAGTGAATTTCTTCTATGAAGGCCCTATGGGAAGGAGGCATGTAATCCCTCATTCTGTGCAGAAAATCAGCTGAAAGAAACGAGGCAGAACAATGTCATAAAACAAGGCAGAACGAGGCTGTAGCTCCACGTGGAAAGGTAAGAGAGCCTGTCTGCCTTTCCAGACATCAACACAGCAAATGCTGTTGTTCTTCTCCTAACTGTTCATCCTAATAGTGTCCAATCAACTTGGCTGGCTCTTTTGCGTACAGACATCAAATCCTCCAAATGTAGATCGGAGATGAGGAAGGAAAAGCAGCAAGCCCATCACAAATAACTAAGATGGAACTAGCTCTACCAGCCAAGGTATAAATATTTATCATCTACCAAATGTGGGCAACATATCTTGCTAGTGACATGAGGTATATCTACAAATGTAAGGCATGGACCCTTAAACTGCTGAGCTAAATACTCTGCTGAGTTTTGTTTCCTGAGTGCTTCGTTTTGGAGGGAGTGCTAAGGAAGAGGAAAGTAATAGAGTTCCTAAGGACAGGAAGATAAAGAATGATCAACTGTTTCAGTAATAGCCTCTCGAAGTCAAATTGTTTAAAAATCAAATCAATAGATATTTATGGGCAATACAGGTAGATGACAGATCATTTACAGGAAACTCATTATGGGATTAATATTAGGCATGGTACATCAACTACTAACCTCATCAAATCAAAAGTCCATGAAAAGTGATCATAGTTCTATAGAACAGACTTTTGTGGATGAGACTGGACCCTATGACACCGAATTCTAGTCATTTGTTTTTTCTTAATCCAACTTGAAAACTCTGTAGTAGGAAGTGCCTTTTTGCAGCTGTTGAACATTACGCTTGATGCTGGCAGGTAAGGAGAAGAGCCATTTCAAGCTTGTAAAATGGCAGAACCCCTCTTCTGGTCTAAATAGCCTTGGCTTGAGGCCGCACCATTTTTACGGAATGGGCTTCAGGGGAGGAGCCCATACCCATCCCCAGCTACATCCAGACGTGGCAACATAGTATCACAGCCCTGGATCTGCAGATCTCTCCGCCACTCCACAGAAGCAAGCTACTGCCTAAGGACCCGAACAAAGTTACAGGGAACAGCTGGAAATATAGGAATGTTTTAAGATTTGGAAATAAAACCCAATATTCAGCTGAGCTCTGATACTAATTGGCTTGACAGTCACAGATGGCAGGTGCACAGTCTCCTGGTTGATCTGGAGAAGTATAGACTTCCTGATAGTTTCATTTACACTTGGACGTATCAGTTGATAAAAACACCACTATTCTTCCTCCCTGTTAAGGAAAAAACAAGAAAAAGAAAAACGTCCGACTTACCACTCTCCTTGCTGTGACGAACACCCAAGAATTCATCAAAGGCATGCAGCACTGAGCTCTGAGCAGCGCTCGCGCCGGAGTAATTCAGGGGCTCTTTGGAGACGCCTTCATATAACAACCCCGCAGGCATTGCTGGGTTATCCTTCCAGCTAGGCAAGAGTAAAAGTCAGAGAGAAGAAGTGGGTGCTAGGGGTTAAGAGTATATTTTCTGATATGGAAACAGAGATTGAGCAAGAAAGTGAACACAGTTTCAATGGCAACTTTAGGGCAAGAGGCTGCATATCTTTGTAGGATGTGTACTTAAGCATTATCTTGACCCAACTTCCTAACAGGCCAGCCCTTCTCTTTGCTCATATAAAGGACTGTTCCAGAGAAGTAAAAGATATTTAGAGCGAAATCGTTGGCATTGGTCCTACGACATATTTTTTGGAAAAATTCAATTATAAAGATGACCTCAGTGCTAATCAACAGGAACCATTAACAAAGGGGATCTGGAACAATCTTCACTCCCTCTGCTAATCTCAACCTGGACGACCTTGATGCCCGTAACTCCACAAGTAGAGTTTTGAAAATACACGCGCGTGCACACACACACACACACCCCCAAACACCGACACAAACACACAAATATACATACAAATATACACACACATCTTGTCCCTTCCCTGAAAGTTATAGGTATAACAGTTTTCACATTAAACTTCAGTTCTAAATACTACCTAACTTCATGGGAATGCCTTTATCAGATAGTTTGTTGATGGCAGGTGTTAATAATAAGGGTAGCAGCAAAGAGAACACAATACAGCTATGCAGGTCACCACAATCTACAGTCAAGAACAGGAGGAAGGACCGGAATTAAGGCTCAGATTAAATGGTTTTTCCTTCTTTCTCTCTCCTCTCTTCTCTTCTTTTCTCTCCTCTTCTGTCGCCCTGATTCCATGTCTTCCTCTTTTTGTCCTTGAGTCCCCCTCTTCCTGAGTCCCCAAGCCACTTTACTCAGTTTGCTGTCTGACTTTTCATAGGGTCTTGAACAGTCACAGAGTGTATGTGGGTGATTCCACAATGAGACAGTCAGCAGCGCCAAGAACACACCACATCTGCCCTCACGATGCTTTACAGTTTACATATCACATTCACATCCATTTTCTCGTTTGTCCTCTTTGGAGTAGATCAAGGCAGGCATTTTTAAATCCATTTTACAGATAAAGAAACAAAAGACTCAAGGCACTAAGTCTCTAGGACCACGTTTTTAGAGAGAGAGGGAACCAGAACTTGACCCCCAAACTTGTCATTTTCTAGTTTCACTTCCCAAGACCACCCACGTGTACATTTCTACTTTTACTAAAGAACAGAATCTTTTTCTTTTATTGCCGGGAACCCTGTTGTTAATGGTTTTAAGTAACAGGCTTATGTTGATGTCTCTCCTTTTTCCTGTAATTCTACAAGTCATTCTGCTGGAGAGAAGGGAAATACACACATCACGCACACACAAAAGCTGCAGACAGACTGCTCAGCTCGCATCCATGACCTTTTCCAAATACTTCCCTGAGGTAGGAAATGCTATTGTTTTCATTGGGGGCTGTTTTGCGTTGCCTGTTCTGTGGTTTCACTGGATGAATATCGTAGTGGCCTTTGCAGTTGGAGCAATATCACCATGGAAAGAGATGACAGATGCACAGCAGGTCAGGGGACAATTTGGAGGAGACCAGGGAGGATTCTGAGTCTAAGATCACAACCTGCTGTAGCTCTTCGGAGAGGGCGCTCTATCTTAAGCAGATATGGAATGGAATCTCAGCTTTGATACTTAGTAACTCTGAGCCTTGGGTGAGTTAATTAACTTCCTGGAGCCTCAGTTTCCTCATCCCAGTAATATTAGTATCTACCTTACTGGGTTGTGAGTACGAATTAAAATAATACCTGCTCCGTGCCTGAAAAATATTAAGCATTTGATAAATATTAGCCATTTTATCGTATTATTCACAGGGAATTTTAACCTCTGCTCCCTCCTTTCATTATTTTGTAACTTTGTACAAACCCTTCTGAGTCTCAGTTCTCCTGACTTGTACCTACTTCCTAAAGCTGCTGGAAGAATCAAGTGGATTCCACAAAGGTCTACTGACTCATCAGAGTTCAGGACACTGGTCCAATAAAATTTCTAAGCAACATTTTACGGGGCAGAAATATTGAAGACCAGACCACTGTTGTGTGGTAAGTGGACCAAACACAGTGGCTGTACCGGTTCAGATTTTTCTCTGTAATCCTGTTGATGGTCTCATAGAGTCACTCTGGTCTCCTTCTCTAGTTCCTTCCCTTCATGACCACTTCTAAGTGCTGGACAGCCTCAGGACTCATTCCTTGGGCTTCTCACTACTCTCACTTCCCAAGTGATCTCATCTAAGTCTCTTGGATTTCAAAGCCAACTATATTAGGATTATTGACGAATGTGCACCTGGACCTGGATCTCTGCCCTATATTCCAGAGACGTGTATTCAACTGCCTACTAGACATCTCCATGGGAGGGGACACATCCCAAACTGACCTCTCGATTCCCCCCTTCCTTTTGCCAGACTTGCCCCTCCCACGTCTCCACCTTCAGAGAAAGGAAAATGGCAGCTCCATGCTTTCCATGGATCTGGACACACACCTAGAGTCCTCTCTGACGGACCTCGTTCTCTTCCATTCTATGTGCAATCCAAGAGCCGATAACTTCAATCCACATCCAGAACTGACTGCTTCTTCTCCCCACATTTACTCCACGAAAGCACTGCTGGGCTCGGTGCAACTCTTCCTCCAAGACTGCTCCCACCCCAGGGTCATTATGATGATTGTTCCTTTCAGGTCGGGCAGGTACCTGGGTGGCTTGCTCCTCATCCTCCTCACGTCCTTCACATTTCTGCTTAAACATCCTTTAGAAACGTGGTATCCACAGATCACAATAAATAAAGAAGAACTATGGCTACCACTCCTAACACTCCATAATGCTCTATGGTCCTACTTTACATTTTCCTGTATCTCTAATTGCTGTAACACATAGAGTATGGTATTGCCTTTGTTATATTTATTTATTCATTATCTGTCTCCCGTGATTAACATGTAAGCTCCACAGAAATGAAGTTGCTGTTTTTACTGCTCCATTCCCAGCACCTAGAACTGTGCCTGGCCTTTGGTCAGCCCTAGCTAAATATTTGATCAATGAATGAATGAAAAAATAGCATTCTAGAATTAGGTATTATAGATCTAGATTATGTAAATCCAAGTGTATTTGTTGAAAGGACCTGGCCAGCTTAAAAGAAGATGATAGAGAAAAAAAGAACGTGAAAGTTAAAAAAAATAAAAGGAAGGCATCTACTTTCAAAACCCATATTCTCCACCTATGATGAGATTAATATGAGGAAGAAAAATTGGGTTTCTCTGAATAGCACAAGGATTGCTCCCATGCATTCCCAGGCCCAAACTGCTGTTTGTGAAGAAAAGGAATTATTTTCCTTACAAATCTCTGTAGGCAAGTTTATTTTTAACATTTCTTGTAGCATATTCCTAGCAAACCCCAGAAAAGGGGAAGTTTAAACAGAAAAAAAAAAAGAAAGGAAAAGAGATGACTTTTATCCATAGGGGCTAACTTCCCTGAGAAATTTGACATGAGTGAGAAATAAAGGGACTATGTTTCATTTACAGATGGAATTTCTTAATGCTCCTAAATAAAAATGTTTTTTAAAAAGTCAACAAAAATAATAAGTCAAGCATAAGACAAATCAAGAACACAGGAGCAGATTTAGATTTTTTAAAACAACCCTACTGGGAACTCTCAACAATCCAGATGTTTTTGGCCACCAACACATTTAGGATTGGCTACTGGCCACTTAGCTTAGCTATGTGGGAAATAATTTTGAGGATCAGAAATAGAAAGGAGGCATTTATGTAGATCACAGATAAAATGCATCACTGACCCAGAACTTATCTTAATGAAAATGAAGTCACCCTTTGGTATCCATTTAACTATGATAGATGGAATTCTAAAAATGTCGTCCCAAGATTCCCATTCTAACTCCTAGAACTATTAATATGATAAGACAGCATGCCTGTCGATATGATATATTATAAGGCAAGGCAAAAGGGACCTTGCAGGTGTAATTAAGGTCACTAACGAGAGACCTTAACATAGGCAGTTATCCTGGATTATCTAGGGGAGCTTAATCTAATCACACAAGACCTTAAAAGCAGGGAGTTTTCTCTGGCTGATGACAGAAGGAGAACTCTGAGAGTTCTGAATTACCAGAAGGATTGGAAATATCATTGCTGAATTGGAAAGGATACTGGAGGCTTCTAGAAGCTGACAGCAGATTCTGCCAGGAAAGAATGAGAGACCTCAGTTCCCAACCCACAAAGAGCTGATTCTACCAAAGACCTGAATGAGTTTGGAAGTGAATCTAGGGGACTAGATTCTCCAGATAAGAGCTCAAGCCCAGCAGATCCTGACTTCAGCCTTTTGAGACACTAAACAGAGAACCAAGCCGAGCTCACCCGGACTTGTGACCTACAGGAATGTGAGATGATAAATGAGCCTTGCTACGTTGTGGTAATTTGTTATGGAACAGTGGAAACTAACCCTAACTCAGAGAGCAAACTGAAGCACAAGGAGATTTTCCAGAATTAGGTCTTCCTAAAACGCAGTCTATTTAAAACGTTTTGGAAAAATGGCCTTTTTGTTCTCCCCTCTAATCCTACCAAAGCCTGTCTGCATGTTTTGCTTAATATATGTTGCTAGAATCTCTATTTTACAATCAGATCTTGGTATTGACCCTGACTACATGCAAAAGATACGGAGAGCAAGAAGAGTTCTACAGGATGAATAATCCCTTTGTTGGGGTTTCAGGAGTGAAGGGTACATAGGAAGGTCTAAATTCTGAGATACGCTCTCAATTCCATTCCTTTGCTCTTTCCCTTTCCTTCTCTTTTCCCCATAAACCAAGTACCTGTTACTCTCAAGTTATTCTCTGGAAACTTTGCTTCCACTCACTACTCCTACAATGAGGGGTCCCGACCCAGGCTGGCCTCCCCTGAGAAAGTCTCACACTACAGACCTACCCAATCTAGAGAAAATACTTAATACACATGGTCACTCTCTTTGTGAATATACCACTAAATCTACTGATGAATCAATACATCTATTGATGTTGGAATTCGGCATGACTCTTGCTACATCCAGACACAGCTTCATATTCTTTCTACCAACAGCGTTTCAGGCACCTCCTAGTTATCAAGATGGTGCTCTAGATGATGTCTATTTCACATTTTCACCTCTTCCATCCATCACCTCCACCTTTCACTCTTCACCATTAAAACAAAAACAAAAACTTAGTTTCTCTCAGTTAATGTGAATAGGAAAGCAATCTCATTAAAACATGTCACATTATGACAAATGTATTTAAAATAAGACATGTATCTAAGAGTAGAGTTCTCTATCTGGAGAAATTGCAGGCCAGGTGACCAAAGAAGAATACCAGGAATATGAAAACATGTCTTTGGGGTAGCTATTCCAGGAATGTTAGAAGGAAGCTTTTAAGCTACTGCCTATGCCTCCACCTGCCTGGATAACAGGCAGGAGAAAGGATATACATAATCGAGCTTTGTGGGTGGCACACCGGGCTTTTTTCCCCCTCTGTCATCCAGTGGTTTTCTAAGAAAGGTGAATACATTGAATCTAAAGTGATGGCCTCAGGACAATTACTCTAAACTTAAATATTCATCCTTCAGTGTCATTTGTCATGCAAATGATACCCCACTTCTTTTATGCAAGAATGGATCCAGGTGATTCCTTTGTTAGCAAGGGTTACTTGGTGTGTTCCTTCCTCTGGGAAGCTTCTGTCTGTTTCTCCCCTCATAAATCTGGGAAAGGCTACAGATGCCTCATGCAGGAAAAGAGTTGAACTATACTTACCCAGAGAAGAAGATCCGGATGACTGAGTAAAATATGTCTGGATCTACATAATCTGGAGGAGCAATCAAAATGTGAACTTTACTACAGGCAAACTAAGCAATTGGTTCCATATGCACGGGCTCTGCTGCCCTCCCGGGACACCCCCTCTATCTGATCTGCACAGAAACCTGGAGGGAACACAGCAGCAGGAGGGGGAGGAATGTTCCCTTCGGTCGCCCCCCTCACTGGCGCTGATGGGAGGGTTAAACGGTTCCAAATGCTGCCTTTTTCTATTTGTGGTTACTTCCCTCTTCTGCACTTAACAACAATCACTAAAAAGAGAGGTCAAGGCCATCTTTTTTTTTTTTAGTTGTTTTGTTTGTTTTTTTATACTGCAGGTTCTTATTAGGCATCAATTTTATACACATCAGTGTATACATGTCAATCCCAATCGCCCAATTCAGCACACCACCATCCCCACCCCACCACAGTTTTCCCCCCTTGGTGTCCATATGTCCATTCTCATCTTTAAAAAATTAATATTTTAAACAGACAGAGAGAATGAAAGAATGTGGGAAGCAGAAAGGAGAAAAGCAGAGAGAAAGAATCTGCTCTCTTCAAGGCTTTCAGAAGACAGGACCACTGAACCCCTGGGTGCATTTCTGTGTAGTCAACAAAGGGCAGAGAGTGGGGGATCCTCTGCTCAGGCTCTGCTACACTTTGTCGGACACAGGCTCACTCACCTGCATTCATTAGTCCGTGCAGCTCGTTGTGTGTGTGTGTGTGTGTGTGTGTGTGTTGTTGTTTTTGTTTTGGGGGGTTTTTCTTTTGACGGCGCCACATGTGGGACCTTAGTTCCCCAACCAGGGATCCAACCCGTGGCCTCTGCATTGGAACCACCTAGGCTTAACCGCTGGACCACAGGGAAGTCCCTGTGCAGCTCATTTTGAATCTAAGCCAATGCGTGGGGATAATTGATCCCACTAGCTTATTAACTTGTGTGTGTAAAGAAGCATGTCCTCACATTTGCACCGAATTTCTTTTCATCCACTTTTGAACGTTATTCTCTCTTCTTCTCACAATGGGGCCCCTCTGGGAGCGGACATGTTTCTCTCATCCAGATTCCTGTCTATGTCTCTTTGTTCCGGAGAAAAAAAGAAACATCTTTTTGATGAGACCTAAATAATGGCGTCTCTATGCCATCAATTTACCTTTTCCACCGTCACACCTGGTCTCTGGTCCTCCATCTCTGTCTTCTCTGAAGCCCCCTGGGCTCAGGTAACTCACATCTCCCATCAGCCTCAGGGCCTCTGAGGGCTGTCACATCCTCCCTACTCCTTTGCGACAGCATCCCATGCGCTGGACTTTTCTCTGGGCCCTATTTCTGGGTCTTTCCCATTTGGTGCTCTGTTCCCACAAATATGCTAAGTACTATGCACAAATTTTTGCTGAAGCAGTAATGACTGGAGATAATTTAATGTTTTACCCAACTTATCATATTTAAGGAGGAAAAGCCAAATGATTATTTCAGTAAATGTGAGATAATTTTTTTTTTTTTTTTTGGCTGTACCATATGGCTTACAGAATCTTAGTTCCCTGACCAGGAACTGAATCCAGGCTCTCGGCAGTGAAAGCACAGAGTCCTAACCACTGGACTGCCAGGGAATTCCCAAATGTGAGATAATTTTGATGTAAAATTTTCAATAGATATAAAAAATCCATTCATGATTAAGACAAACAAAAAATTTTAGCTAATTAGGAATAGGAGGGAACATTCTTAAACTGATAAAAGGAATCCACAGAAAGCCTCCAGTACATGTTATACTTAATGTTGAAATATTAAAAAAGTTTTATAAAATGTCAGACAAAACCAAGTATCAGCATGTCCATTCAACACTGTGTTAGGCATCCCCTCGCCTGAAGAATAAGAATAAAAATTAAAAGAAAAAAGTTATAAGTATTGTAAATGCAAAAACAAAACAATGTTTTTGGAATTATTGGCTAGAAACAAAAATATAAAGTAACTATGAATAAAGCAAAATATATCTAAATCTCTTATCTTGAAATAAGTCAAAGTAATTTAAGAAAATGTGTGTTTGTTCACGGACAAGAAAACTCAGTATCAATATCTAGGAAAATAAATGTATCTAAAGAAGAGTTTTTTGTTTTGTTTTGTTTATTTTGTTTTTATTGTATATTCAAGTATTTAATGTAATTACTGATATATTTTGGTTATATATACACTTTTATTTATTTTGTCTTTGTCTCATATTCTCTGTTCCCTTTTTTCTTCTTTTTTGGCTTTCATGAATAAAATGTTTTAAATTATTTTATTTCCCCCCTTATTATCATTAGTTTCCCCCTCTTAATGCTATTCTTTTAGTGGTTATTCTTGAGATTACAACAGATATCTTTGATTCAATAGATCCACTAAAATTAGTACTTTTACCACTTCCCAATCAATACAAGGTCTGTAGAATACTTTATCCTATTTAACCCCTTTGCCTTTTGTGCTATTGTTAACATTTATTTTATTTCTACATACATTTTAAACCTACATTATTATTGTTTTATAAAGTCAATAATCATTTGAATTTAACCACATAGTTACTGACTGTCCGTTGTTCTTCATTCTGTCCTGTATTTCTGTGCTTACATCTGGAATCTTTGTACTTTTGCCCAAAGAACTCAATTGAACATTTATTTTAGTGTGGGTCTTTTGGCAATAAGTTCTCAGAGTTTTTATTTGCCTGAAAATATCTTTGTTTTAATTTCAAATTTGAAAGATATTTTGGCTAGGTGTGTAATGCCAAATTGGAAGTTATTTTCTTTCTGCACTTCAGTGGTATCATTCCATTTTCTTGGTTTCTTTTTTTCTGTTGACAAGTCTTCTTATTTCTTTAAACAAGAGTTTTCTATCTGGATAAATTTCAGGCCATGTGGGAAGAGAAGAACACCCAGCAACAAGAAGACGTGATTCGGAGAGCACGTTAACGTCTTTACGTTAGTCTCCACCTGTCCTTCTGCCCTGATCAGAGGACAGAAGGACCAGATAGAACATCAAAATCAGGTCATTTTTCTCCAAATTAATATACAGATTTAATGCAATTTGAGCAAAATTCTTAACAGAATTTTTTGTTGCGATTTGACAAGCTGATTCTAAGTTTCTATTAAAAGCAAAGGGTCAAAGACAGGACGTGTGCCCCTGGAGAAGAGGCAGGTGAGGGGGATTTTCTCTACCTGAAAATGAGAAATACTATGAAGCTATGGTTCATTTAAGACCGATGGTTTTGGTGTGGGGAAAGACAAACAGATGATGAAACGGAATAGGGAGCCTGGAAAGAGATCCAATCATTTAAGAAAATCTGATGTAAGACAGTGTTAATATTGTAGACTAGTGATTATTCACAGAAGGGAAATCGAATTTATTTCCTATGTCATACTGTATAGAGATAATAATCATATGTGTATTAAGGGATGAAAGGTGAAAGACAGACAACATCAACTACAGAAAAAAATGTAGAAAAATATATCTATGACCTCTGATTATGAAATTATATCTTATGCCAGATTTCCTAAAAATAAACTGTTACAAAAGAAACGAGAAATACTTTGACTATATTTAGATTAAGAACTTCTGCTTTCAAAAGGCAGAATGAGACAAACCACAACGTTTGCAATCCATAACTAACAAAGATCACCCTCCAGAGTGTACCCAAAAACTCATTAAAGGCAATGAGTAAAAGATAAAAGACATTTCCAAAAATAAGGAAAGCCATGCATTTCACAAATCAGGGACACACGCGATGAGCACGCAGGAGCACGGGCCCTTCCACCCCCATCCCAGACACACAGAGAGTTAACTCATTAGAAATCAGGGAAATGCAAGAGTGACATCATCGGCATGGCAGAATAAGAGTTTTCTACTGTCTTCCCCCCAAAGAACATTGATTTAGACAGTCACCCGTGGATAAGACAGCCTTTGTGGAAGTCCAGGAGTCCAGTGAGAGGTTCCAGAACACCGTTGGAGAAAAAAAAAAAAAAAAAAATCTAAGATTGGATGCACTGAAGAGGGTAAGAAGAATATTTCACTTTACCCACATCACCCCTTCCCCAGGGCAGCACAGCACAGGGCCAAGAGAGACCTTCTTGGCACACTCTTGAGGGTGGCAAGAGTGAGCCTTTGCAGATAGGTAGCAAGCAGGTACAGTGGGACTCTGTGGGATTGGGAGAAAGCAAACACACTTGAGAGTTTAGCACTGCCCTAGGGGAAGCAAAGGAAGAATGTCAGCTCCTGGCCTGGCTTTGCAGGCTCAAAAGAAGGCATGTACGACGATGAGGACTAGGAATTCTGCCACTAGAGGGAGCAAGAAGACTGGAGCAGGTGTATCCATAGAAAGTGTGAAAAAGCCTCAGAATCCCTCCCTACCAGGGCTGATGGAAGGTATTTCTCTCCCTAAACCAGGTAGAGAACATCTATTAACGCGGGGCTGGTGAAGGACAAGAGCCACATAGAAACTCTTGCTTCTGGATCTGATGTGTGTACACTTGGGCTAAGAAGGGCAGTTCCTGAAAGCCAGTGTCATTATCCTACAGGGAGCATAGAAGATCCAAGCAGACACCTGAGTTAAGCCTCCCCCCTTTCCTTCCCTGTGCCTTCCTAGAGGAGTGGAAAAATGGCCCCATGGACGGCAGTTTCTGCCCCGATGGCCAAGCCCAGGTGCACTTAGTGGATGGGTCTAGATGTCTTCCACAGTTGCTGTTGCTATTGTTCAGAAAAACGCAAAACATTTTGGTCAAGTATCTTGTTCTTTTAAATCTAAGTGACTCTCAAGAAAAATACAATGTCTGCTTTTGATTAGTTCACTCTCATCTCATGAACATTTTATCATAAGCATTATTTTTGTTTTGCTTGGAAAACCTAAGGAAACTTGCTTTTTCAACTTTTCAGGGGTAGGGATTTAGGTTTTATACTGAGAAGTGGCCTTTAAACAAAACAAAACTCAGCAAATCCTTGCTTTGGGTCAGTACTAAAACCACAGACCCAGAATCACTGCAGTATTTTCACATGACATTATTAATGTTCATTATGGTCATCCCACTCAGGAAGGTAAGGCAGTCAATGCTCCATTACTGACACCTAAAACAAAGCACTGTAGGTGCATAATTGAACTATACATCTGATGGACCTGACCACCAAACTGTGTCTTTCTTGGGTAATTCCCACTTTTAAAGCCACATATTTCCACTGACTGTCTCACCATCACCTTAAATGTGATATGTTTCAAAGCAAGTATTGTTTCCTTTCCCCATGTTCCCTATTTACGTTGAAAATCAATCTGCCAACCAAGCAGAACTTGATTCAGTCTTCCAAATAACAGATCTTTGCCAGAGGCCTCATGACTTTTTTCAACCAGCTTTGAAATCATACATATGTATATACCCTTGACCCCACCTCATGCCTCGGCTCAGCCAATCCTCAGCCCTTCTCCTTGGGGAGTCTTGTTTATTTCTCCTGTTGCAGTCACTGCTCCATCCCTTGCCCCATTCCTGGGTTTCGCAGCATTGCTGATAGGGTTTAAGCAGCTATATATGCCTGGATGAGACCAGGGCTTAAATCTGAGTGTAAACAGGAGTTAAGTAGGCGGAGGGTGAGTTAGGAAGAATGTCTGAAGCAGAAGGAATAGTGCGTACACAAGCCTTGAAGTGGAAAAAGTTCTTTTCAGGAACTAAAAGCTAGTGTCAGAAAGAATAAGTGAAGGGAAAGATGATGTGAAATAAATTAAAATTAAAATAGCCTGGGGTCAGTTCATCTTGGGTCTTGCAGAATAGGTTAAGGATTTTGGCCTTATCCTTAGAATAATGGATAAACTAGTGCTTTCAGTTGAAATCTAATGTGATAGACACGTGTAGTTTTAAATTTTCTAGTAGCCATATTTCAAAAGGTAAAAAAAAAAATGGAAAAATTAATATCAATACTCTATTTTAGTTAACTCCAAATATCCAAAATATTATCGTTTCAGTATGTAATCAATATAAAAATTATTAATGTGGTTTTTAAAAATAATTATTTGAAATCCTGGGTATATTCTTATAGATTTAAAATTTATTTTATACTTAGAGTGCATTTTAATTCGGATGCTGAATTTTCAACAGTTAAGTGAAAGGTAATCTTTCTAACAATGAAGCTGTGTCTATCAGAAAAGCATTTGACACTGATTCAGTTTTTCGACTTCAATTTCAATTAGTTAAATTTAAATACAATTAAAAATTTAGTTCCTCAGTCACACCGGCCATATAGCAAGTGTTCAGTGGCCGCGTGTGGCTAAAGGTTACCATATTGGACTGTGCCAAGAGGACAACTGGAGGGTTTTAAGAGTCAAAGTGATGCAACTGATCTGCACTCCGAAAAGTTGATTCAGGCTTCTGTGCAGAGCATGGATCCGACTAGGTAAAGGACAGATGAGAGAAAGGATTGAGAAGGCCACTGCAGGAGTGCTGGCAGGAGATGAAGATAGCCAGGTGCAGAGGAAGTGATGGTGGAAACACAGGGAAAGGAAGAGATGCCAGAAAGAGACTTCCCTTTGTTGTAATGGAATGTTGTTTTACTTGGACCCATCCTTCCCCTGACAACAACAAAAAGCTGGATAAATGTGAAAACATCCTAAAGGCAATCAAAGAGCTCAAAAGACAGCAAGGAACCACCAAGCAAAAATTGCAAGGGAAAGCAGAAACCCAGGGAGGTAGAAAACAAGACCAGCAGAGAGAGTTTTCCCTGAAATCACTTGCCCATCCAGGTTCGCCAGGGCTCTGGTTTAGTGGCTTCTCTGTATGATGGGAGCCCTGGTCCCAGCTTTGGTGAGGAATTTTGCACCAGAACCTCCTCATATTATCCACGGAGCCCCAAATGCCTATACTCACAACCTCCGAGTGAATCAGGGCCCCACTGTACCCCCGTTTGCCACAGGAGACAGAATTAGAACTAACTTTGGCACCAAGCCAAAGAGGATTAAAAAAAAAATCTGTCCCTGAAAAGTTGTGACCTTTTCTTTGGCACATTTTTAGCCCAAGTTCAGTTGTCGGGTCCTTACTTGTTCAACATGATTTAAGATGATGCAGAATTTTAGAGTTCCAAAGAACCAGGAAGAACCAAATACAAATATTTCTCTCTCCTAGTCCCAAAAGCCTGCCTACAAATGATGTTTCAAAGGCAACGAACATTACAAGGTGAACACAAAATCAAGCATAGAAAAAAAATGACAACCACCGTGAGGACTGAAAAAGAAAGAAAAGGTTAAAAAACAAGAAGGAAACAGAAACCAGTTTCAAATATTAGAATTACCACATCTTTAGGCATGACTTTGAAAATTACTGGAAAGGAGGGTTTATAGAGGAAGGGAGTACACAATTCGTGCTAAAGTTTGGCTCAGAAAGAGGAATCGTTGGGTAAGCTCCATCTGGGGGAGGAAAGCAGTGCAGCTGGGCTCTATTTATGAGGCAGAAGAAATTCAACAACCATACACCACAATCAATCACTAAAAAATCCGTGCGATTCCTTACACCTTGCAGTTTTTATGGTTTGTTATCATTTTTATAATTTCACCTTTCTGGTTACCGTGGCTGCACAAAAAAACACTCCAAACTCAGTGGCACTGAATAACCATCGTATTACGCTCATGGACTCAGGGCAGGAATTGGGGTGAGACACAGTGGAGATGGCCTGTCTCTGCTTCACAGTGGTTGGGTCCTCAGCTGAGGAGATGGAAGAGTAAGGATGCCTGGAAAGTGGGAACTTAGACTCACCTGAAGGCTTATTCGCCCCTGTGTTAGGTGCTAAATGGAGCACCTACAGTTGGCCTCCCTGTGTGTTTTGACACCCTCATTCACAGCCATGGTGGCCACAGAGTAGATGGACTTTTTACACGGTGGCCCATTATACAGGGTGGCAGCTGCATCACTTTTTCTAGCCTTGTCTGGGAAGTCACGCAGTGTCACTTCCGCTGAGTTCTACTGATCGTGAGCGTGTCACAAGCCCGCCTACGTCACAAGCCAGGACACAGGCTTTGACGAGAGGAATATCCAGGCCACGTTGTAAAGGAGCCCTGAGGATGGATGGTGGTGTTGTGGCCATCTTTGAAAACCGCAGGCTGATACATTCATCTATTTCACTGCAGTGACTAGTAGTGAAACCTTTAAACTACATGATGTCTGTGTAGGAAAATTTGCCTTTGGGGGACACAAGGGAAATCACCCCATCACCTGCCCAGGCCATCAGACCTCCTGCAGAGGATGATCAAGAAAGCATTAGGGTTGGCCTGGGCTGAATAAGTGACTTTGAAAATGAGTGCTAGGGAAGCGTGTGAGAGCCAGACAGGGCCGTGCCACCTTACTGGGGCATGCCCCGTGACAGGGTGGAGGGCCTCCTGTGACCTTCCAAACCACTCACTTCTGCTTATTCGTACGATCTGAAGACCTTGCAATGTCCCTCTAGTGGTCTTGACATCCTGAGTAATAAACGCAGGGTATCTTGCAAAACTAAAATCCATCTCAATAAGCTGGGAGAGCTTGTTTGGCAGGAGACCTATTAGTGTGATCGGGAGGACTTTAAAGTTAAAAATCAGGGAAATGGGGAGATGTGAGTCAAACGTGTAAAACAGGGACATTGAAATGGAAAGAATACATAACCCTGTGACTTCAGATGGACTTCCCAGAGAGTCTGGGATGACAAAGAAATCTATCCTTTTAATGAAAAGTCATAAAGCTGAGCACCATCCCGTCTCCGGCTCCCTCCCTCCTGTCCTGTTTCCTATAAACGCTCTCTTTTTCCAGAATCTGTTTTGTTTTCCAGTGAAGAAGGACTTAGGGAAACTGATACTTAGCTGCTTTTCCCTTGTTAAACCGATCACACCTATTTTCCCCCTTAAATTTTTGAGATTCTTCTGCTAGGGGAAGTTGAAGAGCTGTCCAGACATTGGAGAGGAAGGCAGTTGCCAGAATAATATGTAACCAGTTGCAGGAAGGGTGGGCCCCTTAAGTGGCCACAGTTGTGGTGACCCATCCTGCACCGGCCACAGAGGAGAACTGAAGAAGCCAAGGTCGGTCATGTCCTCTGGTACCAGGGTCACTGCTGGGTAAAGCAGGTACAAGCCATGTTGTGTGCCCCTCCCCTCCTCCCAAGCTTCGTGCAAGACCTCAACACACAAAGAAATACATGACAGCGGAAGAGAAGAAATTAGCCTAATCACAAGAAAATAGAAAGAAAGACTAAACCAGGAGACTATCCCTGCCAACTGAGAGATCATTTTCTAATAGTATGAGCGGCAGTTACCTAAAACAAAGCTAGCACAGCAGTGCCATCTCATGGACATTGCCAACCTCCAGGCCCTTTCTCCCCTGCAAGCGATCCCTCAGCCTTCAGGAGCCCCTTACCATGCATTTGTCCCAAGGCTCTGGTGATGTCCTGAATGGAGATCCTCAGTCGCTGCAGGGCTTGGAGCAGGGAGTCTGGGCTGGGCAGCAAGACGGCATTCACTGCCTGAACAAGGGCCTGGGGATGACATTGGGTGTCACAATGCATTAGCATTCACTGAAGGCCCATTGAGGTGCAGTGAGCCTCAGAGATGGGGAATCCAGGAAGGGCAGCCCTCAGCCTGCCGGACTAAACTACATTTGCCATGAGGTCCTTCTCAAAGGAGAATCTTCCTGGTCACCTCCCAGATGGACCTGGTTAGGTCTTTCTGGATCTTTCCACTGGCTGATACTTCTTGTGCCTCTCAGGGGCCTCACTCTGTCATTTTCCTCCTTTCTGCTTCTTGAGTTATTACACATGAGGCTTCTTTCTACTCCTGCGTCTTGACTCAGGACGGCCTCACCCCTGAGCTCTGTCTTACAGAAAATCAGAATCTGTGGGGCCCTCAGCTCAGACCCCCCATTCATTAGCAGTCTCGACCTTATCTGAGCTATATTTGGAAGACCAGTATTTTATTCTGTATCTTTCTATGGAATAAACACACGGATGAGAAGTAAAGTGACCACATAGTTTCACTTCTCAGAGTGCAAGAGGGAGCTCTAATAATTGTAGCCCAATCTGGTCACCCTACAGTAGATAACAGTAGGCACCCAAAATATGCTTACCAGGGAAGATGGTGAGGAAGGACAGAAATCTAACTTCAGTATCTTCAGGCAGGGCATGGATTCTCCGGCAGACACCTGACCTTTCTGGGACCTGCCTGACCCCTAAAGGAATTCAAGTTTACAACCCCCAGGGCTAGGTAATCTCAAGGATGGTTCACTTTAACTCAGAGCCCTTGTATGGTAGTTCCAGGCATCTGCATATCTCTCTCTCTGTCTCTTGTCTCTCTGTTTCTCTCTCTCTGCTTAATTCCTTTACATTACTCAGGTATTAACTTTCACACATGTCATTTCCCTTGGAAAGCTTTGCCCAATCCTTCAAGTCTGAATTAGGTTTTAGACGTCTTTTCATGAAACACGGCACTTTTTTTCATGTTACTCCCTATATCGATGCACCCTTCTCCACTGGATCCTGAGCCTTTGTGGAAGCCAGAGCAATGTCTGTCTTATTCCCCCAGATCTCCCATCGCCTAGGACAATGCTTGTTTGTTGATGGGCAAATGGTCAACTGCGTGTTTTCAGTAGTTGAGGAAAGGTAGATACCTCTGTGGGCCAGAACTTAAATCTCTTTGCTCAACTAACCAAGTAAGATGAGGCCTGTATTGATGAATTCACTGCAGGGAAAGGGCCTGGGTGGGAAGCAAAGCTCAGACCGACTTTTCATTTAGAAAAAAAAAAAGTCTGTGAGTGGGAAGATACCTTAATCCCGGGTACAGCTGCTTTCTCCACCAAAACAGTCACCAGTATAAAACCACGGAGGCTTTCTCCCCCAGGGAATAAGAAAATGGGGTCCAAGTTCCTTGGGAGGGAGATGACCATGTGGTTAGAAAGGTCTGGACACAGTGAGTACGCAGGGCCCAGCGGTGGCCTCGAGTCAGGGGGAACTGTTAGTCCAAGGTGGAACCAGAGGTTGACGTTCTCCTCTCCACAGGGCAGCCCGAGGATGGGCATGTTCCCTCCAACAACATTCAGGTAGGAAAGAGACAGATCTGCTCCAGCCCAAGTTCACCTGAGAACTCCCAAAGTCTAGCATGGCCCAGATGGTCCTAGATCATCGCCGCCCCCCGCCCCCGTCCCCGCTCCTGCTGTGGAACTGCTAAAGCACGAGCGGACAAGTAGGGCTGATTCTTTACAGGGCCAGTCCTGGGCCCATCACACCCTTCCTGTTAGCAACACAGTGTCTTAATGCTGCAGTGACCACAGGCAACAGCTAATTCCATGCTCCTTTTTGCCCAAAGAAGCAAAATCGCTTCCCCATTTGCACCCAGCTGGTTAGTCACTGGACCTGGTCCAGAACAGTTTCATACCTCAGGCTGGTGCTCTCTCTAATTAGTCAATTTTCCCCCCAAATTCTGTATTATTATAGTGACAGGTGAAGACTGTTATAGAGGGATCATTCTTAAATGACCTGTTATCACACGGATTCAAATAGCCCAGAGGTGGATCCCGTCTACAAAACATAAAACCTCATTCCATAAATCACTTCTGCCTCTAAAACATGAGAAGACGTGAAAAACAAACACAAAAGATAACTCAGTCAGGGACCCCCGTAGTTTCAGCAGAGTCACATTAGTGTGGGAAATGGGGTCTTCATGCTTCATCTCTCCATCTTCTGAGCTACAGCTTTTATACTGAGCCCCTTTATTGAGCTGAGGTTTGGTGACCGGAGAAGCAGTGTCAACTTAGAGGTTAACGGTGCTCCCTGGGGAAACAGGAGCCTAAGAACAACTGGACCAGACTTGCCCCACGAGCTCTAGTCTATGTAATATTTCAAAGGGATTCAGTAGCTGTAGCAACCGCAGCCTGCAATTTGGCCTTTCAGAGAAGTTATAGTGAGACCAGAGATCTTTCTCAGATCATTAGACTTCAAAAAATCACAGAGAATTGGAGAACTGGTGAAGTTTTGGTGTTTTGGGGACTTTTGGTTTGTTTTTTGCTCTTCTTACATTGCATTTTACTTGTTTTATTATGTACAAATAGGAAAATGTAGTAAAGAAAATTAATCCCTTAATCTCTACAAAGCAGAGACAACTACTGTTAACTTTTGGGCTGTTGATTTGGGGCACATTTCCTTCTACTATTTTTTCATGCATTTTTTATATGTTTTATGTACTATACATACAATGTGGTATGCTTTCTCTTTTTTTGCTTGTTGGTTTTATTGTAAGCTTTTACAGTTAGCAAGGATCCTAAAGCGAATGAAGGATTTCTGAGAACTTACCTGATTTCCAGGGGTCTAGTCCAATTTCAGTTATTGACAAAAGGAAAGAAAAAGAAAAGAACAAATCAGTTTGCAAACCTGATATGCCTTCTAGGGTCACGTGGACACAGGCATGCACACTTGTGTGCAAATGCACGTGCAGACACACACACATCGTGCACAGTTTGGATGTCACGGGTTGTGACTAGACCGTGGGCCTGAGGGGAGCAGAATAGACCACCCCAAATATGCCACTTAGGTGTATTGATTATTTTGAATTAAAGGTACTTGAGAAACAGCAGGTGCCAAAAGGACACTCGGACCTCTTTGTGCCCCTGAAAGTAGGAAATAAATCTCCCATGTGAAGGCGCCCTCCCTGTACCAGGAAGTAGAGAGACAGCCTTATCACCAGAGACAGGAATTCAGGGCTGAGAAGCCTGTATAAACAAACCTTGTTACTTCTTCCCTAGTTAGCTAACCCAAGCCCAAAAGCCTGTGTCTTGTCAATTCTTCATAAATGCATTGCTTCCTCATCTAGAAGATATACAAGCTTCCGGCTTTAGTCGCATCTTCGAGTCTCATATTTTTGTGGGGCTCTAATACGTACAAAATTAAATTTGTGTTTCTCCTGTTCACCTATCTGATGTCAATTTGATTATTAGACCAGCTAAGCAGCCTAAATGGGAAGAAGGGCAAGGTTTTCCTCCCCTACAGTCCTCGGAGTGACAAAGAGGGAGATAGATCTCAACTTACATATCAGCCCCAGAGCATTTAGCCTGTGGCCATCCTGACCATTGATCGTGCTCCTTTTATATACTTGTAATTCGCTGCCCCAATGTTTTCAGAGTGGGTTGAGAGGAAACTCCTGGGAACTGTGATTTTTGAACTTGTGTTCAAGTTCACCCCTTCTTTGGCACCATAAATCAGGTAATAAATATGAACATCTCTAATCACAAAATAGCTGACAAAGCCTGGATTTTTCCTGCAGAGAGAAGGAAAAGTCAAGACTCTTCCTTACTCGGTTTTAATCTGTGCAAATCCCAAGCACCCTCTCCCGCTCTTACCTTCCCGGGTTCCTAGTAGCCCAGTTGGCCAGAACCAAGTCCGAGTGAAGCAGGATAGGAGGGAGCCCCAAGTTCCTGGAGACCTCGACCAAGGGAAGGGCAAGGGTTCTTGGCAGAACCTTGCAGATATAAATCCAGACAATTAGCACATTCTAGAAAGAATGCAGCAGAGGAAGCAATCTGTCTTTTATTCTGGCAATCTTGTGGTAGAGCAACGAGCCGGGGATAAAGCTGGAATTATATGAGTGATCCATATGCACACACCTCACTCTCATGTTTATTCTGTTAACAACCTGGTGGATATATTGTTTATGAGTATGGTCTGAAATATATACGAAAATTACAAAACTGGAACACACACACTTACACATATAGTATAAAATAATCTCTGAATATTGTGCAGAGAAGAGCCTGAGCAAATGTTTAAGCATAAATGGGGGCTGAGTTGATGAGCAGTGGGAAAAAATCTCTCTCTCTACGTATATATATATCTCCAGCTAAATAGATACATAGAGATATGTAGCTATCTAGATATATGTGTGTTTTTGTGTATAGTCTTAGTTTTAGGAGCATATGCGTATGTGTTTGTATACACACGCGTGCGTGTGTGTGTGTGTATGTGTGTGTGTGTGTGTGTCCTCTCCTCAGGGAGAGGGATGGGAAGGATAGAACGCTTCATCAAACCCAATAACAACTTCAAGTAAGTCACCTCAAGACAGTCCCCATTCAACCCCTGAGTTATCCTAGGACACTCTAAAGAACCCTATATGCCCCCAAATCCAGAAAAACTACCCCGACCCGTGGGGGTGCCAGTGGGAGACTCCAACCACGAACAAGGCTAAAGTAGTCCAGATCCAAAAGAACATTCTTATGCTTCCTGTCTCCCACTTCCATTTTCCTTCCCCTTAATCTACTCAGAGAAGTCCAGCTTCTGCCTTTGTTTTCCCTTAGATTTTTAGAGAGAGTTGGGACAGAACTGTTTCTCAGGTAGAAAACAATCAAGAGCTTTAAAGAGTTTTCAGATTCAAACCTAAGGCCAACTTCCCTTGGGGGGCGGTGGATGAGGAGGGCAGCTGCAGAAGTGAGGTGTGTCCATAGTGAAGAAGTTAAAGGAGGAGATACAAAGAAGGTAAGAGATGGCCCGAGGTGGGGGTGGGGTGTGACAGGGGGCTCCCACCCCTTCCGCTGATTGAGGATTGTTGTTTGGAGAACAGAAGGAGGAGGGAAGCCCATTGGGATGTCCTGTCACATGTGCCTAGATCTCAGACTTTCCAACATCTGACACATGACTCTTTTTAAAGAGTCTGAAGCAGCTCTATGCTTTCCTCTTCTCTCCTTTCTTACTTTCCTTTCTTTTTCTCACTGGGAGTCTCCTGTATTTACTTGAGAGAGAAAAGGCAGAATCAACCAAGCAAACAAAAGAAGCACAGGCTGCTGACTCAAGCAGGAAGTACTAGAACAAGGGTAACACCCTAATTTCTGGAGAATGTCCATTTATAAGAAAATAAAATGAATAGGAATTTATACTGCAGTTAGTGAAACAAAGATTTCACATTTCAAGTTTCAGATTGAAACTAAAAAGTTATGAAAAGATTCAGAAGAGACTTACATGAAGTATTAAGAGACACAGACCAATATTTGGTAGATAGCAAGCAACATTAAAGAAAGTAAGATTAGTGTTATAAATGGCAATGTGTGCTTTTCCCCTCTGGGGAAAGAAGGTTACGTTAGTGAAATCAGAAGGTCTGAGTTGTGGCCCTGGATTTTCCACGAACTTGCCGTCTGACCTTGGGCAAGGAATTTAACTCCTGTAGTCCTCAGCCATCTGTAAAATGGGCACAGCATTGCTGTACTTACCTTATGGGATTGTGAACATTGACTGTGATTACGGATGTGTATAAGAGCACAAACTGCTGTAAAATGGAAATCATTAAGTTTTCTAGGACACCTCAGAACTTGCCTTCAAATGCAGCTCTTCACAATTCGTGGAAGAGGGTGGTTGCCAGAAAAAACAAAATTCAAAAACTAATGAGAGGGCTACCAGTTCTAAGGAAAATTAACCTCCTGGCCAGGGGAAAAAGGTGTTTTCATTTAAATGGGCCCTTTGCCCTTCCTTCACCTCATACCCAAAGGAAAGAACAAGAAAGGATCCACTTTCCAGGCAAACAGTGTAGACAGCGTGCTCCAGGTGCAGCAGACCTGCCAGATGACAAGACAGGTGTCCCCTTTGTCCCTACCTCTTTGGGCTGTGCCTCTCCATCCTGCCAGACATATCCCATGGTAATAAAGGTTAGGACCAGGTGTGCCAGCCGCTGTTCCCGGTAACCCGTGAGGAACTGACAGTTCAAGAGGGGCATCTGTTCAAGAGAATTTCCAGAGATTACCAGCGGCAGGGCTGTGAAGGGTATAGGGGTTCTGTGGCTTGAAGGGGTTATATTTCAGTGACGGGGACCCACACACCCCCCTTTCTGCCCTGATCTTAGGACACTGTGGTAGAGGAGGTATCCCAGATGATATCGTTCACGAAGTACCTACACCAAATTGGCCCCATGGTTGTGCCGGACACTGGTCACCATCACTGACCGCTTGGTTAGAGTGTTCTAGAATAACTCAGTCCCGAGACTGACATCATTTATTAAACGGGAGTCTCCCGGGGCAACTTTTACAATCCTGCCTTATCAAAGCACCTCTGCATAACGGGTACAATTTAACCCTAATAACAGCCCTGCTGCTGTGGGCGTTACTGTCTCTGTTTACTCTGTTTAATTCGTAGGTAAACGAGTACACCGGATGCCAGTGGAGTTAGGAATCCGATCAAATCCCTTACCAAGAGATTGTTCGGTTCTCGTCCGAACACTCTCCGTGACCCTGTGACCTCTCCACGCCCGCTCCCTCCCGGTCAAGATGCGTCATAGACAGGTGTAAAGTTGATGTCGTTGAAAGCAACACCCTGTACACAAGTTAGTTATTACTGACAGGCTTAACTAAGCAAATATTACCAGTTTCTCAGTTTTGCCCCCGCCAGCCCTGCCTGTCTTGGTTGCCGTCAACTGCCTCTGAGCTCCAGCTTCCCTGTACCTCCCCCTCGGCTTTCCTCCGTCCCCTATCCCTTCCCCAGCTCTAGACACAGTCTGATCTAGTTCTTCCCAGGCGCCCCTCTCCAGGGTCCGAAGCGCCAGAAGGGGCGGCGGTGGATGTGTGTATCTCTTTAAGCTCCGGGCTCTTAAACGATGAGTGACAAGTGGGCTGGGACCGCGGTTCCCCACGCCCAGCGCCTGGCATCCGGAGCGGCAGCCTCCCCGATGGGAATCCTTCCTCCGCTGGCCCCTAGGGGGCAACCTTTCTGAGTCTGTCCTCACTGTGCCAGACTGCTTATTTCGCCCTTAAAATTGGCTCTGAGATAGAATCGCGAAAGTTCTGTGCCTTAGGGTGTGTGTGTGTGTCTATTGGAAGGATTGCTGAGACGTTGCATTTTAACAGGAACTAGCTTGAGAATTATAACCACAGTTACAATATATTCAGTTATTTCTCCAGTACTTATTCTAAGGCAATTACTAAAGTGTCGAAGGCATGGTGCGAAAAGCGTCCCGGGCAGGTTGGTACTCATCTTCCCCCAAACCCACAGGCCAAAACTGAGGGTCAGAGAGGGTAAGATGTTTGCCCAGAGCCACAGAGCCAGGAAGGGACTGAGCCAGGGTGCTAGTTCAGTTCTGCTGACCACAGCCCTGCCCTCTGAAGTCAGCACTGCCCGAAAGAAATATGAGAGCCGTACTTGTCATTTTACATTTTCTATCAGCCACATTTTAAAAATAGCAAAAAACAAAAAACAAAAAAGCCCCGGGTGGAATTAGTTTTAATAACATTTTACTAGGTCAATGTATGCAAAATGTTTACACATAATCAATATTAAAAGTATCGAGATTTTCATCCTCTCTTTTTATAGTAAGTCTTCAAATTCCAGTGAGTATCTTACATGCCAATTTGTCCTGGCCACATTTCAAGTGCTCAGTAGCCATGAGTGGCTACTGGCTACCTACAATGCAGCCTCAAGGTAAAGGAATAAGGTCCCAAGATGTTCTGGGGTCACCTTCTATTTTTCCCTGTTCCGGATTTATAATCAGCTCTTTCTCCGAGAAGCCCCAGTTCCATTTCTTGGAAAAGAGTTCCAATAAATGGACACTGGGTTTGCTCTTTGCTACTGGAATGCCACTGTTTCTAGATCCTCACAGTGGGCAAAGCTAGGAAATGTGTGTGTGTGTTCTGTGTGTGTGTATACACATATTATGTACACATACATATAATGTTTGTTTATCCATCTATATATCCACAAAGTGTGTGTGTGTGTATGTATATATATATATATATAGACGTTTTAGCATCATATGTATATATGATGCTAAAATGCTAAACATGTCAGACGTCTCCAACTCTAATCTGGTGTCACAGGTTGATCTTATCTTTCCCCCCTTGCTAACTTATAACGTTCATCTCTGATGGTGAAATATTATCCACCATTCATTTACTTATTTATTCATCCTAACATTGGGTTGACCAAAAAGTTCGTTTGGTTTTAAGTACAAATAAAAGACATTTTTCATTTTCACGAAGAACTTTATTGACCAACATAGTCACTACCGAACGAACTTTTTGGCCAACCATATATTTTATATATATATATAAATGTCACATGAATGGAATCATACAATATGTAACCTTTTGGGTCTGACATGTTTCATTTAGCAAAATGTATTTAAGGTTCATCCATATGGTTGAATAAATCAATAGCTCATTCATTTTTGTCACTGTATAGCGTTCCAATGTACGAATACAGGAGTCTTCGTTCAGACTGCTGTAACAAAGTACCATAGACTAGATGGCTTATAAACAATGGAAATTTGATGCTTACAGTTTTGGAAGCTGAAAGTCCAAGATGAGGGCGCCAGCGTGATTGGGTTCTGGTGAGAACCATTCTGCTGCCTTCTTGCTTCATCCTCACGTGACAGCAAAAGAGGGCCAGAGAGCCCTGGGGTCACTTTTATAAGGGCATTCATCGCATTTATGAATATCCCATTCCACTTTCATGACCTAATTACCTTCTGCGTTGGTCAACTTGATGTGTCAACTTGACTGGGCTAAGGAATGCCCAGATACATTATTTTTGGGTGTGTCTTTGAGGATGTTTCTGGAAGAGATTCCGGAAGAGACTGGGAGACTGAGTAAAGCACATCACCCTCACCAGTTCGGGTGGCATCATCCACCCTGTTTAGGGCCTGAATAGAACAAAAGAGTGGAAAAAGGGTGAATTTGCTCTCTGGTTGAACTGGGACAGCCATCTGCCCCCAACATTAGCACCCCCAGTCCTTGGATCTTCAGACTCGGACTGGCAATTGCACCACTGGCTCCTCTGGTTCTTGGCATTCCTGGGCCTCCAACTTGCAGGTAGAAGGAAGATTGTGGGACTTCTCAGACTCATAATCATAATCATGTGAGTCAATCACTCCTAATAAATCTCTTTCTATATATCTCTGTATCTCCCATTGGCTCTGTTTCTTGGGAGAACCCTGACTAATACACCTCCCAAAGGCCCCACTCCTAACAACATCATGTTGGGGATTAGGATTTCAACATATGAATTTGGGGACCACACAAACATTCAGGCCATTGTACTCAGTTTAACCATTCCCCTGTTGAGGGACACCTTGGTGGTTTCCGGTTTACGGGATCATTTACACACAAGCTTTTCCATGAACATAAATTTTCAGTTTATTTGGGTAAATACTTAGGAATGTGATTGCTGGGTCATATGGTAAGTCGATGTTTGCCTTTAAAAGATTCTGCCAGACTATTTTGCATTCCCATCAGCAAACTGAAGTAGAGTCTCTTTTGGTATATAGCCTCACCAGTGTTTGATGTTGCCAGAGTTTTAAAAAAGTGTTAGCTGTTCAAATAGGTTTTAAATTGCCTTTTAGTACTTATTAACATAGATACATAGTCCTATGTTTCTCTGTAAGTCACCTAGTTTCATTTTTCTTCCTTCCTGATTAAGACTTTCAAAACTTTCCTCTTATTCTAGAAACTCTGAAGTTTCACCAGGATATCTATGGGTGGTCTCCCGCCCCCATTGTCTTTCTGATAGAAATACTCCAATCTTTCATAAGATCTGAAAATTTTTGTTTTTACGTGTTTAAAGCTTTGCTTTTTCTTCACCCACACTAGTCTACTTGTGGGACTTCTATTTTGTGGAATTTAGATGATCCATTTCTCTTTTTCATATACTTTTATTTTTCTGATGCTGGCATTTAATTTTTGCTTTCTGATTTATAAAACCGTTTCAAGGAAGTCCCTAAATCGCCATTATTTTTCTATAATCAGTGTTTCCCTCATTGATTCGGGTTGATATTGAGCTTTTTGTTTATTTCTTTGCTTTCCAATAGTTCCTTTTACAGAGCAACTTTATTTATTTTTATGAAGTACATATGCTGAAGACATTAATTCAATTTTTAAAAGCACTGATCTCATCTTTTGGCTTCTGTCGGAGACCAAATGTCCTGTCTCTCCCTCGTCCTTCTTGACTTGCTTATTCTCTTCATATCGTTTGGTCATTTGGGGTTATCCATTCGTGTTCAGGAATGGAGGCCAGGGTTATCGGAATTAGTAAGTAATAGAGCTTCCCTTATCATGTTTCCAGAATACTTGTGAGCTTCCTGTGAGCCCATCAGTTGTCTGTAGTGTTTTGTCCCAGAAGGCTGGAGAAGGGGGACCCTTCCTGGAAGAAGATGGTTGAGTCTAAGCCAGTTAACAAGTTTTTGTCTGCCTTGTTTTGTTTTTTACCAACATACGGATAGGGGCCTTGGGGGCTTTCTTAAGAGTAAGGTGGTTGGCCTGGAGGTACTGTGAGATTAGAAGTGTAAATTCACTTTCTGTCTTGTCTGTGCCAAGTAAAGGCCTCAAGAGGACAAATGTCTTAGTCTGTAGCTCTATGTGTGGTCCTGGAAGCCATAGTATTTGCTTCTCATGACGGTTTTCCAATTGATTCAGTCTCCATCTGTGGTGGTGAAGTCTAAAGAGTGGTTCTATCCAGTTAGTTGTTTTAGAACTAATTAGAAGCATAGGGACTGGCCACGGATGTTATATTGGTTTCCTAGGGCTGCCCCAAAGAAGGAACACAACAGAAATTTGTGCTCTCACAATTCTGGGAGATGAAAGTCTGAAATTAAGGTGTTTGTGAGGTTTGTTCCTTCTGGAAGCTCTCGGGGGAGAATCTGTTCCCTGTTTCAGTCCAAGTTTCAGGTGGTTGCCAGCAACTCTTGGCATACTTTAAGGGACCGTAGATACATCACTCCAGTCTCTGCCTCCATCTTCACATGATGTTCTAACCTGTGTATCTGTGTCTCTGTGTCCAAATTCCCTTCTTGCTCTAAGCATGCCAGTCCTAGCGAACTTAGAGTGCACCCTAATACAACACACACGACCTTATTTAACTTGATGACATCTGTAGAGACCCTATTTCCAAATGAGGTCATCTTCACAGGTTCCAAGACACAATTTCTGGAGAGAAACTATTCAATGCAGGAGGAGTATCAGGGGGATTAATTCCACCTCTGTACTGAGCTGTATCCCCCATGCCCATGTTTACAGTGAGCAGAAATTAGCTGGACACTCCTGGCCTTTCCTCGTTGACACTTAACATATGAGAAGCACCAATTCAACAAGTTCTTCACTTCGTGTATGGAGGTTGAGTTACATAAAGCCCGAGGAAAGCCTTGTACAGAGGACTGTGAAGTTCACATATTGAACTTGAATCTACCTTCCTGCAAACTGCCCCTTGCCTCTGTGCCCTCTTACCCTGAGATGGGAGAGGGAGCCTCAGGTGTCTTCCTTTTGCTTTGGTTGAATGCTTGGCCTGGGTACAATAGACTCATTTCTGGATCTGATATAATTTGATTAATATGGTACAAAAGTCCTTAAGGGTTTTATTCCATCATTTCTCTTGTTTTCCCTCACTCAGATATCTCCTTTTTTCTTCTTTTTGTATTTCTTTGGTCATATTAATGAGACTTAGGCAGCAGGAAAATAAATTCTTAGGCTTAGTTTCCCATCTTCATAGACACTGAAGACAGTGTCTTACATCTCTTGCAGGGTTTTAAACCTTGTGCTTGCACTTAGCAGACATTCCATAAGTATTTTTAAATGAATTTGTAATTATAGACATGAAATATGCATAAGTCAGTGAAGGAGAATTTTGGAGGGGAAAACCTCTTATATGTCTAAAATCACATGGCACGCCAACTGGTGAGATTAAAACAGATGAAGAAGAGACGAGAGGGAAGTGTAAATATATATATCGAACATGGTTGTGTGGCAGGAAATACAAAAGCACTATTGCAAAAGCCATTTAGTTTTCACAACAATTCTAGGGGCCACGAATTTCTCCCATTTTATAAATATGGAAACAGAATAAGTAACTCGTTAAGTCAAAGTTTATAGCGACTAAGTGATAAAACCAAGAGTCCAACTCAGGTCCTCCTGAGTCAAATCTATGTTCTTCCTATAACACCTTCTTCTTATTCCTGTGGGGTCATGTCAGTTCTCCCAGGATCAAGGAGTTTCACTGTTCCTTACATATTTTGGGGAAACATTGCTCATCTTGTCTCATATGTGGCATTTACAGACTTATCAATGATTTCTGAAGAATCCGCCAACTCTGACTTTATAACTGGGAAAGTCTCTTGACTCAACTATTCTATGAAATGCCAACAGTAAATCAATGTGGCTTCACTCATGGGGAGGGGAGCCCTGACCACGTGGCTGGGCGTGAGGGCACTGAGAATTTTCACGCCTGTCCTTCCCCAGCTAGGTCTCATTCATCGGTTTCCTGACACCTCTCGACCAGACTGTCTTCCTTTTTTAAACACATGCTTGTTGAGTGCTCAGTAGGTTCCAGGAACTGTTCTGTGCAGGCTCTGGAAATTTTAGGGAAACACACTTGTCATACCAGGAGCAAGTGTCACTCTGCTCATCAGGAAGGGTGAGATAGTTTTAGTTTTGTGGATTAAACTCAACAGCAGTGATTGGTCAGCTGACCCACCTCCACAATGCTGAGAAAGGAAAATGGTGTGAGGATGAAAATAGGGTAGTGAGAAGGGGTTAAGGAGAAGAATACAAAAACGAGTTTTACCTCGTTCACTTGAGCTCGAAGCTGGTGACTCCCAATCAAGTGAGGAAGTCGGTTGGCAATTTCCATCCAAGGTCTATAGTAATCAGGGAGTTCTTTCTGCATTCAAAAAATAAAAATGTCTCAGTATTTTAGACCTTTCTGGGAAGCAGCTTCGTGTAGTAGCTGTTTTCAGATTTCAGTCTTAAGGCAGAATTCAGGTCAATTCCAATCAACAGATATTGAGAATCCACTATCTGCTGTACCCTATGCTAGGCACTGCAGATACACAGGTGACTAAAATACAGTCCTTGTAGTGAGGCAGCATGTGGTCTAGTAAGGGATAAATAAAATGTAATCAGACATACCCAATGCAGTATAATACGTTCAATTAAGGATATGTGTAAGCTTAGCAACCAGATGAAGAGGAAGTGGTTAATTCCATCAACTGTGCTAGGGAATTAAAGGGAAATGTTCATAAAAATATGATAGTTGGGGCCAGTCGTAGGGTCTGAAAGTGACTTTTCTAGTTGGAACTTTTAAGATGGGAAGGCAGTGAAACAGAGGAGATAGTGGATAAATAGAGATAACTGTGCTTCTTGGGATTACAGATGATTCAGTGTCCCTAGAATATAAAGTTCAAGAGAAAGGATGATGGAAGATTTGACCAGAAAATCAGATCAAATATGCTTTTTATTGACTACATAAGAACTTTATTTTTATGTATGTTGGTGACATGGTTCAATCTGAATTTTAAGAAGATAACTTTGCTTTGAGATTTTAAGATATAAAGTCAGATTAGGAAGCCTTTGAAATATTGTCTAAAAATTAAGCTTAGGCAATGGCAGTGAATTTGGAAAGGAGAAGGTATGTATCCAAAAATATTTGGGAAATAAAATTGAAATAATTAAATTTAGAGGCAGGGATGGGGCTAAAGGCAAGATGATCCCTAGCCCAATAACACAGTTTATTTGCCCAATCTGGCTAGTTGGTTTAGCCAAGAAGAACACAGGTTGGATTTCAGCAACCCTGACTCTATCCCAAGAAATGGCAAACTGCAGCAAACTACACTCATTGTTGTAAATAAGCTTGTATTAGGACACAGCCAAGTTCATTTGTTTCCACATTGTCTACAGTGGCTGTCACCTTACAATGGCAGAGTTGCATAGTGGCAACAGAGACAATATGGTCTGCAAAGCTTAAAATATTTACTATTTGACCCTTTACAGAAAAAGTTTGCCAACTCATGACCTGTCCCCACCCTTTCACAGAGTACAGTCTGCAAGACTGAAATGTTGTGTCTCTGGGTTAAGAAGGAGAAGCGGTGAGGATGATTTCCATGTTTCTGAATCAGATGACTGAATGAATTGGTGAGAAGACAAATTGAAACAGAAATGCAGGTGCAAGTCAAAGAGAGGACATACAATAGTGAATTTGTTTTTAGATATGTCCAACCTAAAATATCTGTGGAATGTCAAGATATGGCTATATACTGGGCAGTTGGATATACAATTGGAAGCTCAGGAGAGAATTAATATTAGAAATATACAATCGGGAGGCATCACAGTAGTGCAAATTCCGCATTGTGGTAAAAACCACAAGTGGGGACAAGATCATTTGGGAGAAGTTTCCAAGTGAAAGGAGAAGGCTTAGATCAGCGCACTGGGGGGATACTTACAAGGCAGGCAGAGGAACTGAATCGAGCACAAAAAGACAGGTATAGAGGCTAAATGAGCCAGAAGAGAATCACCCTATAGAAGTCAAGACATTAGAGGATTTCTCGGAAGTAGGGATTCATCAGATGGCCAAATGCATCATTTAAGTAAAGTTACCCCTTTGGAAGACAAAACTAAATAGTCACTAATATATCAATATATACACCAGTCTTTCCACGTATATGGCATAGAAATTCAGGTCAAGGTCATGGAAACAGGGTTCAAATTTTAGTGTGCTGAGGAGAGAAGAAAACAGAGATTGAAACTGTGAATTACTTTTTTGGGAGAGCCATAAGCCGTAACAAGGGGACAGTTTGTGTTTAAGAGCTGTTCCCACTTTCGAATGGGAAACTTGAGCGGTTTACAGCCTGCTAGTGTAAGAGGCGGAGATTGAAGAGAAAGGAGAGAGGGAATAATTAAAAGTAAAGGGTCGTGAGGCAGAGGAGGAGGAGAGGAAGAGCCCAAATGGAGCATCTGGCTGTGAAGAGCTGGAAGGAGAAAGTCTGGAGTTTGAGGGATTCATTTCTTATGACCTCAATCTCTCAGCAAATGGTGAAGATTCAGGTTATATGCCTTGGGGAGAGGGGTGGGTGCTAAATTAATTATCGGAAGGAAGGGAAGAGGAAATTAAACATAAAAAATGCAAATAAAATAATATACTGCAATATATAATATGTATATTATAATACATTATAATGACTTTAAAAACCCAGGGAAGTTTGAAAACTATAAGTTTGGAGTGCCGTAGATCTGTAAGTTACCAATAAGTCACTTGTTGGAGATCCTCTGTCTCTCAGAATCTAAAATAAAACTGGGTGAATCTAACATCCAACACACAATCTTTGAAAATTATAGACTTTATTTAATCCTCTGCTTCCTATCTTTGCCCCTGAATCAATTTAGGACAAATTGGGCACCCTTTACTAGCTTTCCCAACAAATCAAATTACACCAAACATCACAATTTAACATCTTTAATATAGATATTGTGCAGAAGGGGGAGATGTTACCCTCTACACCTCTTGAGTTCTTGCGTCAGGAGTCAATAAAATTGACACAAAACAGATTAACAGGAGGAAAATAAAGAAATTTTAGTTTGTGTGTACAGAGGTCTCATAGAAATGGGACCTAAGAAGTGGCCAAAGCAGGCTTTTATACTTTGTAGACAAAGAGCCAATAAATCTGTGAGGAATGGACAAGACAAAGAAACTTAGGCTTCAGGTGCTTATCTAAACAGAGTTTGGTCTTGGGGTCATCAATTAAAGAAGTAACAGGGTTTTATTTATTCAGGCTTCTCGGCTTGAATTCCCTACCTCTGGTGGTAAGGGTGGTGTCCTATCTCCAGATGCGGGGAGGGTACCTTTCATAGGAGAGATTTATTTCCTGCTTTTAGGGAGACAGAGAAGAGGGTCAAATTTCCTCTTAAATTGACTGTTTCTTAAGTAACTTTCACCCAAAATAATCAATATGCATTGAGGCATATTGGGGGGTGACTTGTCCTGGGTCCCAACAATACAGATATTCACAAAGAGGAAATCGCACCCTGTTCTCCGCATGCATTCCTCATCCAGTACCTCAGCTTCTGAGAGGTAGATAGAGTCCACTATGCTTCCCTACTCTTCTCCCAGAGAGAACATTTATAAGCATAATGGCATAATTTTCCCTAGCAGAGCTCAGCAGTCGTGCAGAATTGAAGAAAGCTGCTAATTGACTCAAGTTTGGGGATTTACAGAGCAGTGGCCCAGCTGAGAACGCTCGCACACATAAAGGCAGAGAGATTTATGGTAAACTGACTCTGAACTGGCAACTTGTTTTTCCTCTCATCTATATGATGCATATGTTTTATGAACAAAAACTGAATGCAGCTACAGAGACAAAGGAATATAATATTTATAAGAGAAAATCACAGAAGCAGACTCAGAGTATTCAGAAGGGCCTTTTAAAGTGGGTTTGTAGAAAAGCTGTAACTAAATCTGTCCTTCCTTCTTTGATGCCTAGAGAGGGGATCGTATTCTGAGAATTAAATTAGAGCATCCTGGGGAATTCCCCGGCAATCTAGTGGTTAGGACTTGGCACTTTCCCTGCGGTGGCCCAGGTTCCATCCCTGTTTGGGGAACTACGATCCTGCAAGCCATGATGAACAGCCAAAAAAAAAAAAAAAAAAAATTAAAGCATCCTGGATTTCTGCTTCCTGGCTTGCATGGGAATCCTTAAATACTACATTTTGCCTCAATCTAAGCAACACTCTATTCTTGAATATCTCTTTTTCTTTCCCCTTAGATTCCTAGAGGCTTCTTTTCCTTCCTCCTCTTCATCCTCTCCCTTCTTTAAACAGTTCTAGTCTTTGGACTCTGGTATCACCCCACAAATGTAAGAAAACCATGAGCTTTGAGAACCTCTGGGTTCTCCGAGTATGGTTCCCATCCAGCAGCAGCAGCATGATGTGGAAACTTGTTAGACATGCAAATTCTCGGGTTCTACCCCAGACTTACTGAACCTGAAACCAGCTGCCTGTGCTTTAGCAAGCCCTGTAGGTGAAGCTTATGTACCCCCAAAGTTTGAAAACCACTGATGTGGGGACCCCGAAGGAAAGGGAGAAAGGATTTTAAAGCTAGTTCATAATCCATTAAAAATGTATTCACCCTAAGTGTCCATCGACAGATGAATGCATAGAGAAGAAGTGGCACATATATACAATGGAATATTACGCAGCCATAAAAAGAAACGAAATTGAGTTATTTGTAGTGAGGTGGATGGACCTAGTGTCTGTCCTACAGAGTGAAGTAAGTCAGAAAGAGAAAAACAAATACCATATGCTAACACACATATATGGAATCTAAAAAAAAATGGTTCTGATGAACCTAGGGGCAGGACAGGAATAAAGACACAGATGTAGAGAACGGACTTGAGGATGGGGAGGGAGAAGGGTAAGCTGGGACAAAGTGAGAGAGTGGCATGGACATATATACGCTACCAAATGTAAAATAGATAGTGGGAAGCAGCTGCATAGCACAGGGAGATCAGCTCAGTGCTTTGTGACCACCTAGAAGGGTGGGATAGGGAGGGTGGGAGGGAGACACAAGAGGGAGGGGGGGATATGGGGATATATGTATACATATAGCTGATTCACTTTGTTATACAGCAGAAACTAACACAACATTGTAAAGCAATTATACTCCAATAAAGATGTTAAAAAATAAAATGTACTCACCCTTCCAATGGGATTTTCCTCTAGAGACTGAATAAAATATTGAATTATGTTACTTACTTTTTGATTGCCAGATTTTGTTTTAAGTTACAGTATGGGGGGACAGGATCAGCTGATGAGTTTTTCACTAAATAGCACCCCTTTTGGTATTAGTTAATACTTATCTATCACAGCTATTTCAAAACCTATATACAATTTCAATATTCTATTAATGAATATTGGTAATTGCTTACAATTTTTCACTATCATTAACAAGTTTGAAAGAGTCATCCTTATACATGTGTTTTTAGATGTTTTCTCATTATTAGGACAAATTTATAAATGTGGATTTACTGGATTAAAGATTTTGCACATGGAAAGGTTAAGAGCTACTTCTTGGTTTTCTTACAGAAAAGTTACATGAATTTATAATCACATTTAGAGTATGTAATATATAATGGGAGTGCCAGTTTATATATGAATCTAACAATAGAGCATCACCAAACATTTTTGTTATTTTTAAAGATAGAATATGTATTATCTGCACTGAAATTCTATAATTATTTCAATATTTAATAACAATAAAAGAACCATCCAAAAATATACCTTTCTCAGAAATGATTAAAATAATGTAATCAGGGCTTCCCTGGTGGCGCAGTGGTTGAGAATCTGCCTGCCAATGTGGGGGACACGGGTTCGAGCCCTGGTCTGGGAAGATCCCACATGCCACAGAGCAGCTGGGCCCGTGAGCCACAATTACTGAGCCTGCGCGTCTGGAGCCTGTGCTCCGCAACAAGAGAGGCCGCGATAGTGAGAAGCCCGTGCACCGCGATGAAGAGTGGCCCCCACTTGCCACAACTATAGAAAGCCCTCGCACAGAAATGAAGACCCAACACAGCCATAAATAAATAAATAAATAAATAAATAATTTTTTTTAAAAAAAAATAATGTAATCAATATTTATGGCAAGACAGTCAAAAAGCACAAAATTTATAAAGTGGAAAGTAAAATTATTCTTATTCTCATCCTCTCATCTAGCAATGATGACCCTTGGAAGTTTGAGTGGTTTTCCAGAAATTTTGTATGCTATCATTTTATTGTTTAAATGTACATTTCTGTGATTATTAATGAGTTTGAATATCTTGTCATGCTTTGGTCATTGCGTTCTGTGTGCGGGTGTGAAATGCCATTCATACCAGGGTAGTCAAATGAACCAACATTTTCATTTATGCCATTGGGTTTTCGATTATGCTTAGAAAGTTCTTCCCGTCCCAATATCGTTTCTTTTAGAGAATTTCTAGTTTAATTGTTGGTGCTTACATCTTCCATCTATCTACGCTTGTGTTGTGAGTTAGGATAGATTATCTCATTATTTCCATTTCAAAATAGAGGAAGTTCAAGCCATAGAAGTTTTATAACTTTCCCGAGTTTACACATCTGGTCGGTGGTCAGGTCAAACCTCTTCTGACTCAGAGTTCAGTGTACTTTCCAGTACCTCCTGACAGTAAACACATGGAGAATGGTGACTGCGGAGATGGTTAGTACAAGGGGACAAGAAATCAAAAGAAACTTTACATGTTTTTCTTCTCCTCATTCCAATAATCAGAAGACCAGAAGTGGGATGGACACAAATAATAAAATCTATGGCCTTCTTTTCTATTTTTTCAGTTTCCTATTTGATGTTATTCTTTTTCTGCGCTTTTATATCTGTCAAAGTACAATTTTCAAAAAGTTTAAAAAAATGACTCATGCAAATATGGAATGTGTGTCCAAAATATATTTAGTTTATTAATGAGGAACTCAGAGGATGGTCCAGTTTGTTCAAAAGCACTTGATAAACTGAAGTGTTTAGAGTTTTGAAAAAAGAATGTTAAAATTAAATTGCTAAGGTAAAGACATAGTAATTGGTTAATGTCCTATATGGCAGAACAATCACAAGCTTTAGGGTTTTATTTTCTACTCAACAGAAATCACTGGCAGCTCTTTTGAACAAAAATCTGCAAGTTAATATGCGGCTTCAGAGATTCGGTCCTAATCAATAGTAAGCAGCATGTCAAAAAAGGAGCATCCCTTAGGTAATTAAGTCATCCTAAGGTGAGACTGCTTAGTTAGACAGGGTTCCGGATGGTACTAAATAAAACTCAGCCCTCTTTTTGCTCTATTTTGGATAATTCTTCTCAACACATTTATAATCTAGAAAAGAACAGACTTTTAAAAAAATAATGTATTTTATAGAAACAATAAACTGTATTAGCACTGATTAAGTTAATGAAACCAGCTTCTGGTTAAGAAAATAAAGTTTAAAAAATGAAAGTTTAAGTGAAATTAAAGCAGGCAAACGTCAACAAAGGAAAGTTGGGTGACAATATTATGATCATAAAAATTAGAATGTAAACTATGGGACAGAGTAGAATGTGAAGGAGAGGGTTTTAAGTGAAATAAAAGACAAGTTTCAATGGAAAGAGGCTGATGTGTAATCGCTGCAAACTAAAGAGGAGAAAGATATTAGATGACTTTGAAGAGATGGGTAAGCAGCATGAGAGGGCCTTGGAGGCTACACTAAAACATAGATTTTGTTCTAAAGAGTGGAGTGATGTGATTTGATTTTTGTTTTAAAGTGTCACTCTGACTGCCATGCGGGGACTGTGTTATAGTTGGGCAAGAAGGGAAATAAGAAGACGGGTTACAAGGCAATAGTCCAGGGAGAAATAGTGGTGGATTGGACTAGGGTGGAAAAGAGAAAGGTGGGTAGCTAAAAGACAGTTTTCAGAGACAGAGCTGAACTCCTTAATTATCACATGAGTCATTTGAGAGTGAAGATTACTGTGAGACTCAAATGGGAAATGTGCAGTTAACACAAGGCCTAGCACAAAGTGAGCACCTATTAAATAATAATTACTACTCTTATTATATATTATAAGAAGGTTACCATAGGAAATAAGAAAAACTCCATTCTTAATGAAATATAGGAGAATGCTATCAATAAATTTTGCTAATACTTTGAAAATCTGAATTAAAACCCCACTTGGAAAATTGTAAAAGATGAATTTTTTTTTTTTTTTTTTTTTGCCTAGAAGTATGAAATCTAAATAGACCAATAAGCACAGAGGAAATGAAAAATATAATTAAAAACTTACCACCTAAAATTTTTCCAGTCTTAAGAATGGTGATATATTATCTGTTCCAGAGCATAGACACAGAGGATAAAGCACCTAATGCATCTTGTGAAGATAACAGACCCCCAGGACTAGCCCTTGACATAATAACACTACTGTGGTGTAAGAATACAAAAAGGCAATTCTTAAATAAAATAGTATCAAATTGAATTCAATAGCATATTGAAAGACAAATCCATATTGAGCATTACTATGAGTATATTTTGATATCGGGAAGTTATTACTATACATAAAATCAGAAAAACCCAGAAAAAGTATAGGAAAGGTTTGGAGAGAATATTTTGATAAGCTGCTTGAGGGCATACCAAAGTAACAATAAATGGTTGCTGAAATGCCTGCTAAGATGGAACTTGGCAATGATAAGGTTTTCTTTTCTTTACTTTTCCTCTTTTTTTGCTTTTTCCTGGGGGATGTAAACAGATTTGGGACTGAAGTTCAGTAGCTTTGGACAGCAGCTGTTACAGAGAGGGGTTCACCGCCTCTGCCACCACTCCACCCAGAATGAGAGCTCAAGTGTTTCTATAATAAAGCCTGGACAAATATTAAAAACTCTTCGTTGACACCAAATTAATTCATCCACCTAGGGGGCCCACATCTTTTGTTCTGGTCTCATCCTCTTTCAAAATTTTCTTTAGTCTGGGAGTACAGAGTTCACATTAATTCACATCTGTAACCTAAGTGCCCTTAAACATACAAAGTAGTGAAAAATATGCACTAGATTGAAACAATAAATAAAATTCCAGTGAAAAAATTGAAGAAGTAGTAGATCGGGGAGGGACGTTAATTTGACACTAGAGAAATAGAGTGAATGTCTGGAGGTTCGAATGAAGGATGGGGAAACATCCTAAACAAATGCCCTCAAAATTAGCTCGTGATTACAAGTTACTTTTAGGAAGGAGATATGCAATTTTTGTGAGAACTATTTGGTTTGAATTAAAGCATCAGAAGTTTTATACATCAGCTGTATTCATAAAGCGAGAAAATTGAAATTAACTAAATGTCTAATGCCATTTAAATTGCAATGCTTTATCATGCAAGTGGGTTTTAATGAAACCATTAAAATTATATTATTAAGACTGATTAATTTCAGGCAAAGTTTTATTTTATAGCATTGAGTTAAAAAACGCACAATGCAGGTTTGGATATGCAACAGAATTACAATTTTGTAGCTTTGCAAACACACGGACACACACACATACACAAATACATACCCAAACATACACACCTTTAGATAAATTACCCCCAGACAACTAAGGTATTTTGATTTTGTGGTGGAGCTATGAATAATCAGTTTCCTACTTAAAAAATTTTTTCCACTTTGTATTTGATGTGAATTTATTAAGTTGGTAAGAAAATAGTCACATTTAGAATGTTTTCCGTAAAAATCTTGTGACTCATGACGAGCCACCATATTTTAGCAGTCTCCCAATTTCTAAAGATTAATAATAAAGTAAATAATCGTAAAAAGAATTGTGAAGTAAGATTTCAAGCAGAGGATAGTCAATTTATGGTACACATTAACCTGATATTATATATAATGGAAAGATTTATTTTCATCAATAATGGGGTCATAAGATGTGATTAAAAGCAGTTGGGAGATATTTACAACAATTGTATGTTTCAAAATCAAATTAAGACACCTAGTATGATAAATATTGACATTATAATATGAAATGTGATAAAATATTCCTTCTCAAATTGGTCATGGTTTAGAAAATCTAGGTTGTATAGTAATAACTTATCCTCTTGTCAATAGGACCCAGAGCTGGACCTGACCTAGTATTTAGTTCTAGACTCAAACCACAGAGTGTCAGAATTATAAGGGGTTTTACGTGGTAGATTTCCTACTTTGATCTTCCTAGTATGCCTGTGACGTATTAGCCTCACACAAGGAAAATAGGTTAAAAGAGATCAAATATGACCTGTTAGTTTTAAAACTGGTAAGAGATTTAGCTAGACTTCAAATCAGTATGACTATTACAGTGTTGTCTATGCCATTAACCAGAATTTGTCATATTAACTATCTACTATTTCTCAACTAGAGTAGTGTATAGAATTGCCTTAAAGGAATAATTTTCATGGATCCCAGAGAATAATTTCCCAAGAATCCAAAGACCTCAGTTGGAAAAAAGGAAGAAAGAAACTAAAATCTTATTTTATGGAAAATGTCTTTCAATTGCAAGTTATCTCTGTGACATTTCTATATTGTGAAATTGTGAAATTTCTATATCTAGTTATAAAATAAAAACACAAAATTAAGAATCTTAGTATTTATGCACCCTCAGGAGTGTATCTTTGCTCCTCTTCCGTCTCCCCACTCCATAGGCCACAGTTTCAGAAACGTGATGCTAGATTATCCTTTCATATTTATGCAAGAGAGAAGACTCCTTTCCTCTGCAGCTGTGGTCATGTAATTACTGTGCTGACATTTAAAAAACAAGGCTGGACCTTGAGCACATGTGGGCTAGCTTAGCTGTCTACCCTTTGCCCCTATGATGTTTTCTCATATGCTAGCTTTTCTCTGACCTCAACGCTACAGTTTTACAGCAGAGCGTGACTTTTCTTCAGAACATCGAGGTCATACTGGTGAACATGAGTTAACAATATGGGACAAAGCCAGTCATTATTTAACTGTGTCCTCACGTTTCCTTTATCATTTTGTGTTTTGCACCCTCTCGTTTTGCTACCTTTCACCCTCCTGTATGGTCAGCTTTGGGAATCTCAGGACAAGACAACGCTTCGCTTTCCATTGCCCAGGGTCTCCCTCCCTCTAATTCTTTATCTTTCCGCCTCACTGTCTGTAGGGGGTTGAATGGTGCATGCCAACCCCCTTCCGCCCCCAAAGATATGTCCACTTGGAGACTGTGAACGTGACCTTATTTGGAAAAGGTTCTTTGCTGATGTCATTTAGTTGATCACAAGGTGAGAACATCCAACATTAGGATGGATCTAATGACATGTGTCCTTATAAGAGAAGACAGAGAGAGAGAAGGGGAGAAGATGCAGTCACAGAGAAGAGGGCCATGTGAAGATGGAGGTAGACAGTGGAGTTCTTCTGCCAGAAGCAAGGAATGCCTGGAGCCACGAGAAGATGGAAGAGGCAAGGAAGGATTCTCCCCGAGAGACTTTGGAGGGGGAGTTTGCTGCTGACACCCTGATTTCAGACTTCTGCCCTCGAGAGCTCAGAGAGAATACATTTCTCTTGCTTTAAGCCACCAAAATTTGTGGTAATTTGTGACAACAGCCCTAGGAAATTAATTCATTCCCGGAGGCTCCTTTGGACTGAAAATAGCAGGTACGTATTTTCCGATGCGTGATTTTTTCGTCCTTTCTTAGATCTCTCAGCTCACCTCTCCGCATGTTGTCTTAAGTTTTTCTACAGCTTAGATATCCTGAGGGAGAAGACTCTAAGGTGTTTCACTGCTTCAAATCCCAGTTTCTAGAGGACCCTCTTGGCTGTCTCCATTCCCACTTTCTTATCTTCGTCGTCCACCCATTTCCCCATTGGCTCGCCTCACCTTTTCTCTCGGTTCCTTAACTTTGGCATGGAAATCCACGTACCATCCAACCGTTCCCACCCACAAACACATCTTTCTTTATTGATCTCCACTAAGTCTTCTGAAATCTGATCTCTTTGTGTCTATCTCCACAATATAGTAGATATACTAATATATATATTAGTAACATAACCATCATTGCCTCAAATCTCATTTGACATGATCAGGCATATATACCCCAGACACTAGCAGAGATGGCAATATTTTCTCAGGGAAATATCAGATTTCTTCCTACCTATACTTTCTATTCGAAAACTATAGCCTCCTGGGAATTCCCTGGTGGCGCAGTGGTTAAGAATCCGCCTGCCAATGCAGGGGACTCGGGTTGGATCCCTGGTCTGGGAAGATCCCACATGTCATGGAGCTACAAAGCCCGTGCGCCACAACTACTGAGCCTGCGCTCTAGAGCCGGCGAGCCACAACTACTGAGCCCGCGTGCTGCAACTACTGAAGCCCGCGCCCCTAGAGCCCGTGCTCCGCAACAAGAGAAGCCACCGCAATGAGAAGCCCGCACCCCTCAACGAAGAGTAGCCCCCGCTCGCCACAACTAGAGAAAGCCCAAGCAGCAACAAAGACCCAAAGCAGCCAAAAATTTTTTTAAAAGATTTTTAAAAAATTAAAAAGAAAACTGTAGCCTCCTGTGTTAATTATTTTTCTACTCTTCCTTCTAAACAGTTGGAGTGCACTGCTTCCCTCAAGTGCTTTGAATTACGACAGGAGAGTATATATGACTTTATTTTTCCTAAATCGTTGCTCGGCCGCTGTACAGAGCAAGGTTCCCAGCATCCCGATTCCTTTTCTTCTGCTCTATGGAACCCTTACAATTTGCTTTTGTTTCGTTTTTCCCTTTCCTTTGTTTTAGTAGTTAAACTACTTCCAAGCTCTTCTCACTGTTTCTCATAGTTATGACACCTTTCTTTCCACAAACAACCTCCTACGTGTAGCCCCTCATCCCTCACCTGGACCTGCATTGTCCTCTTACGTATTCTGTCATTTTCAAGTACCGAGCTAGTTAGGCTAGAGGTTCTGAATTAACTCCTGGCTGGGGTTCTGGCATCAGTAATTTTTAAGCTTCCCAGCTAATTTTGATATGCAGTTCAGGAACCATGGCTGGAACCCACCCTGCACTTAACTTTCTGCTAGGAATAAATTCACACACCAGGGCATTGTTGCTTACCAGACGCATGAAATCCAAATTCCTGAGCCTAACGTTTGAGTTCCCTTGGTCGCACTCCAATCTAATCTCCTGCTATAAACGATCTCGGTTCCTCCCTTCCTGCCAAGCAAATTTCCTCACATTCTTTATGTCTAAAGAAAAATTACTCCTCACCCACGCACCCACACGAACACACGTACACAACAGACACACGATCTGGCAAGGGATTTCTGTGGCTTCCTTATGGACGTGGGTCTGAAAGGTATACATTTTCCTCACTGAAACATTAGACCCTGGAGATGTTTGAGAGTTTATAGAAACAGTGGGATAGAGTATTTGAAACCAAGTCAGCCCCTTCCCCCAAAGCCAGAATGATTGCTTATTCATTAGTTTGACTGTGTTTTCTTTTCTTTTCTGTTGTTATTAAAAATCAGAACCGTTTCCGATATTTGTTAGTTTTGGTCATAAAAATGCTATTAGAAATAGCATACAGATTGGTCCAATATCCATAAAATCATTGAAATATAACAAAATATTTACTACCTGTGGTACATGATTACATTTATGGTAAACAACCAAGCTTGCTGAAAGAGTATGTCTGGGCTCATTGACATGAAGGAATAGCCACCCCATCGCTTACGTAAAGGCAAACAAAGCCTACTCATGCCCTTAGCAAAGTCAGCGGCTGGTATTTCTCAATTTGCGATCTATTGCGACACCACTGTTATCTGGTCATGGGTGAGAGATTCTCTCCTGATCAGTTGAGTAAACTGAGGCAGATTCTGATGTAAACTCTCTTCCGTTACCTCTTCCCAGAAAGGGAGATGTTTAAAATTCTTCCACAAGTGAGAGAAAATTAAAACTGAAACAAAGAATTGCATTCTTTAGAACTCTGACACATGACTGTGAGAGTAGACCCAGTTTGCCAGGAAATTCTGAGCTCCAGAGTGGAAATTTCTTCTAAGGAGTATCCATCAACCAAACCACAGGACAGATAGAGTCCTCTGTTTTCTCAGAAAGTCACAAACACTTGATGTTGCTTTTGTTTCCCGTCTGGTTTTCTTATTTATAAGAAAGGAAACAGCAAAGAAAGGAACACAATCATGGTGGCCCTACCCAATGTTTACATACTTTTAATATTATTTTTCTCAGCTCAGTGTATGTATTTAATCCCAATAATTGAGTGTTGGCCCATTGACCGACTCTTCCTTGTGAACTAGGGATGATGGAAATATTCCTGAATCAAGTTATACACACAGAATGGAATTTTGAATAAGCACTGGACTGAGGGTTGTGCAAACTGGTTTCTAACCTTCCACTGGATTTATGGAAGTGCTTTCATACTCCATAGCAATCCAGTGGCAGGGGGTACACTAAATCTCTCCAAGTACATGTGAAAACTGAGGGTCAGGCGATGCTGGTGGTTCATTCTAGGTCACAAGAGTTAGTAAGTGAAACTTAGGGTGACTAAATAATTCTGTTTTGCCCAGGACTTTCCTGGTTTACCATGGAAAGTCCTGCATCTTGGAATCCCCTTCGGCCTCTAGCAAATGGACATTCTTGGTCACCCTAGTGGCAGGGTCAGAGAACACAGTCCAGTGTTCTGGGCCACAACCCTCCTCTGCATAACACCCTAGAGTCATTACTTTTAATGCTCAAGTTACTTGCAGACCTGTGACTTGGTCTCACAACTAACAGCTCTACAGAGGGCTTTTGGGATCAGCAAATAGATCCTATCTTCATTTTTACTCTTCTATTCACACTCAGAAGAAGGTATTCCATAAAAGCTCGTTAAACACCAGATCATTCATTAATCACAGTTAAACCCCCTATTAGACCCCTAGAAGGAAAAACTGGATTTAATAAATGACTGCAGTGATTGTAACTTTGGATCCCTAGATTCTTAGCTGAGTAGGCTTGGCCCTTATTTAGAATGTAGTAGAAAAAAGATGTCAAGGGTCCTGAGTACTATTTCTGCTTTTTCCAGTAATATAACTTTGGGCAAGAACTTCTGGCCTTCAGCTATGGTTTCTAAGGACTCTTGAGGTTTTGACATTTTAGACCTGACCATTAAAGTGTTGACATTTTAGACCTGACCATTAAAGTGTTGACATTTTAGACCTGACCATTAAAGGAATTGCATTACAAGTTGAGCCTTAAGAAAAATTAAGAAATAGGTACTGGGGCTTCCCTGGTGGGGCAGTGGTTAAGAATCCGCCTGCCAATGCAGGGGACACAGGTTCGAGCCCTGGTCCAGGAAAATCCCACATGCTACGGAGCAACAAAGCCCATGCACCACAACTACTGAGCCTGCGCTCTAGAGCCCGTGAGCCACAACCACTGAGCCTGTGCGCCACAACTACTGAAGCCCACGCACCTAGAGCCCACGCTCCGCAACAAGAGAAGCCACCGCAATGAGAAGCCCGCGCAGCACAGTGAAGAGTAGCCCCCGCTCACTGCAACTAGAGAAAGCCCGTGCACAGCAACGAAGACCCAACGCAGCCAAAAACAAATAAATAAATAAATTTTAAAAAAAGAAAGAAATAGGTGCTGTTTGTCCTCGAAGGTTCTTTCCCCTTCTCAGCAATTTCTGTGAATATCTAATCCCTCCTACGAACCTCGAACACAGCCAGGGTCCCTTGTGTTCTCTTTTCTCTCCCACTAGCAAGTCAAGATAAACTGATTTACTCATATAATTGATCTTTATCTAAATTCTCTCTCTTTCTCTCTCTCTCTCTCTTTTTTTTTGATAACTGCACATTTGCTCATGAATTTGCTGAAATGATTGACAATCCATTAAAAAAAAACAACTGACATTAAAACAATCCATTTGCTCTATCCCCTGCTGTAGCGGTCACTTCCCCTTTGTTGGTAATCACACTGTGCCTTATTTGTATTATCTGTCCCAAATCAATGACTTGGCATTTATACTGCATCTCTCTTAATGACCACATCAATTAAACAAACAAACACCCAAGTCAGCCTCTCAAGAAAGCTATACTGACCTGCTTTAAGACCCTATCCTTACCAGAGGATTTGGAAGAAGAAAGCCATAATCTTCAGAAATATGAAATCTTCCTAAAGTCAAAGGTGGTGCTGTCTTCAAATTCTGACTTTGAGGGTCCATAATTTTGTTTGAAGTATCTGCACAGAGGCTGCTGCTGAAGAGACAACTGCTCCAAATACATCAAAGACCCAGGGTAAGGGAGCTTCAAAACAGCATCTCTTCCTCGCAGTTTGCTGTACAGTTGTCTCGGGAACAGGGGAGAACCTTGCTCTAAGGTTGAATTCCACACTGCCACAGACTTTCTCTGACATAAGGCTGAGTAAATTATTAAAGACTGCTGATTAAAACAAACAGGCAAACAAAATCACCTCGGGGGGGAAAAAAAAACTCCTTTCTTTTCATATATGTGAATATAAGAAGATTGATTTTTAAACCCAGAGACAAATCTGTTCTATTTTAGAAAACGGGAAATGAACAAGCGTTTTGGTTGTGGATGATCCCAAACACCCCGACGGGAACTTGGTCCATGATGAACTTTGACAACTGGGTCTTTATTCCAAAGGTGTAAACATTGAAACTAGAAGTTAGTTACATTCAGATATTTCAGTGGATTGGCCATGGGTAGAGTGGGCATGAGGCCCTGAACGCATATCAGAACCTCAGAAGCGTTCTGCACGTATTTGAACAGTGTATTCTAAAGATTATTATTGCTTTGATTTACCTTAAGAAATATTATTGTTTTTGAAACCTTCCATGACATTAAAGGAGAATATATACTTTTGTGAAGTTTAACAAATGAGGTATAGCAGATACTAATGAATTTGAGAAAAGCCTAACAGATCATTTGATTTAACCTTCTACTTTTATTAAACATCTTTTGAGAACCGACCACTAAGATGGGAGACTTTACCTATGAACCAGGTACAGATGAGTAAACTGAGGCACACGCATGTGAATAATCCTGCCCACTGTCACTCCACTAATTATGTACTAGAGCTGACGTAGCTTGATCTCCAAGCCATTCCTTTGTTCACTCCATCAGGCTGCCAGGCTGTCTGTCAAAGGCGCCATCATGGTTTGAATTCACATCAGTATGGAGCTCACTGATAAGTTCCAGGCCATAGATGTGCACTGTGAAAATTCCAAAGACTCTACCTTTTGCCCAGTTGGACCCTGAACTTAGGTTGTCAGGTTGTCAACAAATTTATTTGGAAGCTGATTTGTCTATACACATCTTCTCCTCCCTCCCTTTCTCTAAGATAAGTATAAAAACTAAAGCAGGAAGTGCTCTGATAACTCCTGTAACAGTTCCCATGGAGCATTCAACTTTGAAGGTAGTATGTCAAAAGTAGCCTAATTGATTTATGGTTCATTAGACCCTAAGAGCCATCTTCAATTATCCACTTCCTCTTAGCCCAGCACCCAACCAGTTTTGAAGATTAATTTCTTATGCCCCCTAAAGGCAGTTTGTCAAACTTAATTTGTTGAATCATCTTCTTGTTTTTTCCTTCAAACTCAGGTGAAAAGAAGGCACAGTTATTTTTGTTTATGCTAGTTCTGTTATTTTTTATCCATTCCCTATGCACCCTCTTAAGAATTTACTCTAACATTATAAGAGCGTGGCATCAAATTACCAAAACTAAAAAGAGCGTGACAGAATAAGTGATCTAGTTCAATGCTCTCAGTAAACTATGAAAAACCTGAGGTTGATGGGAGTGAAATGACTTACCAAATGTCACCCTGGGTGTTACCATCAGAATTGGACTAGAATTTGGACGTCTCAGACCAGAACTTTCCACTCAGCCCACTCAGCTTGGCTTACCCGAGTGTGAATTTCTACTCTGTCTCCTATTAGCTATGTGGCTTTTTAAACAAGTGGCTTAAAATTCTAAGCTTCTGTTTCCACATCTACAGGAAATAGTAATATTTATCCCAGTGAATAAATGAGGAACATTAAGTAAAACACTTATCAAATGGGTAACAGTAAATAGTATTTTTCTCATGTTCTTTTCCCCTCATTCTGGAAATACAGTTTTAATATCTTATTTTTTCTGATATTCTTCCCTATCATTCTGAATATATCTTTTCTGTTTCAGTCGCTGACTCCTTTCCCTACTTCAGACCTAAATATATAGATATTTGCAGCATTATTATAACCATTTCCCCACCTCAGTATTCCTATGTATTTCCACCTGATCTTAACCATCAGTTCTATGCGCAGGTACCCAAGCCTGCATATTCAGCCTTCACTTTTCTTACTTCCAAGGTCTAAGTCCATGGAACTTGTGGGTCAGTGAACATCTCAGATTCTGCCACAAAATCATTAAGAACTCCTCCCTGTAAATTAAATAAAGTTCAAATTTCTTTGCCCTGACATTTAAGGATGTCCATCACCTGACCTCTAAACACCTCTAGCTGTGCAAAATTCTTCTATCACCTTGAACCTGTTTTACATCGTGTTTCAAGTTCTACCTAGTCGACTGTTACTAACACTCAAACATTGTATTTATCTAATCTTTTCTTTTTTTTTTAATAAATTTATTGATTTAGTTATTTATTTTTGACTGCATTGGGTCTTTGTTGCTGCGCGCAGGCTTTCTCTAGTTGTGGCAGAGCAGGGCCTGCTCTTCGTTGAGGTGTGCAGGCTTCTCATTGTGGTGGCTTCTCTTGTTGCGGAACACGGGCTCTAGGTGCACAGGCTTCAGTAGTTGTGGCACGTGGGCTCAGTAGTTGTAGCTCGCGTACTCTAGAGCGCAGGCTCAGTAGTTGTGGTGCATGGGCTTAGTTGCTCTGTGGCATGTGGGATCTCCCCGGACCAGGGCTCAAACCCATGTCCCCTGCATTGCCAGGCAGATTCTTAACCACTGTGCCACCAGGGAAGCCCCTCTAATCTTTTCTATTAGATTGTAAGTTCCTTGATGAACCCATATTTAACGCAACTTTGTATTTTCCTTTATCAGCAAGTTCAGTGTCTGAAGTTCAATAACTGCTGGTTAAATGAATGATCTCTCTCAGCATCTCATTTTTAGATTTGGGGTCTTGATGCCAGGTAGAAGTTTGTGCTGTTCTCTGTTACACCATTGTAGCCCTAGTCCCAGAGACATATTCTGAAGTAGGGAACGCAGTGGCCTCATGAAGCTTTGCTTGGCATCTTTCTTATTTACCAAGAGGAAGTTGGTTAAACATAATTGTGCCCAAGAACTTCCTCTCCTAATAGTAAGGTTTGTCGTTTCAGAGTCCTGGGTTCTATAATCAGCTTTCCCATGAATTATTGTAGTTTCAGTATACAACGAAGCTTCCCCGTCTCTTAAACTGGGCATTAGGGTCTTTTGGAAATGTACCAAGAAGTATTCAAAAAAGAAAGAAAAACATTCACAATGGAAATTTTTCTGTGTGTGATCTCAGATATACTTAGTTTTAGTTTCAAATTGATAAAGTCCCAAATCTGAATTGTCAAAAGCAATCAGCCCAGACAGCACTGGTACACTGAGGTTAATCTGGTACAGCTCATTCATTACACCTTTGTTCATAAATTCAATGGGAATTTCTAGTCCTTTCTAATTGTTCAAGCATCTGGCATTTTGCTTTTTTTTTTTTTTAACTCTCTTCTCTTTTTGACCTTTCCTATGACACGTATTCCTTCTGGTTGGACTATACTTAAAACTAATAAGAAAAAACTGATAGTTAACACTCACTGATTTTTTCCTCTGTGCCAAGTCCTACGGTAAGCATCTTTTATGGAGCAACTTACTTAACGTTCACAACAGCCCTGTGAGTTAGGTGCTATTATTATCTCCAACATTCAACTGAGGAAACCGCAGCTTGGGAAAGTTAAGTAAGAGCCCAAGGTCATACTTTTTGTAAGTGGTAGAGTCAGGGCTGGAGCCATTTGACTTGAAAGTCATCACTTTTAACCACTAGAGGCATGGCTTCCCTTCTTTGGTTTTTCTCTCTCATTGTTCTGGTTACAGTTTACCATTGGTGCCCTCCCTAGTTCAGGTCCTGACTTCCCTCTCACTGGGTGATTGCCTCTGTTCAAAGACTTTAGCCATCATCTCTAGGCTAAGGACTCCCAACATTTTGTTTGTAGTTGGGTCTCTCCTACCATCTACTAGACATCCTTACTCAACTGTTCTGTAGAGGCATCATAAGAAATACCTTAACACATCAGTCATAGACTAGACATCTTCCATTAAGACCAGGGCAAATGCTTACAAAACCTCCAGCAACTAGTTTAAGCTCTTGAGCAGAGAGCCCACTGCCAAGCAACAAATCCAAGGTTTACTTATTACTTATTCTCTGATAGTAAGAACCAAGCTCATCTCCCCCATCGATGCCATGTCTTGGTGAATGGTATCTTTCGGAACTGGCAATATTATTTGTGGGGCGCAGAGAAGAATAAAAATGTAAGGACCCTTGTTCAAACTTATTCAGAATTTCAAGACAGTGACAGTAGAGTATGAAGCCAAGTGTGGGCCCTTCTGCATGCAAGACCCTACCTGACAGCACGGGCTGGTCCTAGTAACTGTTGACGTAGCTGATCATTAGAGACCTAAAAGTCATCCCTTATCACATCCAACAGAACACCAGTCTTGCCACTCCTACTGCCATGATATTTCTTATGTTTCCATGATCTCCAATGCCACTGCCATTGTTTTCAATTCCTCACCATTTACTATTGGAAGAGTATATATTCCAAGCCTTAACTGATCTCTTTGCCTCAAATCTAAGCCCATGATACTTTCCCATCGTTGCAGGCTTGGATTCCTTTTACAACCTCCAAATTCATCCCCCTGCCTTCATTATCACTCCCCATTTTATCCCACCCCTACTCTTTTTTCCCCAAATACTACCAGAGTCATTTCAATGCATATTTCTTTACAATGGGCAATGCTTCATTTAAATATGATTCAAATATACGAATATAATAAAGTCATTTCTCTGCTTAAAAACATTCCCTCTGTTTTCAGGATAAATTGAAACTCCTTTATTGCATGGCCCTTTTTATTCTTTAATGTTTCAGCCATATTGAGCTGTGTGTACTTCCTCAGTAGACCTTGTTATGCTGCTAGTCTTTGAACACCCTTCTTTCTCTTCCTGGAATTTTCTAGCCTTTGGTTTGCATATTGTACACTAATCACCCTTTAAAACTCATCTCATGTATTGCCTCATCTAGGAAAATCTATTCTTACCGCGTACTTTTTTCAGTACCCTCCCCTTCCCTGTTTTGTCCCTGGAAAGCCCCACCCCCTCTGCTGCCCTCTAGTCTGGGTTGGGGACTCTATACTTCTAAACTGTCTGCTTATGTTTATATAGCCCTTATTTCATTGTGCTGAAACAATCCATTTGTCCATTTGTCCACTAGTGAGCTCCTTGAAGGTAGGGTTGGTGCCCTTAATCTTTCTACTATCTAGCTCAGGAGGTAGCATCCTAGGTTTGCTTATTAAATGGTTATTGAACAAATGAGTCATTAGAGCAGAGATTCTGGTGCTTACAGGGTTAGGTCTAACCTGGTTAATGAAACAGTACTTGAGTCAACGCAGTATTCATCGACAAATGATCCTTGAACAACATGGGTTTGGACTGCATGGGTCCACTTACACGTGGATTTTTTTCCATATTAAATACTGCAGTGCTACAGTGTTCCGCAGTTAGGGTTAGGATTAGGGTTAGGGTTAGGGTTGAATCCCAGGATGCAAATTTCAAATACTGAGGAACCACATATACGGAGGCCTGATCAAAAGTTATATGTGGATTTTTCACTGTGGGGAAGGTTGGTGTCCCTAGCCCCCAAGTTGTTCAAGGGTCAAATGTATTTCTTCTCTTAATGGATGATATTTTAAGTACACTGCTAAGTGCTGTAATGTAAAAGTGAGAAAGCCATGGATCTTTTCTACAGGGAACTGACAAATTAGCAAGTGAAATAAGACACAAACACACACACACACACATACACACAGCCATGATCATTACATAAGAGAAAAGCGACATGTACTAAAAGAGAATAAAAAATCTGTGGGGACAGAGTTGAGAGAGAATTCCCTACCTTCAGGTGGTTTGGGTAATGGCCTAAACTAGTGGGTCTCTAATAGATATGGGTGGGAAGTGGTTGTTTTGGCATGATCATTGGAGATCTTCCCAGGGTCCATGAGGCTTTGACTGTCCTTGGAGAATTAGACAGCCTGTTATGTGTACTCTTCAAACGACACTCTCTTCAAAGGACAAGTTTTCCTGGTGTTGCCCTTTACTCATTCACCGTGCCTCCACCATGTTAGAAAACCACCAGCAAAAAATAAGAAACATAATTCCTGTTCTGACTTACCAACAGCGTTATAGACAGGAAAAAAATGCCATTGAGGGAAAACCCGTTGTAAACTTTGAAAAATTATAGATATATAAAATGATTGTTACATCAAAATCATTGTCTTTATGATCTGGAAGAAATAGAAGAGCTATTCTACTTTTGAACACATGTTGTTTAAAATCTCCATAGATTAACGTAGCCTATCAATTGATTTTTTTCTGGATGAATTTGCAGATCACATACAGGATTGAATCATAGCTGGAAAGCACCTTAATCTATTTTAGACGTGTGAAAACAGACGAGAGAGGTAAGTGAATTATTGAAGGCCGCAGAGCAGTTTTCTTTTTAACAGACTTTATTTTTTTAGAGCAGTTTTAGGTCCATAGCAAAATTGAACAGAAAGTACAGAGTCCCCATGTATCTTCTACCCAACACACACACATCTCTGCACACCAGAATGGTACCCTTGTTACAATTGATAAACCTACATTGACACATTATGAGCATCCAAAGTTCACAATTTACATTAAGGTCCACTTCTGGTGGTGTACATTCTATGGGTTTTGGGAAATGAATGGCATGTATCCACCATTATACTATCATACAGAATAGTTTCACTGCCCTAAACATCCTCTGTGCTTCTCCTGTTCATCGCACCCTCTGCCCTAACCCCTGGCAATCACTGATCTTTTTTCTGCCTCCATGGTTTTACCTTTTTCCAGAATGTCACATAGTTGGAATCACGCAGTCTGTAGCCTTTTCAGAGTGACATCTTTCACTTAATAACATGCATGTCATGTTTCTGCAGGTCTTTTCATGGCTTGATCACTCATTTCTTTTTAGCCCTGAATAATATTCTACTGTAAGGATGTGTACCTCGGTTTATTTCATGCTTCCAAGTTTTGGCAATTATGAATCAAGCTGCTATAAACATCCATGTGCAGGGTTTTTTTAATGGACATTAGTTTTATTTTCCTCTCCTCAAGTTATGAAATGTTAATGCTATTTCTGATATAATGGGCAGTGACATTACCACATGTGGTAGCAATACAAGCACTTTCTTGGATGACCTTAATCTTCCTTCAACAGGGAATTCACAGTTGTACTTCTTACAGTCTTTAGAAAATCCATGATATCGGTGCCTCCAGTTCCTTTACTTTTTGGTTCTGAAGGCTCTTTCGAGGTTTGTTTTTTCTTGGATGGCCGGCTTGCAGGAATCACAATGTACTTAACTACTATTTGCAAATGGTAGTCTCTCAGAGAGACCATGGCTTGCACACATTCATTATAAATTTCCTGCAGGGTGGCATCACCTTTTGAAAGGACAAACTTACGGACCGAGGGGCCTGACTCTAATGAGCGAAGAAAGTTCTGGTGAGCTGATGGCATATATGTTCTCATTTCCTGGAGGAATTTAGCAGCAGAGTCTGAAGGAACTAAAGACAAAGACGGATTAGTAAGGAGGTCAAAGCATTCTCCAATCCAGGGAAGAAGGGCAGAGTGAGGTCGGAGTGGGTGGCCATGAATTTACGACCATCTTGTTAGCATATTACTAGGCTTGCTACTAGTAATGGTAATTATTGTAAAATATACTTAATTCTGAAAACCACATGAACTAAACTCATATTTTTGTTTTGCTTCCTTTCTCACTTTCCTACTGGATTTGATCCTTCTAAGAAGGACAGAGTATATGTACTATACCTGACAGATCATGATGCTGAATCCAAGAGAATATAAGGGATCATTTTTAAATAAGCGAATGAGCTCAGGAAAAAGCTTATTATCATGCAGCCCAAAGCCTTCCCCTTTGACTATTCAATAGAAGTTTAGGAAGACAAAGAAAAGTAGAAAGAAGTTCTTCCTGGAGCTTCTTCCACTAAGCCCCCTTAATCCTCTAGAAGGAATATAATGAGTGTGGCTCATCTTTAAACTTTGGTGCAGGCATTGCCCCGGGACCCCCAAGGCAGTAGGATGGCAGAACTAGACAGTGCCAAGCCTCTCCACTCCCCAGTTTCAACTCATGGTCTTATCTCATCTGCAGGAGACTTTCTTTTTCTGAATCTGGTCTTACATTTTCAGAACATGTGATATTGGCTTCACCACAGTCAATCAGACCTCATAGACATGTTCAAAGGTCAAGATCACGACAGTGTTGAACTTGGTCTAAATTCTGGCTTCACTGCTTTCTAGCTGGTTAACAGGGAGCCTGTCTATTATGCTCTTTAAGTTTCTGTTTCTTCATCTGTGAAATGGGATAATTGCAATAAAGTCTCTACTATTCTCCTAAAAGCATCAGATAAGCTCAGATAAGATGCTGATGGGAAAGTACTTTTTAGATACTATTCTATTAGCATAAGAGATGATGATTATTTGTCATTTGCCACTCACCTCCACCAACAGTATGCTGAATGCCCAGCAGAATATCAAAGCACTGAAAGATGCTGCTTTGGGCTGCACTGCCCCCGGCAAACTTCTTTGGGGTGTCCCAGACACCTTCATACAGCAGACCCTCTGACAGCAAAGGGTTGCCTTTCCAGCTAAACCAGGAAGGAAAGAATAATTGTTATTTTATGAATTGCCAAATTGTCATATGTCAAATCTTGCAATAGAGGATGAATGGAAGGTGAAATGAGATAGATTTCATTATACTTCTTCCACATTCTCCCTTCTACTCATGTTCATGCATGAGAATAATAAATAATACGGTTCTGAGCAAATCTGGCATAAGTATTCTATGCGTGAAACCTTACCTTTGCACTACCAAAGATTATTCCACTCTCCTTAAAATGACTAGCTTTCGGGTCCATATTCCAGCGTATGCCTGGCCAAGTAATAACCCAGAGAATAGTCTATTGTTTCTTACAATGTGTACTTTAGGATATAAATTGTTTCTGAAACTGGATTGATAGTAGGGACCATCAGTGGAAACGTTGTCTTCTTGATGTTAATTATCTAAGAGAAAACAGATTCAAGCATAAGGCTACGTACCCAGATAAGTATATGCGAAGAACATTGAAAAATAGGTCTGGGTCCACATATTCTGAAAAAAAGATGAGATATGTTTAATTAAGTAGCATCAGCTAGATTGGGAAAAATCAAGGTGTTATAAACAACTGATCATGGATTTCAGCATAGGATACGAGAAAGGCGTTAGGTCAGCCTGTGCAGAGAAATTCCCTGAGGACAAGCTCTCCCTCACCTGCCCATTCTCATCACCTGTGTCCACTGAACGGGGTCTACCTTGGGGCTAACACACAGCTTGTGACAAAGAGCCTGGGCCCGCCCACCACTCATCTTCAGGAGACCAATTAAGCTGCCAATATTTACTTAAGACTACTTCATGTGTTTACTGATACAACAGATACATTACTTACATAAAGAAAACAACAAGCCGAAACAAAAAGAAAACTGAAAACAAAACCTCCAGGATCCCCAGTGGACCATGGGTGTCCCTCCCCAAAGGTTGCTAATGTCTTTGGTTTGAAGGTCAATCTTCTTGCCAAAGCTCAGTGATACACAGTCACATATTTGTTGGAGCAACCCAGTAGGGCACATTTCCTTTTGCAAATCCTTGTTTCTGTACTCTTTTGGTTATTGTTGGTTTTTAGCTGTTAATTTGCAATAACTTTCGAGCTCAATGGCTTTTCTATTTTTCTTATTTTTTCCTTTTTTAGTTAGCTTGTGAAAAAGCAGAATTCGCAGACGGTTCCTATCAAGCAAAAGCTAAGTTTTTCAGAACTTAAAACATCCTGTACTTTTGGTAAGTTTCTCCACGGTTTTTAGTGGGAGACAAGGATGTTCCTTAGAGGTAAATAGCCCTAGCTTGGAATTCTGGCTTCACTATTTACTACTTATGTAATCTTGGGTCATTTATCTTATCCCTCCAAATTTAGATTCCCTTATATGTAAAATGGACATAATAAAACCTGCCATATGGAAAGTATAATGATTTAGTGAGATAAAATAAAGCGCAAACACACCCACTACGTGAGAGTTGGTTTTGCTTCTGTTTTCTCTACAACTTACATCTTAGATAACTAGAAACATTTGACAGTGGCCTGGCATGTTGTAAGGCATACAATACTTGCCATGAATTTGGTGAAACATTGCAAGGGCTTTGTGCAGACAAGAAGTTATATCAAGCAATGCCTTTTGCAAAGTATCTGGGTCTTCACGTTGTATTGCATTAAATATAATGGGGATCACCTTTAAAAAAAAAAAAAGAAAACAAATACTTAAGATTTCCTAACACTAAATATTGGCATAGAATAAAATTCTCCTAAATCTTAATCCCTCAATTAAATTTCATATTTCCATTTCTTTCTTGGGCTGAGTACCCTCTGATTGTTTGACTAATTTCCATATATTTAATTAAGCTTGGATTTGTCTTTATTCACTTATCACTTAGAGATAAGTTTATATAATTCTATATATTTCTATTTCTGAGGGACAAAACCATTATATTTATGTCACTGTGTGATAGAGTTCCAATGCCAAGTTGCATTGAAAATACTTCTCTCTTACAGGGGTTTCAAATTTTATTCTAAATATATGGCTCCTACATTTTATCTTTTAGGTAATACACAAAAACAAATAAAATATTTATTTCTTCCAGATGATCTCTAGTTTCCAATTCAGTCATCAAATGCTCTATTCAGTCAGGATAAAGTTATTTCATGCAGAATATAGTTCAGCTACTAAGTGATTGCTCTGCTTATGTGTATCAAGATACACATTTTCCAGGATGGACTGACATACTTTGATTGCAGAAGCAGCTGCTGTTTCCACCACCAGAGAGACCAGGAAGAACCCTTTACCACAGTCCCCGCCAGGGAACGAGAATAGGATGTCCATGTTCCTAAGAAAAGTAATCCAGGAAGTCAAGAATTTAGAAAAATATAAAACATAAACACTGAAAAGAAAAAAAAAAAGAATTTAACAAAAATATTGATATATTTGTCAAATATTTATTAGTTTTCAAGTCTTTTTATTTATCCTACATTTTCAAAATAATCTTGTGAGGTAAGTATGGCAGGTTTTACCATATCCATTATGTAGTTAGGAGTAGTGGTGTTAGGTCTATTGTCTAAGGTCATATAATTAACAGTAGATTAAGCTGAGACTTGAAATTCCTTTCTAGAACTTGAAACTAAAAACTTCAAGACTAGTTCTTTCTCTATTATCCCATCAATTTTTCACATGCACATGTATTACTGTATATATATGCACACATACATATATATATATATATATATAAGCTCAATGTTTATAGACATATCTGTGAGGTATGGTTTTTAAAAGTAGAATTTTGGCTTAAATAAATGTATTCATATCCATATTTTTATCTGTGAGCCTGATTCAATTTCTCAGTGATTTATCTGCCTAACAAAGGAATTGACTGGGAAATTCAAATCACTGATTACCCCCTATTTTCTTTTTCACTGAAGTTTTGCATTGATGTAAACGTGGTCTCAGTATCTGTATATCTCTGAGTTTCATGGCAGTTACATTTATGGTCTCAATCCAGACCACTTCCTTACTTGCTGTGTGACCTTGAATAAGATTATTTCATCAGTTTCAGCCTCAGTGTTCTCATCTGTCAAATGGGACTGTTGATATCATTCTCCCATTCGAAAACCTTCCATAACTTCCCATTTAAGATACTGTTTAAACCCCATATCAGAGCCAAAAGTCCTACATAATATTTTTAAGTTTATTTTTTCATCCGTTTCATGTACTGTTACTTTCGTCATTCATTATTTATCAGCGACACTAGAATTTTCGGTTCTGAAATGCACCAGGATTTTTGTCACTTCAAAGCCCTCACTCTTGCTGTTTTCTCCACTGTGAACATGCTCAGCTTTTCCTTCTTCTAACTGATGCCTAGTCACTCTTCAGGACTCAGCTTCAATAACTTGCTATAAGGATTCTTCCCTCATGCCTTTTGTTCGGTTAGAACTCTTAGCACTTTACTTTCTTAATCCTTCTCTTAATCATATAGTAATTTACATAATTTTCATATATCTTCTTTCCTCCACATTAGCCCAGGTTCATCAGGGCAGGCTTATTCCGATGGTACTAACTTTTGTTTCCTTAGCTCTTAGCCTCTATTTAGTACACAGGCCAAAAATAGTAAGAATTGGGTCAAAAAGAATAGATTTATATTTCTGGCCTCTGAGGTCATTGAGTCATAGATACATAGGTGTATGTGCATTTTGTATATATGCATATTAATTAAATTTATTGACAGATCTTCCTCAACTTATGATGGTGTTACATCTCAATAAACCCATCTTAAGGTGAAAATATTTTCAGTTGAAAATTCATTTAGTACACCGAACCTACCAAACATCATAGCTTAGCCTAGCCCACCTTAAGTGTGCTCAGCACACTTACATTAGCCTACAGTTGGGCAAAGTCATCTAACACAAAGCCTATTTTATAATAAAGTGTGGAATATCTCACATAATTTACTGAATACGCTAATGAAAGTGAAAAACAGAATGGTTGTCTGGGTGCAGAATGGTTGTAATTGTATCAGTTGTTTACCCTTGTGATCGCGGGGCTGCTGGGGAGCCCTGACCATTGCCCAGCATCACAAGAGACTATGTACTGCGTATCTATCTCGGGAAAAGATCAAAATTCAGGCTTCCCTGGTGGCGCAGTGGTTGAGAGTCTGCCTGCCAATGCAGGGGACACGGGTTCGAGCCCTGGTCTGGGAAGATCCCACATGCCGCGGAGCAACTGGGCCCGTGAGCCACAGCTACTGAGCCTGCGCGTCTGGAGCCTGTGCTCCGCAACGGGAGAGGCCGCGACAGTGAGAGGCCCGCGCACCGCGATGAAAAGTGGCCCCCGCTTGCCGCAGCTAGAGGAAGCCCTCGCGCAGAAACGAAGACCCAACACAGCCATAAATAAAAAAAAAGATCAAAATTCAAAAAAGTACGGTTTCTAGTGAATGTGTACTGCTTTTGCATCATATTAAAGTCAAAAAAATCTTAAGTCAAACCATCCTTAAGTGGGGTATCATCTGCATATGCAAGTATATATATTAATAGCTATAATATCAAACAGACACAGTCTAATCACAGTCATAGATATAATTAAGGACCAGAACTACTTGCTCTTTCAATAATTATTTGAATTACTTTTTGCCTAAAATCAATTGGTGTTTCAAAAGAACGCATTTGGAGGGTATTGATACACCTATGTTTACTCTGAATAACAAATAATTCTTAGAATAAAAAAGATCGAATACTCACTCATAAGTCATGGGCCTTAGGAAAGCAGCCATGAAGCAGCGGATCAATTGGAAGAGAGAAAGGAAACCAGTGTAAAAATTAAATGCTTTTGAGTTATTGTTATTCCATTTAATACCACTGATCTAGCAAAGGTAAAAACAATAGATAAAATATAGAAAAAATATGTTTTCTGATATTTATCAAGTAGGCATCACAAACGCCTAACTTAGGACTTTTATAAGTGAAATAAAAAATTAAATATGCAAGGAGCACACGTGGAGAGTCAAAACTAGTTGTTACTCGTAAGAAAGTTTTCTAGATCAAATCATTTCATTTTGTGGTATTCCCACATCTAGAATACTCCTCTGCAGATACACACCGAGAGCCTCTGACCCTTAATTGCAGCAGGTTCCATCACTCAGTGCTTAGGAAGTGCCTAGTTTCAAGCAGGCTGCTTTGAAAGCCCAGACATTGCCATCTATACAGCCAGTCAAATTAATCAAACTGAACACTTATGATGTGTGCATTTCACTGTATGCTAATTAGACACCTCTCTCTCACATGCATATGCATTTTACACCTTAACAGCAGAAAAGAAAGCCCCGCTGCCAAAGATTAAACCAATGACTAACTCCCCTTGATTCAAATAGTGTGCACTCCTTTCATTCCTGTTGTAATCACTGTTTACATACCCACTGGGATCCTTTTTCTTCCAGTTTGCCAAGACACAATCTGCATAAACCAGAATAGGGGGCAGTCCTAGCTTCTCAGATACCTTGCAGTAAGGAACAGCAATATTGCTTGGCAAGACCTAATTAAAACACGATATTTAGTGTTCACATTTGAAATGTCTCACCTTTTCTTCTGCTTTCTGGCTGTCAAAAAATTAACTGTTATACCTAACGGCACTGTGAAACCAAACAAATGTCATTTTCTCTTCCTCATTTCGTAACTTAATCCCAGTACTTGTTAAATCCTTATGTTTTAGATTTGTGACGATGCAGACATAATCTGGGCATAGACAGAACAAAGCAGTAGAGGGCGAGAGGAAACAAAGGCTGTATCTTGATTTTCTAATGCCCTGTGAACCATTTGCAGTCATTCGCTCATGCACCCATCCATCCCACAAATATTCGTTAGGCAACTCCTCTGTGCAAGGTACTCATTCTGTTTCCCAAGCTTCACAAAATGCAGTTACAATACTTTTAGAATTGTTTACATTAACTGTAAACTGGATATAAATCTGTCGTGTTAGCATAAGAAATATGAGAAAATCTCCAAACCTTCCGGACATCTCCATCACCTTCACCCCACACGTACGCCATGGTGATATACCCCAGAACCAGATGTGCAAGGCGCTGTGACTTGTGTCCTTGGAGGCCGTCAATGCTGAAGGTTGTTAACTGAGAATAAACAGAGAGGTTGGCCCAACTCAAAATGCATGTTGTGATAGCTGCAAAACCAAGTTAACACTTTGAAGACGCTAAAACAGAAAACATGTCATATTTTTTCAAACCTTCTCAACTTCTGCACGTAGTTGGCCATTCTTAATCAGTTCAGGCAGATTTTTAGCAATGGAAATCCAGGCATCATAAGGGTGAGGTAGCTCCTCCTTGAAAAGAAGAAATAGGACTTTGATTTACTAGTGGAAGGTATTACGAAATAGTTTTGCCTCCGCTGATGGTCCGTCTTGCCTCCTTCTCAGTGCTGTGCAATGCTGACACTCCCTTACCTGTCGAGTGACACCAGCCCATGCACTGTCATCTGCACACTTAGGGCACAGGACCTTCTCTGTGCTCTTCTTCTTCCTCTCATCTACTTCCTTTTCAAAGGTCACTTCAAAAGTTTCACTGAAATCTTCCTGACTATTCCATTCTATTCTTATACCTCCAGTGAGGAATCCTATGGATTATACCTTTTCACATTAAGTAATTTATTGCTATCTGCTATTATTTTTTCTCTTCTCAGCTAGATTTTAAGGTTTTTTGAATGGAAGAGAAATGAGATTTATTAAATGTCAGTAGGAGACTAGGCAGTTTTACTCAGTAATTTCTCATTTAATTATAATAATGGCCCCAAAAGTTGATTGTTATCTCCAAGTCATAAATAAGAAAAGCAAGTGTTGGGCAGTTTTGGTAACTTGTTTTGTATGTACAGTTTATTGTGACTCAAACATGAGGGTTTCCAGCTTTTAAAAAACCTTGCTCTTTTTACATCTCACTAACTGATGGCAAGGATTTTTATCATGCTTTTAATCCTATTTTTCTTAGCACAGTACTGGACATGTACGAGGTGCTGTATAGATACATGTTGATTGCTTCCTTTGGTACTACAGGCTAATTTTTTTGCCCAGTAAGTAAAAATGAAATCTAAATAAAAGAGTGTTAAAAACAAGACAACAGGCCCAAAATGGAGTAACTTAAGTCGCATGTCACCAACTCAAGACAATACTTATTATAGTTTCTGCCTCTCCCAAAATGGAATCCTAAAACAGTCAATCCAGAATTACCTGGCTGACAAGTACTGAGGTCATCTGCACATAGGCCGCTGCCATTCCCTAAAGGAACTTGACCTTGACACTCCAATCCACTTTTTGCTGGTATAACGTCCTTGTTCCTGCTCTCCTCTGCCTAGAGAAGTCTTTCATTTTTGTACAGCTCCTGAGACCCCCTTTCTTTCTGCTGGTTGAGATGCTGCCTGATTCATGAATCCCTGAAGGAAGCTAATGGCATCTTTAAAATTTACTCAGTTGGGTTTTGTTTTTTAACACGTGTCTCCCTGGATCTTATATTTATAATCACATCTCAAGGGAAAACATAAAAACCAAAGGCCTAGGCCACACCCTGAAATGAGATTCAGATCCCTGAACAACTCCCCTAGGCCTTCTTCATAAAGCTGCTTCCAGACATGCTCTTAGTAGCACCAATACTGAACTATGGGGATGGAGGACACATCAAGAGTTTACCTGAAACCAAGGTGAGTGAGGCTTTAAGCTTCAAGACCAAGTTAATAGGGCTTCCCTGGTGGCGCAGTGGTTGAGAATCTGCCTGCCAATGCAGGGGACCCAGGTTCGAGCCCTGGTCTGGGAAGACCCCACATGCCGCGGAGCAACTAGGCCCGTGAGCCACAACTACTGAGCCTGCGCGTCTGGAGCCTGTGTTCCGCAACAAGAGAGGCCACGATAGTGAGAGGCCCACGCACAGTGATGAAGAGTGGCCCCCGCTTGCCGCAACTAGAGAAAGCCCTCGCACAGGAGTGAAGACCCAACACAGCCATAAATAAAAAATAAAAAAATAAATAATTAAAAAAAAAAAACCAAGTTAATATTATAAAGAAGCAATAAAACATGAAGACAAATGTAACAAACTTCAAACATGTTCAGGGGCTGCAGATAATTGGCCAGACTTAACCTGTCAGGGCAGATTTTTAGGAATGAAAGATCCAGGCAGTATATTCACTAGATAGTCACCTTTCTTGTTTGCTCTGAATTTTTCTCCCTAACCATACAAATACTGTGTTCTGGTGTTTTTAGTAATACATATACATTTTCTTTGTTGTGTATTTCACTGTGTAGCATGCCCGACTTTTTGATTATTGCTATTTCCCCAAAATGACAGAGATACTCTATTATGTGTCAAGATTAGTGTCTTATTGGACAGAACTTTCAACACATGTAAAATTCAATCAGTAATATCCTTCTGGTTCAGAGGATGCCTAAATGATAGAAAATAAATTAATAAAGAGTAACACAGAGGGCCATTCAACTCCCGCTAGATTAGAGAATGTATTTTGCATCTACATGGAATCAGAAGACATATTATTTTCCTTTAGAATAGGAAGCTGATAGATTATAAGAGATGAAATAGACATTTTTGAATACATAATGTCCAGGAAAGATCTTCAGTGAGGAAATAAAAGTAACCTTTTTTTTTTTTCATCCTGTTTCAGGATATTGAATCTAACTTCCTAAGCATCTCAAGTAGCAGCATTATTTTTTAAGTAGCTCAGGAAGAGTTTTGTTTTACTTTAGTTTTCAGGTTTTACTTTAACCCTTGGAATCTGTTTTAGAGGTCTACATAATTACTGTGATTTTTTTTATTTTCTAAAAGAACCAACTTTTTAGAAAAAAAAAAAGAATAAATTTGATATGAGGCTTTGCAGTTTCTGAAAAAGTTTTTTTTTGGTACCATTGATAAATACATCCTTGAAACATCCAATCCTGGCACTTTGGCATTTGTGTGCTTGTATGAAGGGGAAGTAAGTCTGAATATTATTGATTTGCAAATATAAAGTAAACCAGTGCTTTTAGCAAAAAAATTAAAACATACTTCATTTTCTTCAATTAACTTAATTATGTGAAGAGGAAGATTAGATTGGGAAAAAAAATTGTTTGAGATTTGCCTGAATTACCCAAGGTAGTTACAGGATGTGATTTCTAAGTACAGTTAGATTGGAACCTCTGACTAAATTATATATACGCTGCCTTTAAAGGTTCTCTCTAGAGTGTGCACTCTTATCCATTTGAGCCACAAACAAATGAGACATTCTGGTATACAGCATTGTCACAACATGTAACTGGTTCCTAGAAATCCTCTCCTAGAATCTCATGTACCTTGTTAAACCCAAGAGTAGGGAAAAAAAAACCAACCAAAAAATGCCTTGTGATCTCTCCTTCTCTTGAGTGAGGCTGTGTAGCATAACTGATAACGGTTTTAAGAGCACAGACTCTGCTGTCATACAGAGCGAAGTAAGTCAGAAAGAGAAAAACAAATACCATATGCTAACACATATATATGGAATCTAAAAAAAAAAAAAAAAAAGGTTCTGAAGAACCTAGGGGCAGGACAGGAATAAAGACGCAGACCTACTAGAGAATGGACTTGAGGACGGGGAGGGGGAAGGGTAAGCTGGGACGAAGTGAGAGAGTGGCATGGATATATATACACTACCAAATGTAAACTAGATAGCTAGTGGGAAGCAGCTGCATAGCACAGGGAGATCACCTGTGACCACCTAGAGGGGTGGGATAGGGAGGGTGGGAGGGAGACGCAAGAGGGAGGAGATATGGGGATATATGTATATGCATAGCTGATTCACTTTGTTATACAGCAGCAACTAACACACCATTGTAAAGCAATTATACTCCAATAAAGATATTAAAAAAAAAAAAAGAAATCACAGACTCTGGAACCAGACTGATTAGGCTCACATCCTATCTCTGCTATTACTAGCTGTGTGAGTTTGGATAATTACTTAAATTCTGCATTCTACATTTCTCATCAGGGAAACAAGATTAATAATATACATACCTTTCAGGATGATTGTAAAGATGGAGTAAGTTAACATTTGTAAATTTGCTTAAAAAATGCGATGTAAGTGTTTGATGATTACAATATTAATGATAAGATGCTTTTCATGACGCTCTTGGGAAGATAACTTAGGAAAATGTAGTTTTAAGGCACACATTCACTCTAATGCCTTGCCCTTTGTAGGCAAAACTTGTGGAAATAAAAAGGTAGCTCTAATTCTATCTAAGCCTGAATCTTAGGCTCAGTAAACACCGAGCAATATTAATACAACACAAAGTTGCTTGGTGCCCCACCTCAAAAACATTATCAAAGCAGGAACACATACTTTGTACAATCTAAGGTATATCAGCTGAGAAAGGGGGTTCTTTGACTCATGGGTCATTTATTACTTTATTTTTTTTTTCAAAATACCCTCTGAAATGCAATTGCCTTAAACCAAAATACTTCTGTAGTCTCCTGATCTCATCACACTCTGTGCCTGTGTGAGATAAGTAAGAAGTGCCTCTAAGGCTAAGTTTCTAGGTAGAAAATTTTAAGGAAGTTGAGACCCCTTTATTCAAACTCTGCCTCCAATTTTGGTACTGCTTTATCCACTTGTTCAGTAGAAATTACTGAACCACCTTTTTTCAATAGAAGTTAACTTGTCCAGGTAAATCATGATAAGAAAATATTTTTGCCCAGATTTCAGTGCCCTCGCTTACCAGTGGATTGGGCAGAGCAAAGCCCACAGCTTCATCTATGTGGTATTCTTCAAAGATCTTCCAAGAATTTTCCACAGGAGATGATTTGTCAGGTGCCATTCTTATAGCCTGCTCCTCTGGTACTTCTCAGTCTCTTGAGTAGTTTCAGATCATCTATTTATTACAGAGGTTGCCATAGCCAATGACCACAACTCACCTCATAGGCAGCAAGAAATGACTTCCACTTTTAGAATAGTTTCATTTTCTACTTTCTTTTTTTGTAATCTGATGAAAAATAAAACCACAAAAGCCTCACTACTCATCATATGAAGAAACTGAAAGTTTATACTCCTGGCAAACATTTATTACTTAGAACACCTACCCTTTCAGGAAGGGCCTGAAACAACAAAAACCATGAAAATAGGTGACCAGAAAGAACATTTTTATTTTATGGGAACTTTTGAACCTTTGAATTAAAATAATGAATTTAATCATGGCTAACGTCCTAAACCATCATTTAGTTATTACAGTCACTGGCTTTCTTTAAACCCCCAGGGTTCTTTGAACATATTAGTGTCTTGTTTCAGTAGCCATGAAAGAAAATCTCTGGTACCCAGAGTCAGTGCGTCTGAAATAGAAAAAAAAAAGAAAAAAGAAAAAAGCAAGCACATGAAGAATTTAGAAACATAGCATCTCTTCACCCCCTAGCTCCATTTTTCTTACCCAGTCTTTTATGTGCATTCACAATGATACTGTTCTTTCTTCTTCTTCGTATTCCTAATGAGTCATTTTTAAGGAAGATTTTCCTGCATCTCTACTTTATCTGATCTCTAAGGGACTGATAAGGAAACAGTCCACATTTGGAGACTCTGGAATATGTTCATAGTTGAAAGAAAGGATAAAACACCTTGAAAATGGTTCTTTCAAAATGCAATTAAGACTGCAATTTGGTAAATGTTTTCAGGGTTTCTGCAGGTCTGTGGTCACTTACAGGCATCATGTGATCTTATAATCTCATACAAGAAGCTGAAGCAAGAGAAGAAGCCGTGTTGTTCCTTATGACGGTCAAAAGGAAAAAAAAGGAGTTAGTGTTCAGTATATTAAAAGACAATGCAGTGCTGTCATCCAGCTTGTTAGTACTTAAAATACATTTCAATGGTACATTACATTGGAATGACTACATTATAGAATGGTTTTCACACCATTCTTCCCTATTACATTATGGCTTTTTTGTTTTAAAGATGTAGTTTTGCAAGAGTAGTTTCTCTTTACAGTAAAGATAAAGAAAACTGAAACTAAAATTACCCAGCCAAGAGAACACAATGGCGACGCTTCTTTAAAGTGAATTACTCATCCTCCTACACTGTTGGTGGGAATGTAAGTTGGTACAGCTACTGTGGAAAACAGTATGGAGGTTCCTCAGAAGACTAAACATAGAATTACCATATGATTCAGTAATCCCACTTCTGGGCATATATCCAGACAAAACTCTAATTCAAAAAGATACATGCACCCCTATGTTCGTAGAAGCACTATTCACAATAGCCAAGACATGGAAACAACTTAAATGTCCATTGACAGAGGAATGGATAAAGAATATGTGGTACATATATAATGGAATACTACTCATCCATAAAAAAGAACAAAATAATGCCACTTGCAGCAACATGGATGCAACTAGAGATTATCATACTAAGTGAAGTCAGAAAGAGAAAGAAAAATACTATATGATATCACTTATGTGTGGAATCTAAAATATGACACAAATGAACCTATCTACAAAACAGAAACAGACTCATGGACGTAGAGAACAGACTTGTGGTTGCCAAGGGAGAGTGGGTTGGGGGAGGGATGGAATGGGAGGTTGGGATTAGCAGATGTAAGCTATTATATGTAGAATGGATAAACAACAAGGTCCTACTGTGTAGCACAGAGAACTATATTCAATATCCTATGATAAACCATAATGGAAAAGAATATAAAAAATGTGTGTGTGTGTGTATATATATATATATATATATATATATATATATATATATATATAAAACTGAATCACTTTGCTGTACAGAAGAAATTAATACAACATTGTAAACTGACTATAATTCAATAACAGATGAAAATATAAATAAAAATGAATGGTTCATGAGGCTAAAACTGCTGAAATCAGACCCAAGAGAGAAAACAAAAAATATGATGTTGGCCTATCCATATGGAAGCCAAAAATACCAGCAAAATTTTACTTATTTATTTAGATAGATACATGATAGATAGAATTAAAATATATCACAACAATAGCATGAATATGAGAACAGATATAAATGTTATTAAAATTCTTGCATTTTCTGGAATGATAAATGAGAACTAATTTATAAGGGTTTTGAAAAGTTACAGATGTTTGCTATAATCTTTAGGGTAATCAGTAGATAAATGCTTTTACAATTATAAGCAATAAGCCAATAGATGGAAAAACTGATTAATAAGTAAATCTTAATCAATACAAGAGAAGACATAAAAAGAGAAAGAAAGGATGCTAAACAGAGCTATCACAAAGAAAATAGTTCAATGGTAGATTTAAAATCATGTATATCAATAAATACATTATATGTAACTTGACTAAGCATTCCAATTTAAAACTACAAAGATTGTCAGACTGGGCTTTTAAAAACATCATATTTATATGTTATTTAAAATATAAAAATCCAAAATATAAGGATGCAGAAAGGTTGAACAGTAAAATGATAAAAATATACGTCACAGAAAACAAATAAAATTAAGTAGCATAGCTATGTAAATATTTAGTGTAGACTTTAAGGCAAAAAGTATCATTAGATACTGTATCACTCAGGATTCTCCAGAGAAACAGAACCAGAAAGTAGGAGATACTTCAGATAGATATGACTAAATTACAGATAGATAGATACATATCAGGGTATGGGTTTATTTGATATGATTGTGGGCACTAGGAAGTCTGAAATCCAGAGGGAGAGGCAGAAAACTGGAAAATCTCTGACAGAATCTCATGTTGCAGTTCACAGGCAGAATTTCTCCTATGTTTTTGCTTTTAAGACCTTTCAACTGATTGGATAAGGCCCACTCAAGTTATTAGGCTTAATCTCCTTTACTCAGAGCTAACTGTAGATGTTAGCCATACCTACAAAATACCTTCATTGCAACCTAAATTAGTGTTTAATTGAAGAAGTGGGTACTATAGTCTATGCAAGTTGACATAAAACTAATCATCACAGTGATAAAAGGGGAGTACTTTATAACATAAAGCATTCAAGTTACCAGGAAGATATGCCGATTTAAAATTTCTATACATTCAAAAACATAACCTCAAAATGTGTAAAGCAAAATTGATGGAGATGAAACAAGCTAGCCAAAAATCACTGAATATATGTGCAATTAAAAAAACAGAATTAATGAACTTGATCTGTTTAAGAAACAGAGGATATCAAACTCAACAATTTCAAGATACATATTATATTCAAGTACACTGGAACATTTACAAAAATTGACCATATATGTGCAGGTTCATAAACAAGTCTCAAAAGTTTCATAAGATTAAATCATACAGAAAATATTTTTTAACCAAGACAAATTAAGATAGAAACAAATCACAAAAAATTAACTGAAAAATCCCCATACGTTTGAAAATGAAGAAACATATTTTTACATAACTCACAGGTCAAAAAAACCCTAACAAAATGGAGACTAGAAACTATTTTTGACTTGAATAATGGTTTAAAAGGACATAAAATGTCTGGGACACAGCTAATGGCATACTTAGAGGAAACTATATAGTCTACAAGGCATAGATCATTTAAAAGAAAGGCTATGCTTCCATCTCATGATTTTGGGAAAATAAACACCACATTAAGCTCAAAGAATATAAAAGGAAGAAAATAATGTAAGAGGACGTAAATAAGTGAAGACATTAGTGGAATAGAAAAGTATATACCTATATTTGAAAACAAAAATTCTAAGCCCCTAATAAGACTAATAAAGAAAAAATAAAGGAGCAAATACCTAATGTCAAGAATGAAAAGGGGCACATCACTGCAATGCTACAGTAATTACAAATATATTAACATTCCAGTGAGAGTCTGAGCCACTTTTTTGTTGTTGCAAGCTTTAACCAAAAAGAAGTGCAAGGTATTTAGGGTAAATATGTTTTCCTTAATAGCGACATTACCCTAATTTGTCTTTGAAAGAATGCCAGGCACACCAAATAATTATCAACATTTTCATTATCAAACACTTAAATAGCATTTTACTAAACAATTTACAAATGTTAACCCATTCCATTCTTGCACACATCCTAAAAGGTATATATGTTACCCTTATTTTCCTTATGATAAATGTACGACATGTAGAATTTAAGTAATTGTCCAATCTCACAGTTAGTAAGTGGAATGACAGGATTTCAGCCTAAGCAGTCTGGTTCAAGAATCATGATCTTAAGATCATTATGATGGGCAGCCTTTCTTAAGAGAAGAGATTAAAAAAGCACTGCTTTTTTTTTTTTTTTTCTTTTTTTTTCTTTTACTCTTGGGTTTAACAAGGAACATGAGTTTCCAGAAGAGGATTTCTACAAACTAGTTACACATTGTCACAATTCTGTGAATTTTATGCTAGTATATCTTTATTTGTTTATAGTTCAGATAGTCCACACTCTACAGAGCACTTTCAAATTCAGCAAATAGATTTTTAGTCAAAGAACCCAACACAACTGTACTTAGAAATCTCAGCATATTACATAGTAAAAAGAAAGGTGAAAAGCAACATGCAATAAGAACAAAACAGGGAAAGAGAATAGGAACAAAGCACAAATGTGTTCAGGTCCCATAGTCAGCCTTCCACTTCTGTGGTTCTACATCTGCAGATTCAACCAACCAACCAACCAACATAGTTTAGTATTGTATGTATTTACTGAAAAAAAATCTGTGTATAAGTGGACCCATGCAGTTCAAACCTGTGTTGTTCACAGGAAAAGAAAACTACAGGTCAATATTCTTGATTGAATATAGATGCAGAAATCCTCAACAAAATACAAGCAAATCAAATTCAACAGCACATTAAAAATATCATAAACCATGACCAAGTGGGATTTATTCCAGGGATGCAAGGATGGTTTAATATATGAAGTAAGCTAACATGATATACCACATTAAGAGAATGAAGAACAAAAATCAAATGATCAACTGAACTGATGCAGAAAAATAATTTGACAAACTTCAACACGTATTTCATTATAAAAAGACACAGCAAATTAGGAATTTCAGGAAATTATCTCAACAAAATAAAGGCACTGGTGAAAAGCTCACTGATGACATTATAGTCAATGGTATAAAACTGAAAGTATTTCCTCTAAGATCAAGAGCAAGGCAAAGTTGCCCCACTTGCCCCTTCTATTCAGTGTAGTACCAGAAGTCTAAGCCAGAGCAACTAGTTAAGAAAAAGATAAAAGGCATCCAAATAGGATATAAGGAAGCAAAATTGTTTTTGCTCACAGATGACATGATCTTATACATAGAAAACCCTACAGATTCCACACACACACACACACACAAATCTGTCAGAAATAATAAATGAATTGACTAAAGTTTCACAATATGAAATCAATATACAAAAATCAGCTGAACTTCTATATATTCATAGAGAACAATCTAAAAAGGAAATTAAGAAAATAGTTTCATTTTTAATACATCAAAGAGAATAAAATATATAGAAATGAACTTAACTAGGGAGGTGAAAATATTATACTTTGAAAACTACAAACATTGTTGTAGAGATTTTTAAAAGACACAAATGGAAAGATGTCCTGTTTTCATGATTGGAAGACTTAATATTGCTAAAATGTCTATAATACCCAAGCAATCTACAGATCCAATGCAATCTCTACAAAAATTTCAATAGCAGTTCTTACAGAAACAGAAAAAAACCCCAACCCTAACATTTGTATGCAACCACAAAGGAATAGCCAAGAATGTTCTTGAGAAAGAAAAACAATTCTGGAGGCCTCACATTTCCTGATTTCAAAACGTATTACAAAGTTACAGTAATTAAAACAGTATTGTCCTGACATAAAGATAGACTTGTAGAGCAATAGAATGGGAGAAATAGCCTAGAAATAAATCCACACATATCACCTGATCTTGATAAGGAGGCCGAAAATACAGAATGAGGAAAGGAAAACCTCTTCAACAAATGGTGTTTTGAAAACTGGATATCCACATGCAAAAGAATGAAATTCGGTGCTTATTTTACATTTTCTGTATCTATTCATCCACTGATGGACTTTTAGTTTGTTTCTGCCTCTAGTTATTGTGAATAATGCTGCAAAGAACATGGGTGTGCATGTTCATGGGAGATCCTGATTTCCGTTCTTTTGGCTACATGCATGGAAGTGGGATTGCTGGATCATATAGTATTTTTTAAATTTTTTGAGCAACCTCCATAGTATTTTCCATAGTGGCTGCCCCATTTTACATTCCCACCAACAGTTTACAAGCAGCTAATTAGCAGCTAATTCTCCAATGTTGAACCTCTAAAGACACAAGACATAGGTACAAACCTCTCCTGGCTGATCCACAAGTTTACAGATTGAATTAAACCCATTCCAGGTAATCCACAGTCACAGGACCTAGAAATGAAACATTGTTTCTGAGTTTTGTGTCTGTTTTGTGATATTATTGTAACAGCTCACTGATACATACACTATGCCCCATCAAGTTAATTTCTTTGTACTTTCCCAACAGAAATGCATGTAAATATCCACCAAAAGACATGAATTAGAATGTCCATAGAGTCACTATTTGCCCTAGCTCTCCATTGGAAGCTCTCCACTGGAAGCTCTCCATAGGAAACTACCCAAAAGTCCATAAATAGATAAATGGACAAATACATGTTGAGCAAAAGATGCCAGATACAAAATGATAGATACATCATCATCACATTACAAATGTAGCAACATAAGAAAAACTAATATATAGTGATAGAAGTGAAATAATGGTTACTTCTGAGGGTAATGAATAGAAGTGAGCATTATAGTGGGATTGTAGGGGTGATGGTAATGTTCTATTTCTTTCTCTGAGCTCTATTTTTACAGCTAAGCTTTGTGCATAAAAACTGATTGATAGTGATGTCAGCATAATGGCAGAGTGAGTCACTAATTTTTTCTCTCCCCTTTGATTTACAGCTAAGTAAACATCCATAACCAAACCTAAGTACCTCTGTACATTACACCAGGAGGCCAAGGAGGTTTCAACTCATCTGTGCATCTGAAAGTGGGAAGACAGGACTTTTGTGGTGGCTGCAGAACCAAGGGAGCTGGAGAGCCTGCCCCACTCCCACTTGCCATGATCAGAGGGAAAAGGAAACCTGTAGAGAGCAAAACTGGGCAGATACCCACAGCCGAGAGAGAATTTAGAGAATTTGTGGCGGTCCAGGCTGCCTGGACAGTGGGACCTGGCACACCATCAGAGTGGGATAGAAATGAATTTTGAGGCCGAAGAGGTGGAAAAGCCCTCCAAGTGTGTCCCTGCTCCAGAGTGACACTGCAAGGACCGGGTTTTGGGGAGCACCAGAGGTGACCACTCCTGGCTGAGGAGGTGTAAGGTGAAAGCAGTGAGGGACCACTCAGCTGCCCAGTAGTGTGAGTTGCAGCTGCAGGGACCTGTTTCTCTCCAGCAGCGCCCAGATTTCTGATGAGGGGCCTCTGTGACTGGTGGGGGGAGAAGAAAGAGGAGGGGGCACACAGGAATATCAACGGGCATTGATATTCCTGAACAGATTTCCTGCGGTCCACTTTGAGATTTCAGCAGGGGGTACACCCACAAAGTGCCCCAGTTGAAGTTCAAGCATCTTCAGAGGCTGAGGTGCTAGCCCAAGCCTCCTCCCACTCTGATGCCAGCTCCGTGTGCGCAATCCCCAGTGCATCCCGAAGAGACGGCTCCTGTAGGAGAAACCACAAACTTGAGCTGTAGTGCCACCTCCTGGAATAAATAAAGAAAGAGTTCTAATTGCCAGTCTGTTGAATCTTGAGAAGCAAAGTAAACATAAATTCTTAATTAAGGAAGGTGTCAGGCTACATCAAATGAGAAAGTAGAAGCTCATATCACACACTATGAAAAATCAAGGAAATATGGTATCACAAAAACAAATTAATAATTCTCCAGCAACTGAACTCAAAGACAATGGAATACTGTGATCTATCTGATAAAGAATTGAAAATAGCTGTCATGAAGAAATTCAATGAGTTGCAAGAAAATTTAGAAAAACAACTTATTGAACTTAGGAATAAAATTAATGAAGAGAAGGAGTTATTTACTAAAAATTAAAATTATGAAAGAGGACCAAATGGAAATTCTCAAGCTGAAAATTCAATAAATGAGATGAAGAATGCAATAGAGAGCATAGGTAACAGGGCAGATCAGATGGAAGACAGAATAAGTAACTGGAAGAATAGAAATATAGAAAGAATTCAGTTAGAAGAGGGTAGAGAACTTAGATTTTTTTAAAAAGTGAAGAAACCCTATGAGAGCGGTTGGGTCCAGTCAGAAAGGCAGATATAAAAATAACTGGTGTACCAGAAGGAAAAAAAAGGGAGAAGGGGGCAAATAGTTTATTTAAAGAAAGAAAAGCTGAAAACTCCCCAAATTTGAAATAGGAATTGGACATACAAGTCCACGAAGCTAATAAAACACCCTATTATATCAATGCAAAAAGCCCTTCTCTAAGACTTATTGTATGAAACTGTCAAAAATCAATGATAAAGAATCTTAAATGCAGAAAAAAGTAAGCAACTTACAAAGAAACCCCAGTCAGGCTGTAAGCAGATTTCTCAGCAAAAACTACAGACCAGGAGAGAGTGGAATGACATATTCAAAGGGCTGAAATATAAAAATTGCCAGTCAATGTATTCAGCAAATTTCTCCTTCAGATATGAAGAAGAAATAAAGGCTTTCCCAGACAAATAAAAGCTGAGAAAGTTCATCACCATTAGGCTGGCCTTGCAAGAAGTGCTACAAGAAGTTCAAGCTTAAATAAAAAGATGCTACTCAGTAACAAAAAGCATGTGAAAGTACACAACACTCTGGTAAATGTCAAAAATAAAGAGACTTAGAAAATGTAACTCTGTATTAAAATGGTGTGTCAACCACTTAACTATAGTATAAGGGTTAAAGGAAGAAAGTATTTAAAATAGCTATAGCTACTATAATTTGTTAAATAAAAAGAAATAAACTGTGACATCAAAATATAAAAGGAAAGGAGTAAAAGGGTGGAGCCTTTATGGGTGAACAAAGATACGCTGCTATCAGCATAAAATGGACTGTCTTATCTATGAGGTGTTTTATGTAAGCCTCATGGTAACCACAGAGCAAAAATCTAGAGTGGATTCACGGAACATTAAAAAAAAAGGGGAGACTGATCATATCACCAGATGCAATACTTTCTCTGTTTCTTTGAAGACCTTATGGATAATTTCTTTCTCTCCTTTCTTCCTTCAGCTCTGCAGATTGTCTTTCTTTCACTTAAGCTTCTTTTTTGTCTTGGTCTCTTTTTGTCATCATCAATGCTTTCCTCAGATGTCTTGTCATTCCTAACTGTCTGCTTGTGATCAAAAATGAGTCATTACAAATCTGATTGGAAGCTCTGTTCACATGGTTGAAGCTTGCTAATTTGACACCTCACCATGGAGTAATTTTTCTGGATTCTTTCATTGGATAACCTCAGAAGTCTCTGTCTTAACATCTTTTCTCTTGGACTGTAAGGTTAACAAAAGAACATTCTTTTCATATCCCACTTGAAAAGTAGATCTGGATGTAGTGTAGGGGAATAAGACATTTTTAAACTTAATGTCTGTGTTTTCGATATGATACTCTAGTCTTCAAGGGTCCCTGAGTCCTGAGAACCCTCATTTTCCCTTCCCAGAGAATGGTTCTCCAAGTGTTCATTTAGACCAAAGAAGGGGCGTGTGTGTGTGTGTGTGTGTGTGTGTGTGTGCGTGTGTGTGCGTGTGTGTTGGTGGGAGGAGAGGGTATAACTACTTTTAAAACAGGTTTTCAAACAATCTTCTATTTTTAGTTCCATGTTTACTTCTACTTCCAGTGTAATAAATGTATCAAATCCCTTAATATTTCATGGTTCGCCAAGTTGTTTGACTGCTTCTACAGGCTCCTGGTGCAAATTTTTGTATCTACTATATCATTCATCTATTTTTCACCTTTCAAATTTTACTGCTTTTGTCTTCATCTTCGTTTTTTGTCCTTGTGAGGTTTTTGCTTTTATATAAATACCTTTGTCATCAAGACCATGAAAAGACATCTACAGAATGGCAGAAAATATATATATACATATACAGTATTTATATAGTATACAGAATACACAAAAAACTTGCAATTCAACAACAAAAAACCCTACTAAAAATGTGTAAAGGACTTGAATAGACAATTTTCCAAAGAAGATATAAAAATGCCTAAATATGCACATGAAAAGATGCTCAGCATCTTACTCATTAGGGAAATGTTACTCAGAACCATATGAGGTACCAATTCACATCCACCAGAATAGCTATAATAAAAGAATAAAAGAAGCACGTGTTGGCCAGATTGGAACCCTCATACATTGCCATTGAGGATGTAAAATGGTTCAGCCACTGTGGAAAAGAGTTTGGGTGTTCCTGAAAAAGGTAAACATGGAATTACCATATGACCCAACAATTCCACTCCTAGGTATATACCCAAAAGAATTAAAAACAGGTCCTAAAACATATACATATAAACACATATTCATAGCAGCATTATTCTCAATAGCCAGAAGGTAGAAACAGTTCAAATGCCTATCAACGGACAAATGGATCAACAAATTATGGCATATATATGTGGTATAAGTGGAGCATTAATCAGTCATAAAAAATAAATGAAATTCTGATACATGCTATAAAGTGGGTGAACCTCTAAAACATTATGCTAAGTGGAAGAAACCAGACACAAAAGGTATTTTTAATTCTATTTTTATTACTTATCTAGAATAATTTTATTTATAGAAACAGAATGCAGATTAGTGGTTGCCAGGTGCTGGTGGGAGGATGAAATGGGATGAGATTGTTTAATGGATATGGGGTTTTGTTTTTGGAGTGATGGAAAGGTTTTGGAACTTCATAGAAGTAGTGCTTGCACAACATTATGAATGTCCTAGATGCCACAGAACTGTTCACTTAGAAATGATTTTATGTCATGTGAATTCCACCTTAATAAATAAGAAACAACAACTGAGTGTACAATTAGCCTCACATCTGTACAGCAGTCAGAACACTACTCTGAATTGGAACTGTAAGTAACAGATAGACCACATTTTATTGGTGTGATTTAGTGATTGGTACATATTTTCAAGGATCTATTCCTTTTTATCAGTAGCTACATTATTCTTTTCTTATGTTGCAACAGTATGACATCAACAATTAATCCTTTTAATCAGGAAAATTATATTTTGGAAATAAGTTGGCGTAACTGTGTCATGAAAGTGTGTTGCATTTCGTCAAATGCTGTTTTTGCATCTTTGACATAATCATGTGGTTCTTTTCTTTCATTCTGTTAATGCGGTATACTACACTGATTGCTTTTGAATGTTGAACTCCATGATGGAATTTATATTTGCTACAAACTGTATAGGAAACAAACCAATAAAATATTTCTTTTAGTATCTGTCGTGGCCCAAGCGCAGGTTGGAAGAAGAATTTCCGGACACGAAGTATTTTAGAAAAGAGTGAGTTTATTGAGAACAAACAGCAGAGTTAGTGAGGGGCACACTAACGAGAGGCGAATCCAGCAGGCCCACTTCCTGATAGACCAGGAAGAGCCAACCCCCTTTGTGGGCTAGTAGCCAACTTTTATAGCCTCAAGACAAAATTCCTGCTGGCAGGATGGCATTAGGTGATTGGTCAGGATGCTTCAAGGTTACTACATGGTGATTATTTTGCCTAATATGGAGGCGGGGGGCTGTCCGGTTTAGGTCGGGAGAGCCCATGGCAACAGTTGCTATGGGGGCTCCGTTAATTCCGGGATTTTGTGTCCTTGATGTAGGGTGTCCTTGATATAGGGCTCCACATTCCCCCCCCCTTTTATTTATGGGCCAAATCTTTGGCTCCTTAACACCCCGCTCGTGACTATCTGCCTATCCCCATCTCGGGCCATAGGAACCCAGGTCACTGCGGAAAGGGGCGATGACCGTTCCTAGCTTCTTCCTGCTGGACGGGGCATCGTGGCGCCCTGGGTCCCAATGCCCGCTCTCTGTCAGGGTGTATTTACGGAGGGAGATGAGAGCCCGTGGAATGGTAAGGCGGCTTGTTCCAAAGTGGTCCCTGTGCCAACTGGCTGGTATCCTTGTTGTAGCAGCATCTGGAATTGAATCTTTTGAACCTGCTGGGAGATGAACTTAGATAATGTGTTAATAATGCAGGGGCCAAGCAACAAAACAAAGGCTATCAGGATTAACGGTCCCAACAAGGGCAATAGCCATGTCCATATCTGGATCCCCAGACAGGAGAGGAGGCTGGAAAGCCATCTGGGGCCCTGTCTTGCTCTCTCTTTTAAATCTTCTATTAATTTGATGTTTTTCTTTAGAATCTGAACGTCTTCTTCAAGACACCCCTGCCTCAGCTATTATAACATTAAGGGCCCTCCTATTTTGTAAAACCACTTCGGCCAGAGGGCCTAGGGCTGACTGCTATTCCTCAGTGGCTGCTACCGTAGCCTTCCAAGGTTCCTGGACCATGATGGTGGGATGGAGAACGCTCCTCTCTAAGGGGTACGCCTGCAAACCAGGAGAGCCCTCTAAAGACACTGTGTATTATTTCGGGGCCGATCAAGAATTGGGTTATCATAAGCATGTCCCCGCTAATCAGCAGTTCGTTTTTGTCTCTCCCGGACAGGTCTTAAGGCCTCCTCGAGGAAGGACCTAAGGTTGGGAATGCCTCCTGAGGAAGCTAAATCCTTTGTAGTCATAATGGTCGCCTCTGGGACCACGACAGTAATTGTGCAGGAGCCCCTCCAAAGTGTGGGAAGATCCACATAGACCCCGTTACCGCATAGAGATGAAAATCCGGTTCCCCTCAAGGATACCCCCGTGTGGGTCCCCAGAGCCAGGCCCTGACCTTTTGGGAGTTTTCCTCTGGAAATAGACTGGGGTCCCATGGCCTAGGATTATACTAGGAAGGCCAAGCTTCGAGGAAGTAATCATCTACACGTAAAGGGGAGAATCCGGGCTCTGACTGATGATGAGTGTGACGGGGGGAATTGGCATAACAAATTTCTGAATATTAGTTGAATTATGTTGTATTTTGGAGGAGAGTCTTGTCGGAGGTTAAACTAAGTAAGTGTCCGGTGGTCACACCAATTCCCACATATTTAGTTCCCAGGGCCGAGCTGTTTATGGGGATGTGGTCTTCATTAACAAATTTCTTAGTCGCAGCATTTTTCCTTGAATTTCCCCAACGCAAAGTGAAATTATCTTCATGTACATCATCCTTCTCTGACCAGGGATCCCACTCCAGGCTAGTCTGATTAAAATTGAGGGTGTAGTTACAAAGAAAGTCATTTAGCCAGCCCAAAATGAATCCCCATCCATCCAGGTTGGAGACAGTCCTTTAAATTATGTCTTTTCCAGTATGCATAATCCCCATTGTAGGTCGTGGGTATCTGATCTTCATCCAAAAATAGATTACTGAGATTAGCTTTAGAAAAAAGTATCCTTTAATAATTGAATTACACTTTTAAGCAATATAACATAACAGCAAGGAACTATCTGGGAAGTGAGTCTTGGTAACACAGACCTTAAATAACAAAACCAGAATTTAATATTCAGTGAAACGTAATTTTTTTTTTTCATTGTGAGGGCTTTAACCCTGCAGCCAGGGAAGCCTTATCCCATCAAATTAAAAAAATGAGCTTTGTCAGGGAGCCAGAAAAAGCCAAGTGGCCATCTTGGATTTCCCATAGCCCCAACTCTTAGATTTACAGCTATTGTTTACCCATTTTGAATTCCCTGATTTAGGAGTAGACTATTGCCATGTTTTAAGGACTTCAGGATGGCAAAAGTCTGGCAATGAGGGGTTAATTTTTGTAAAAGCAGAATGAACTTTATCTACATGCGCCATAATCATCATAGATCATTGTGAAATACTACTTATTTACTCAACCAAAGTAACAAAAGGATTTTAAAAGCAAATATAAATCACTTAAATGCAATGTAGTTCACAGTCTGTTATCAAAAGCAGCATTCCAAGAAAACTTTGTTCTCTTACCAGAGAGACAGAACCAAATTCCAGTCTGGTAACAGCTTACTGTTAATAACAAAATTTATTTACCTAATTAATTTTAATTCAATCTTAGAAAGTCCTTTCTATAAATCTTGAAGAGGTAGTATTTTTGCAAAGGCAGTTCAACATCTTAAGAAAACTTGTACCATGTATAAAACTCTCTTCTCAGGGGTCCATTTTCCACAAACCTTTTTTATCACTTTCTGTATCTATCACTTTATTTTCCCATTCAGAAACAGCCACATGTAGGTCAGTCCTACTTCCTTTTTCCTTAATAAAATGCAATTCCATTCCTCATACCTTTTTTACTAAAAACATGCATCCTACTTTCCTTAAGCAACCATGAACTGTCCTTTATATCAGCACTCTGTAGATCAGTAAACATACATCCAAATAATTTTTGAAGAATGTGCTTTCTTACAGAAAATATCTCAGCGTGGCACCAAACACATTTTTTTAATAGTTCCAAACCTTTTGTTTCTCTGTAAAAGGAAGCCAATGTTCAGTAATTAATGTTTCAGTATCTTATTTTATTTGGAAATGGACTAGTTATTTAATAAACTTCCATCCTCTAACTTAATTTAGCACAACTCTAAATGTTTTAAGTTGTCGAGTATCTGGAGAGATTATTCTTAAGTAGACATTCCTAAAACATAATTATTCCTAAAAAGGAATTTTAGCTTTCCTTTCACCCAAAACTCTTATCTCATTTGTATTTTCTTTTCTCAGAAGTTTCTTCACATTGAGTGATTTTTATTGCGGACAAATATAATAAGATCTTATTTAGTTTATATTAAACCTAAGCACAATAAAAGTATTATACTTAATGTTGATGGCTCAAAAGACATGTCTATATTAATTAGATCAAGAAATGTAAACATTAACACAGGTATTAATTTAATATTTACTATTTCCCAGTTCACCTGAATCTGAAATTTATTTAGCTTAATTTTTCTTGTATTTAGAATTGTTTGATTTGTAAGCGCTTACTTTTCTGTTAAGCCAATTAAATAGAGCTCATTTACAAATTAACCTCAGCAATATTATCCAAAGACAAAGACACATACTGAGACATAAACATATATCCAGACCGTCAGAGATCTCATAGTTACCACTTGAAATTTAAAATGTCTCTTTGACTCTTTTTTTTTTTCCTTGGCTTGAAGTTCTACTAATTAATCCAAGGCTGAAGTCTCAGGCAAAGTGGGCTGTGTTTGTAGCTCAAGGACATGGTTAAGAGTTAACTTCAAGCTTTCTGCTAGGCATATTTTTGTTCTCTCAGGGTCAGAATTCTGAAAAAGATATTTCAACAAGCTAGCTTTCTCTAATTGCATATGCAAAAAGAACCAGTTTTGCAATTTCAAAAAAATTTTTATCTTAACCAATTTTCGCTGGAGTCTAAAGAATATTGTGGCCATCCTGACTGAAGGAACCTAACTTGTTTTGAATTTGGGAAACGTCAGACATGGGAAAGGGAACATTGACTCTAATAGTGCCCATGTCTCCATTTGCTACTTCCTGGCGTTGGGCAGTCCTCGATCTTGTGTGGGGAGGGGAGGGGGGCTTTCGCCCTGATAAGGGGGTACCTGTTGGGGAGCTGTGGGTTGAGGTGGGGTCGGGGGCTGAAGCAGGGGGTTGATGGGGTGGGGGACAAGAAAGGTCGAGTAGAGGGTCGCCTAGGAGATCTGATGGAAAGGGAGACAGAGGGGGTCGGGAGGAAAAGACGGCAACAGAAAGACACAGGCGGCATGAGTCCCTCAGCTCCGGATTCTGACTAAGGGCCATAAAGGTCTGGACTTAAGGAACCTCTGAGCCCTTTCCTTGTTTCCGGCAAAAGAGATCAAGTTGGAGAATCGTGTTATAATTTAGTGTCCCATTAGGAGGCCATTGTTCTCGGTCCCCCAGTTTATACTGGGGCCAAGCCGTGTTACAAAAGAAAATGAGCCTCTTCTTTTTGAGATTTTCAGGGTCAAATTTTCCCAGTTCCTGAGGATACAGCCGAGGGAGGCTCCCGAGACGTACCAGAACCCATTCTTAGCCTGTATGCCGTAGAACGGGGGTCCTGAGAGCCCCCGGCTGACAGAGAGGCGCTCCCTTTGTCCCAGTGATCTCTCATTGCGACTAAGGCACAAAATGGGCCGACTGCCCCAACAATCGCATCCGACCGTGAGAAGTGACCCCTGAGCGTGCGACTGAGGCACAAACCATGCGACTAAGGAACCGTGCGACTCGGGCAGAGAAACAAAGGAAAGAGAGATTGATTCCCAGGACCCACCGGGTGACTCACTGCTTGGCGATGCCCTGAAACGTGAAACGCACTCCTGCGATGGCTCAGAGGCAACGCCTAGGCTCCTGTAAGTCAATCCGGACCGAGAAAAAGGTGAAAGCGACAGAGAAGACAGGCTGAGGAATCGGCCTCGTAGTCCTGCCGGGAAGGCGGCGGCCCAGGGGAGGGGGCTCAGTGTTCTGCTTGAACCAGTGTGTGCCTCACGGTGCACGGAAGTTGTCTTGATGGGGGCAGATGCTCTAACAGCCTGGTCCGTTCCGTGACCCCCTTATCCTTTCACGGGAGTCTTCAAGCGGCAGGCGCCCTGATGGCTTTTAAATGCCTGACCCGTGCCCGCACGATACCAATCGGCCCAGTCCGCAGTCAGGAGGAAGACAGAGGGACCCTCACCCGTTCTGGGCGGCAGTTACTGGGGCGAAGCGAGCCGTGGAGCCTTCGGAACACACCGGGGTGTGGCCCTGGCCAGAGTCCTCTGTTGCTTCCCCGGCAGCTTGCCTGTTCACAGAGGGTCCCAAGAAATGAGGAGAGGAGGTCGGGGGAGGAGATCCCCCCGGAGATGTCCCCGTACGGGGGCCACCAAAATGTCGTGGTCCGAGCGCGGGTTGCAAGAAGAATTTCCAGACACGAGGTATTTTAGAAAAGAGTGAGTTTATTGAGGGCAAAAAGCAGAGTTAGTGAGGGGTGCTGCGAATCCAGCAGGCCGGCTTCCTGATAGACCAGGGAGAGCCGACCCCCTTCGTGGGTTGGTAGCCAACTTTTATAGCCTCAAGACAAAGAAAATTCCTGCCGGCAGGATGGCATTAGATGATTGGTCAGGATGCTTCAAGGTTACTGCATGGTGATTATTTTGCCTAATATGGAGTTGGGGAGGGGGGGCTGTCCGGTATAGATTAGGAGAGCCCATGGCAACAGTTGCTATGGGGGCTCCGTTAATTCCGGGATTTTTGTCCTGTGTCCTTGATGTAGGGTGTCCTTGATGTAGGCCTCCACAGTATCCTTCCCTTCCTTTATCCTATTGTTTGAGAATAAAAATGTAGAGTTTGCCTTCCACATTCTGCGTATCACATAATGGTACCACCATTTACCATTATATGAGGCAGAAATCTGTTTCAACAACAAAATATTACCTGTACCTTCTTGGTAAAAATGAAATGTAAAAAATATGTTCTCTGCATTATGGCTAAGCACTCTTTAAATTACCTCAAAGTCTCACAATATACTTATGAGCGAGGTATGGTTCTATTATACCCATTTTACAGTTAAGGAAACTGAAGAACTTATTTTGGCACCGAGCTAGTGTGTGATGGAGACTTGGAAGCATCACCTCCCTCGACACCTTGCAGCTTTTTCATCATTATTACACATACTAATCCATTCTTCAGTGCCCAGTTATCCTTTGTTAAACTTTCTAATTAATTCTGAGAATTTGTATGTAAAATTGTAACAGGGAAGAACAAATCTGACTCTGCATTAGATCTGTTTCTTTTACTTTAGCCTTGGTGCTCTGTTGCCTGTGCTTAGTTATGCTGGCTCTGTGCCTTTTGTAAAAGAATGTTGCCTGTAGCCTGAAATATACAGGAGAGCCTATTTTCAAGGCTCTGACCTTTAAGAGTCTATTCATATAGAGATAAAAAGTTGCAGAACAGAGAATAATATTTGTTTTGTTGGAGGTTTACAGGATCATGTGACCTGACCTACTTGGACAGCTGCAAAGAGGTTTGTAACAACCAACCTCGCCCCTCCTTCACCTTGCCTTTAAAAGTGCTTTGCTGAAACCCTTCGAGGAGTTCAGGGGTTTTTTGGGGCAGGAGCCACCTGTCTCCCTGCATGGCCCTGCAATAAACTTTTCTCTGCTCCAAACTCCTACCTTTTGGTTTGTTTGGCCTCACTATGCGTTGGGCACAGGAACTGGTGTTCAGTAACAAAATGTCTCAAGCTTTCAATCTAAATAACAATACAATCTGCAAAAAAAAATAGCTGGTATATATATTACCTTGCAAATCTCATTGAGTTTATATTTATTTTTAAATTATGTTACAAAATAGTCAATCATCATTATTCAATTATTCCATATCTGCAAATTTGCCTATTTGCTCAGATTTATTTGTAAGCCCCCAAATCAATATCTGTAGCTCTTTTTGGATCATTTGAGTTTACGAACAAATGGCCAAAAATTCATTTGTAACAAGGCTCACACTCCCAGCTGAGATTGAACAGCTGATACTCTGCCTTCTTATTGCAGCTCTGCTGCAGAGATGACCAGAAGATGGAGTTGGCACTGTATTGAAGAAGCTTGGGTTCTGAGGCCAGTTGCAGGGTGTTTGAATCTCAGTTATGGTATCTATTGCTGACATGGCCCCAGGCAAGCCACTATTCACTTCTCCTTTGTAAATTAGGGAAAATAGAATCTTCCAGGATGAGATGTTTTCAGGATTTAAGATCGCAATCTCTATGAGATACATACGTATTTCCCCTTGAAATGCTGATTCAGCAATAGCTAATTCAGCGTTTGGGGCTTTATAGAACATAGCTATCACAAGAATTGAATGTATTAGTATGATCTCACTAATATAAGAATAAATGTTAAAACTACATATTTTTTTTAGAGATAAAAGGTCCAGTAGACTTTTTGTGAAATAGAAACTTGGTCAATTTTTTTTTTTTCCTGAGTCTGTAATTTAAAAATATGTGTGTATGTATGTTTATGTATGTTACATTGTTTATGTATTGCTTGTGACATAATGAAAAAAATTAAATATTAAAACATTTGCTCTTATTCAGACAAAATGGCTATTTAACAAAATAAATATAAACACAAAAACAACTTTACAAATGATATGTATGAATTGACTTGGGCCATGTAGTCCAGAAAGAATACCCATAAAACACAAAGAATGATTCCTTAATGACAGGAGTTTCTGAGACCTTTGTCCCAGCCTTCTGTGGCACTGTAATTTGTAGAAGTGATGTTTCAGAATCTACAGTGAGCAAAACAGGTGTGAGCGTTCCCCAGCGCACAGCAGAATCCTTATCCCCTTCTCTTGTCCTCTCCTATCACATCACTCGTGGATCTTCCAAGCCCCAGCGCGCAAGCGCGCGCGCACACCACACACACACACACACACACACACACACACACACACACACACACAATCACACTGCGCAGGGTTCCAGGAAGAGGCTCCTCTAGAAGCGGGAGTGTTACTACCCCACCTCCGTCCAGAGACACTCGGGGCTGGCTGACCTCAGCCCTGGGTAGGTGAAGAAGGGCTGCTCCCAGGACCCCATCCAGGTTCCCTCCTCCCCCCACCTCCCTGGAAGACAGGCGCCCCCTCCTGCGGTGCAGGGCCCCGGAGTGAGGGACAACTATCCCAGTCCTGCTCGGAGCCCTCCGACCAGCCGGCCCGCCAGGACCCTGAAACTGGGCGGGCTCGGACCCGACGCCGGACTCTCCCCAGCCCGGCCTGGGCTTCTGGAGCAAGGAGGGCGACGCCCCCCGCGCCAAGGGACCCTGCGACGACGGGCCACCCTCCTATCCAGCAGGGTCCTCACTTAACGATGGCCCGCGGAGGTCAGCCGGCCCAGCCCAGAGAGGAGCAGCAAGAGAGACAGCATTGCGTGGCCGGCCGGCCTCGCCACCCGGAGGGCGGTTCACTGCAAATGGTGCAGCGAGCCCTCGGGGCCCTGCGCTCTAGGTCCCGGCGGGGAGGGGCGGAGAGGGGCGGGAGCGGAGGGGCGGGGAGGGGCGGGGCTGGGGGGCTGGCCTGAGGCGGGGGTGGGGCGGGTGGAGATGGTGGGGCTGGTGGGGGGTGTTGAGTGGGGTGAAGGGTGGAAGTGTGGCCACGGCTCCGTGGACCCAGACTCCACCCGTGGCCAGGTGGATGCCCGGAAGCATAGAGGAGCCTTCCTCCTGCCCAAGTGCGCTTTATTTTCAAAACTTTGACATTTTAAACGTATTCAGGGGTATCATAAGGGTTACAAAACACTTTCTCTTCTGCATGTAACCCACTTGATGATGAAGTTCTTGGCAACATTAATAGTCCACGTCATAACTCTCTGGTACAATGGCTGAATGACTAGTGAAAGAAAAAGAAAATAGAAATTCACAATATCTTTAGTAGCAGGTGGTTTCCTACTTTAACTGTATCTACTGCCAGATTTCTGTTTTAAGTCTCAGATCAAAACACTCACTCAAAGGAACACAGTAAAAAATAAAAAATCAACTATAATAGATTAATTGAAATATTCATTATAGGTAAGTTTGTTTCTTAGATAACTAAGCAGTCCACATGAAAAGCTAAACATTAAATGTATGTGTTCATATTTGAATATGTATTTATATATGAATATGTATTTATATGTATAACTATGTGTGCGTTTTTTAGTTTTTTTTTTACAGCAGGTTTTTATTAGTTATCTTTTTTATACGTAGTAGTGTATATATGTCAATCCCGATCTCCCAATTCATCCCCCCCTCCCCCTGCCTTCCCCCCTTGGTGTCCATACGTTTGTTCTCTACATCTGTGTCTCTATTTATGCCTTGCAAACGGTTCTTCTGTACCATTTTTCTGAATTCCATGTATATGCATTAATATACGATATTTGTTTTTCTTTCTGACTTGCTTCACTCTATTACAGTATCTAGGTCCATCTACTTCTCTATGAATGAACCAACTTCGTTCCTTTTTGTGGCTAAGTACTATTCCACTGTATATATGTACCACATCTTGTTTATCTGTTCTTCTGTTGATGGGCATTTAGGTTGCTTCCATGACTTGGCTACTGTAAATAGTGCTGCAATGAACATTGGGGTACATGTGTCTTTTTGAATTGTGGTTTTCTCTGGGTATATGCCCAGTAGTGGGATTACTGGGTCATATGGTATTTTTAGTTTTTTAAGGCACCTCCATACTGTTTTCCATAGTGGCCATGTCAATTTACATCCAGGGGACTGTAACACGGGGGTGTGGGCCCGCCATGGATGATGGGGCCCTCCCGAGCCACCTTCCCCCTGCTGTCCCACCAACGGTGCAACAGAGTTCCCTTTTCTCCACACCCTCTCCAGCATTTGTTGTTTGTAGATTTTCTGATGATGCCCATTCTAACTGGTGTGAGGTGATACCTCATTGTAGTTTTGATTTGCATTTCTCTAATAATTAGTAATGTTGAGCAGCTTTTCATGTGCCTCTTGGCCATCTGTATGTTTTCTTTGGAGAAATGACTATTTAGGTCTTCTGCCCATTTTTTAATTGGGTTTTTTTTTTAACGTTGTGTTACATGAGATGTTTATATATTTTGGAGATTAACCCTTTGTCCGTTGATTTGTTTGCAAATATTTTCTCCCATTCTGAGGTTGTCTTTTCATCTTGTTTATAGTTTCCTTTGCTGTGCAAAAGCTTTTAAGTTACATTAGATCCCATTTGTTTATTTTTGTTTTTATTTGCATTACTCTAGGAAGTGGGTCAAAAAGGATTTTGCTGTGATTTATGTCAAAGAGTGTTCTTCCTATGTTTTCCTCTAAGAGTTTTACAGTGTCCGGTCTTACATTTAGGTCTTTAATGCATTTTGAGTTTATTTTTGTATATGGTGTTAGGGAGTGTTCTAACTTCATTCTTTTACATGTAGCTGTCCAGTTTTCCCAGCACACTTATTGAAGAGACTGTCTTTTCTCCGTTGTATATCCTTGCCTCTTTTGTCATAGATTACTTGACCACAGGTGTGTGGGTTTATCTCTGGGCTTTCTATCCTGTTCCATTGATCTATATTTCTGTTTTTGTGCCAGTACCATATTGTCTTGATTACTGTAGCTTTGTAGTATAGTCTGAAGTCAGGGAGTCTGATTCCTCCAACTCCGTTTTTTCCCCTGAAGATTGCTTTGGCTATTTGGGGTCATTGTGTCTCCATACAAATTTTAAGATTTTTTGTTCTAATTCTGTAAAAAATGCCATTGGTCATTTGACAGGTACTGTACTGAATCTGTAGATTGCTTTGGGGAGTATAGTCATTTTCACAATATTGATTCTTCCACTCCAAGAACATGGTATATCTCTCCATCTGTTTGTGTCATCTTTGATTTCTTTTATCAGTGTCTTATAGCTTTCTGAGTACAGGTCTTTTACCTCCTTAGGTACGTTTATTCCTAGGTCTTTTATTCTTTTTGTTGCAGTGGTGAATGGGATTGTTTCCTTAATTTCTCTTTCTGATCTTTTGTTGTTAGTGTATAGGAATGCAAGAGATTTCTGTGCATTAATTTTGTATCCTGCAACTTTACCACATTCACTGATTACCTCTAGTAGCTTTCTGGTGGCATCTTTAGGATTCTCTATGTATAGTATCATGTCATGTGCAAACAGTGACAACTTTACTTCTTCTCTTCCAATTTGTATTCCTTTTATTTCTTTATCTTCTCTGATTGCCATGGCGAGGACTTCCAAAATTATGTTGAATAATAGTGGCAAGAGTGGACATCCTTGTCTTGTTCCTGATCTTAGAGGAAATGTTTTCAGTTTTTCACCACTGAGGATGATGTTTGCTGTGGGTTTGTCGTATATGGCCTTTATTATGTTGAGGTAGGTTCCCTCTATGCCCACTTTCTGGAGAGTTTTTATCATAAATGGGTGTTGAATTTTGTCAAAGGCTTTTTCTGCATCTGTTGAGATCATATGGTTTTTATTCTTTAATTTGTTAATATGGTGTATCACATTGATTGATTTGCGTATATTGAAGAATCTTTGCATCCCTGGGATAAATCCCACGTGATCATGGTGTATGATCCTTTTAATGTGTTGTTGGATTCTGTTTGCTAGTATTTTATTGAGGATTTTTGCATCTATATTCATCAGTGATACTGGTCGTCATTTTCTTTTTTTGTAGTATCTTTGTCTGGTTTTGGTATCAGCATGATGGTGGCCTCATAGAATGAGTTTGGGTGTGTTTCTTCCTCTGCAATTTTTTGGAAGAGTTTGAGAAGGATGGGTGTTAGCTCCTGTCTAAATGCTTGACAGAATTCACCTGTGAAGCCATCTGGTCCTGGACTTTTGTTTGTTGGAAGATTTTTAATCACAGTATCAATTTCATTACTTGTGATTGGTCTGTTCATATTTTCTATTTCTTCCTGGTTCAGTCTTGGAAGATTACACCTTTCTAAGAATTTGTCCGTTTCTTCCAGGTTGTCCATTTTATTGGCATAGAGTTGCTGGTAATAGTCTCTTATGATGCTTTGTATTTCTGTGGTGTCTGTTGTAACTTCTCCTTTTTCATTTCTAATTTTATTGATTTGAGTCCTCTCCCTCTTTTTCTTGATGAGTCTGGCTAATGGTTTATCAATTTTGTTTATCTTATCAAAGAACCAGCTTTTAGTTTTATTCATCTTTGCTATTGTTCTCTTCATTTTCTATTTCATTTATTTCTGCTCTGATCTTTATGATTTCTTTCCTTCTACTAACTTTGGGTTTTGTTTGTTCTTCTTTCTCTAGTTCCTTTAGGTGTAAGGTTAGATTGTTTATTTGACATTTTTCTTGTTTCTTGAGGTAGGATTATACTGCTATCAACCTCCCTCTTAGAACTGCTTTTGCTGCCTCCCATAGGTTTTGGATCGTCGTGTTTTCGTTGTCATTTTTCTCTAGGTATTTTTTTTTTTTTTTTTTTTTATAGAATTTACTCTTTTTTTTTTTTTTTTTAAATTTATTTATTTATTTATTTATTTTTGGCTGTGCTGGGTCTTCGGTTCGTGCGAGGGCTTTCTCTAGTTGCGGCAAGTGGGGGCCACTCTTCATTGCGGTGCGGGGACCGCTCTTCATCGCGGTGCGCGGGCCTTTCACTATCGCGGCCCCTCCCGTTGCGGGGCACAGGCTCCAGACGCGCAGGCTCAGCAGCTGTGGCTCACGGGCCCAGCTGCTCCGTGGCATGTGGGATCTTCCCAGACCAGGGCTCGAACCCGTGTCTCCTGCATTAGCAGGCAGATTCTCAACCACTGCGCCACCAGGGAAGCCCTCTCTAGGTATTTTTTGACATCCTCTCTGATTTCTTCAGTGATCTCTTGGTTATTTAGTAGCGTATTGTTTAGCGTCCATGTGTTTGTGTTTTTTACGTTTTTTTCCCTCTGTAATTGATTTCTAATCTCATAGCATTGTGGTCAGAAAAGATGCTTGCTATGATTTCAATTTTCTTAAATTTACAGAGGCTTGAGTTGTGAACCAAGATGTGATCTATCCTGGAGGATGTTCCATGGGCACTTGGAAGAAACTGCTTGGTAATCTGCTGTTTTTGAATGGAATGTCCTATAAATATCAATGAAATCTACCTGGTTTATTGTGTCATTTAAAGCTTGTGTTTCCTTATTAATTTTCTGTCTGGTTGATCTGTCCATTGGTGTAAGTGAGGTGTTAAAGTCCCCCAGTATTACTGTGTTACTGTTGATTCCCCCTTTCATGGTTGTTAGCATTTGCCTTATGTATTGATGTGCTCCTTTGTTGGGTGCATATATATTTATAATATTATATCTTCTTCTTGGATTGATCCCTTCATCATTATATAGTGTCCTTCCTTATCTCTTGTAACATTATTTTAAAGTCTATTTTATCTGATATGAGTATTGCTTCACCAGCTTTCTTTTGATTTCCATTTGCATGGAATATCTTTTTCCATCCCCTCACGTTCAGTCTGTGTGTGTCCCTAGGTCTGAAGTGGGTCTCTTGTAGACAGCATATATATGGGTCTCGTTTTTGTATCCATTTGGCGAGCCTGTGTGTTTTGGTTGGAGCATTTAATCCATTCACATTTAAGGTAATTATCAAAATGTATGTTCCTATTACCATTTTCTTAATTGTTTTTGGTTTGCTTTTGTAGATCCTTTTCTTCTCTTGTGTTTCCCACTTAGAGAAGTTCCTTTAGCATCTGTTGAAGAGCTGGTTTGGTGGTGCTGAATTCTCTTAGCTTTTGCTTGTTTGTAAAGCTTTTGTTTTCTCCCTCAAATCTGAATGAGATCCTTGCTGGGTAGAGTAATCTTGGTTGTAGATTCTTCCCTTTCATCACTTTAAATACATTGTGCCACTCCCTCCTGTCTTGTAGAGTTTCTGCTGAGAAATCAGCCGTTAACCTTATTTATGGGAGTTCCCTTGTATGTTATTTGTCGTTTTTTCCCTTGTTGCTTTTAATAATTTTTCTTTGTCCTTAGTTTTTGTCAATTTAATTACTAGGTGTCTCAGTGTGTTTCTCCTTGGGTTTATCCTGCCTGGGACTCTCTGTGCTTTCTGGACTTGGGTGGCTATATCCTTTCCCATGTTAGGGAGGTTTTCAACTATAATCTCTTCAAACGTTTTCTCGGGTCCTTTCTCTCTCTCTTCTCCTTCTGGGACCCCTATAATGAGAATGTTGTTGCATTTAATGTTGTCCCAGAGGTCTCTTAGGTTGTCTTCATTTCTTTTCATTCTTTTTTCTTTATTCTGTTCCGTGGCAGTGAATTCCACCATTCTGTCTTCCGGGTCACTTATCCATTCTTCTGCCTCAGTTATTCTGCTATTGATTCCTTCTAGTGTATTTTTCATTTCAGTTATTGTATTGTTCATCTCTGTTTGTTTGTTCTTTAATTCTTCTAGGTCTTTGTAAACATTTCTTGTATCTTCTTGATCTTTGCTTCCATTCTTTTTCCGAGGTCCTGGATCATCTTGACTTTCATTTTTCTGAATTCTTTTTCTGGAAGGTTGCCTATCTCCACTTCATTTAGTTGTTTCTCTGGGGTTTTATCTTGTTCCTTCAGCTGGTACATAGTCCTCTGCCTTTACATTTTGTATATCTTTCTGAGAATGTGGTTTTCTTTCCACAGGCTGCAGGATTGTAGCTCTTCGTGCTTCTGCTGTCTTCCCTCTGGTAGATGAGGCTATCTAAGAGCTTTGTGCAAGCTTCCTGATGGGATGGGAGGGACTGGTGGTGGGTAGATCTAGGTGTTGCTCTGGTGGGCAGAGCTCAGTAAAACTTTAATCAGCTTGTCTGCTGGTGCATGTGGCTGAGTTCCCTCCTGTTGGTTGTTTGGCCTGAGGCGACCCAACACTGGAACCTACCCGGCTCTTTGGTGGGGCTAATGGCGGACTCCTGGAGGGCTCATGCCAAGGAGTACTTCCCAGAACTTCTGCTGCCAGTGTCCTTGTCCCCACGGTGAGCCACAGCCACCCCCCCGCCTCTGCAGGAGACCCTCCAAGACTAGCAGGTAGGTGTGGTTCAGTCTCTTATGGGGTCACTGCTTCTTCCCCCTGGGTCCTGATGCACACATTACCTTGTGTGTGCCCTCCAAGAGTGGAGTGTCTGTTTCCCCCAGTCCTGTCAAAGTCCTGCAATCAAATCCCGCTAGCCTTCAAAGTCTGATTCTCTGGGAATTCCTCCTCCCGTTTTCAGACCCCAAGGTTGGGAAGCCTGACGTGGGGCTCAGAACCTTCACTCCAGTGGATGGACTTCTGTGGTATAATTGTTCTCCAGTTTGTGAGTCACCCACACAACGGTTATGGGATTTGATTTTATTGTGATTGCACTCCTCCTACCATCTCATTGCAGCTTCCCCTTTGTCTTTGGATGTGGGGTGTCTTTTTTGGTGAGTTCCAGTGTCTTCCTGTTGATGATTGTTCAACTGTTGTGATTCCAGTGCTCTCGCAAGAGGGAGTGAGTGCATGTCCTTCTACTCCGCCATCTTGAGCTAATCTCCTATGTGTGCATTTTATTTACTTTATTGTTGATTTATAATTTAAGTATGAGGCAAAATAATTACAGCCTTGACAAGACTGAAAACAATCAAAATCCATTTATTTATTTAGTTTTGTACACTTTTGGTTCTTAGAAAAATCTATGGTTTAGAAAGACTATGGTGAAAGGCTAAATACAATATTTTCCCAGTCACTGTGGATTTCACACATTGAAAGGCTACAGAGTTAACTTGAAGAGGACTTTCATTTCATGTTTTAATTTATGGGTTGGGGGAAATTTATTTTTTATAAGAATAATTTTTATTATGGTAAAACACACATAACATAAAATTTACCATCCTATTTTTTAGTGTACAGTTTATTGCTCTTAAGTATATTCAGTGTTGTACAAACATCACCACCTACCATCTCCAAAACTCTTCATTTTGAAAAACTGAAACTCTATACCCATTAAACAATAACTCCTCATTCCTTCCTATCTCAAATCCTGGCAACCACCATTTTATTTTCTCTCTCTAGGAATTTGACTACTCTGTTTACCTCATGTTAGTGAACTGATACAGTATTTGTCTTTTGTGACTAGGTTATTTCATGTAACATAATGTCCTCAAGGTTCATTCATCTGCCTTGTAGCATGTGTCAGAATTTCCTGCCTTTTTAAGGCTAGATAATAAATATTCCATTGCATGTTTAAACCACATTTTGCTTTATCCATTCATCTGTTGATGGACATTTGTGTCGCTTCCATCTTTAGCTATTGTGAACAAAGGTGCAATGAACATTGGTGTACAAGTAGCTCTTGGAGAAACTGCTTTTGATTATTTTGGTTACATACCCAGAATATTATCTGGCTATATACCCAGAATATTACAAATAAAAAGGCAATCAAAAAATGGGAGAATTTGCAAATCATATACCTGATAAGAGATGAATATACAGAATATGTAGAGAACTCCTAAAACTCAACAACAACAAAAACCCAAACAATCTGATTCAAAAATGCCCAAAGGACTTGAATAGACATTTCTCCAAAGAAGATATACTAATGGCTTATAAGCACATGAAAAGATGCTCAAGTTATTAATCAATCATTAGGAAAATGCAAATAAAAACCACAATAAGCTACAACCTCATACCCATTAAGATGTCAGAAAGTATATATATATATGCATAGTTATATATATGATATATATAGTTACATACATAAAACTTCTCTCTATATATGAATATTTAGGTTATATATATGTATGTATATCTAGGTATATATATTTGAAATATATTCCTTCTGGACGCCCAAGTAATTTGTGTTGTATTCCTGGCTTCAACCCTAATGTATATTCACCATAACTATGATTTTTCCTCTTGGTCTTGCAGAAAGTGATTAAATGGAGTTCTTAAGTGTGTGGTCTGTGAGTTTGTGTTATGGTCCACTCTAAGAAAAGTTAGTCTCCTACTAAGTCTCCCATGTCTAGCCCTCTGCCTGCACAATTTTTAGTGTGAGTTAAAAGCAACAACAGCCAAAAAGTCTCTTTAAAACCTTGTCAAATATTAATACATTTTAATGCAGTTTAACTACATTATGAAGGCAGAGAAGACCAATCTTCATGAAGCAATATTTTCTTTCCATTCTGCTTTCTAAGAGACAAACTTCAACATAAAAGAGGATTTTAAAGGAATTTGTACCTTTATTTATTTACTTAACCTGTGGCATGTGAAAAAGATAACTCACATCTTTCCTTTAGGCAAACTTATTTGCAAATGTGAATTAAAGAGAAAATCACATTCTAATGTTTGAAACTTGGAAAAAGATACATTACAGAAAAAAATATCATTATCCTATAAATAAGCAGACTTGCACTGTAAAATTAACCATGAAAATAAAAAACAACTTATTTCCTTCATTCAAAATTAGACCTACATATATATTGGCCAGGTGGTTTTCAACAAAGGTGCAAAGGCATTTTGATGAAGATATGATAGCTCTTTCAACAAATGGTGCTGGACCATTTGGCATACATATGCAAAAATACAAACCTTATCATATACTTCACACCTTACTCTAAATTTACTTCAAATTTTACACAAAAATTATCTTAAAATGGATCATAGATCTAAATGTGAAATGCAAAGCTATAAATCTTCAAGAAAGCACAGGAGAAAATCTGAGTGACCTTGGGTTTGGTGGTGAGTTTTTAAATATAACAACAAAAGCATAATCCAAGAAGGAAAATAATGATAAAATTAAAAACTTTTCCTCAGCAAAAGACACTGTGGTTTGAATGAAAATATGACACATATCTGAAGAAAACATTTGCGATTTTTATATCTGATAAAGGCCTTATCTGCAGGATATATAAAGACAGGTGTGTGTATGTATGTGTTGTACACATATATTGAACTTATATATCCGTCTATTGTGAGGATCTAGATGCAATGAAATCCAAGAAGCAAGGAGCACACCTAACATCTAGATCTGTTTCTAATATTGTTCTCCAATAAAAGAAACCAAGAATGCTTGAGGAAATGCCTGCTTCTAGGCCTGTGGCCAGGGATATACAAGATGATTCTGGAACATCTTATAGAGCCCAATAGTGAAGAGCTGCTCAGAAAACAAAAACATATGGGGTACATTTAGTCGCTTCCTTTTATAGATTTCAGTATAAAAAGGGAGAAAAATAATCTTACAGGTGTTTTCATGTTTTCAGGAAATACCTGACAAACACTACTTCCTCCAGGTAATCAAGGTTGATATTAAGTTATCAGTTGGTAGTATTTGCCTTTGATATTGATGTGATGAGAATGACATTCCATCTCTGTGATCTTCCTACCTAAAACCCATAGCCCCAGCCTAATGCATGATGGAAATAAATATGTGGCTACAAGATGATTTTTCCCATCTGATGAAAATTATGTTTTCAGTGGCTCCAGTATATACACTTACAGAATAAACAAAGATGGAGGGCCAAATGGTACACATCCCAGGCCTGGTGGGAGAGTTTATAAAGGAACAGTCATTAACGCTGGGGCAGCAGAAATTTTTGGATATGAAGATGCATTGAGCATGTACTTTACTCAGGTTCCCTCTACGATATTACCTGTCAGGACTTTCTTTGAATTCTCGTTTTCTCTTTTCCTCTGTAAAGGCTCGTGATAGGCCCATCAAGTCACTTCCTCTTTCAGTGAATATGATCCATCACTTCCCTGAACGATATGCATGTAATGTGTGTACAATTGAGCGTGTCTTCATAAAATGGACCAGTAATAATAGCTTTCAAAGAAAATGTAACTTTGAAGCTGAAATCCTCATTCGTGATGTTACATTTCGGGATTAATTTGAGGGTTTCTTGCCTTCAGTGAGTTAAATGTTAGGTCATCAGAAGAGAAGATGCACAAATATAAGAAAATAGTCTGCACAAATGTGTAAGAAACAGTATCTAATTTCAAAGGAATTCTGTAGAGATTTTTTAACAGTATTTGAGACTACTAAAGAGATAGAAATATTATCAGGTTCAAGGGTTTATTAGTGACATGTTTAACACAAATTCTAAATTGGAAAAAACGGTTTCCCCAAAGGAAACAAACACTCATACTTAATTTAGATCCAACTAGAAAGGAACTTAAAATGATACACCAAATATATTCTTCTCTGACATATTAAGTCCCTAGGACAGTGTGGAATATTCATCAGGAGAACAGTTTTGGAGCAGTCAAAATTTTGACTTGCCTTAATATACTAACAATGAACTACTGGGAAAACAAAATGGTTAAAATGCCATTTACCTTAGATTTAAAATAGCACACATTTAATAATAAATATAACAAATGTTATGTAATTATGAATTTATGACACTGGTTAATGACCAGCACAATTTAAAATAATAAATTATTTGTAAAATCATATTTACCCCTCATATTCTGCACTCTCTTTGTTGCATGATTTTCTCATTTCATTTCGCTTCATGATCATAATGGTGAAAATTATGAAAAAGGGCAGAACAATGTAGAAACTCAAAATAAGCCAGTTCTGATGTGCATTGTAGCCTTTTTTAGTAAAAATTGTAACTAGAAATGAAAAATAGAGCATTTGAATAAATTTATATTTATTTCACTCTAATCATATGTGTACATATAAAATCATATACCTAATTGAAAGTTTAATACCTTGCAAACTCTTATAGGAGAAAACAAAAGGCCTTTAAGCTCATAGCCAAAACTACAATTGTATATTTTTCATAGATTTACTAGTCATCTTTCATGCATATTTGTTTAATTATTATGATACTGTATACATATTTTGAGGTATGCTTACTACATGCAGCTTATTTATGGCATCATATTTTAAAAGGTGATATATTAATAGGGCTTAAGTTAAAAATTTAGCAAAATATTGTGAAAAACCGCCATCCCCCTCCCTTGCCAAGTCACACAGCTTCTCTCCTTGGAGGAAACCATTTTATTTATTTATTTATTTATTTACTTATTTATTTATTTATTTATTTATTTATGGCTGTGTTGGGTCTTCATTTCTGTGCGAGGGCTTTCTCCAGTTGCGGCGAGCGGGGGCCACTCTTCATCGCGGTGCGCGGGCCTCTCACTGTCACGGCCTCTCCCGTTGCGGAGCACAGGCTCCAGACACGCAGGCTCAGTAGTTGTGGCTCATGGGCCTAGTTGCTCCGCGGCATGTGGGATCTTCCCAGACCAGGGCTCGAACCCGTGTCCCCTGCATTGGCAGGCGGACTCTCAACCACTGCGCCACCAGGGAAGCCCCAGAGGAAACCATTTTTAAATGACTCATGTTTCTCCGTCTAGTATTTATATTTTATACGTATGAATAAAATCCATATCTATACCTATCCTTGTATCTGTATCTACCTATATATAAAGTGTGTGTTGTGTGTATTTTTCCCCTCTCGTTGATGTTCAACGACGTATTTATGCCCTTTCGTTATTTCTTACACCTAAAAAATTGAAGTATTACACAATTCAGAAAAGTACACAGTAAATAAATATGTTAACAAAGAATTAGCAAAATCATCCAGATCTCAAAACATACCCTGTTAGACTCCCCAAAGCGTCCTAAGGACATTTTCTAATCACCATTCCTCTCCAGAGGTTACATGTGTATTGATTTCTTCCATTATTATTTATTTAGTAAATTTTTTACTGAACTATAACATACTAACAGAAATGCATGCATGCCATAATTTTACAGCTCAAAGAATTTTCTAAATTGAACATATCTATGTAACCAGCACCAAATCCAGGAAACTTAATATTACCAGCATCCCATGACCTCCAATCGGCTTTCTTTCAGCCACCGTCCTTCCCAATGAGAATCACTAATCCATGGTCTCTAAGAGCACGGATCATTTTTGACAGATTTTAAACTTTATATAAATAGAGTTATATTGTGTGTATTTCTATTCTATCTGATTTTTTTTTTTTGGCTCAATATTATCTAATTTAGGGATTCACCCAGATTATTGCTTATAGTTGTAAAATATTCATTCCCCTTACTGCATACAACATCTTTATGTAGAAATAACAGCCATTAATGCATTCTATTTCTCATGAGCACTGGGTTATTTGCAATTATGGATGTTATGAATAGTGCTGCTATGAATATTATACTACATGTCTCTTAGTCAGTGTATGTGTGCATATCTCTCAGGTATATGCCTTTGGTAGTGGTGATGCTTATTTATAGCATGTGCCTAAACTGAACATTTGTAACTTTTCCAATGATTTTCCTAAGTGATTGTAGAAATCACATTCCCATTAGCAGTGGATGAGAGTCTTGGTATATTTGGTATTTTCATTCTTTTTATTATAGTTATTCTTCATATACAATGAAATGCAAACATTATAACTGTACAGATGGATAAGATTGAACGAGTGTGGCATACATTTAAAAGATTATTTTTTTTGACGTCTGTGGATTTTTCTTCATTTAATGTAAAATTCTTATCATTTTTTGATAAGTAAATAAAATAAGTTTAACTAACACCTGAGATTTGACAACAAAATAGGGTGACTTTTGTCTTAGATGCCATTTAAATTTTGCTATTTTAACAGCTTTACTCAGTTATTTTAGACACATAATACATGCGCCTATTTGAGATGTACAATTTTACAGGTTTTATTATATGTATATATCTATGAAACCACCACATCAGTCAAAAGACAGTTGACCCTTAAACAATGCAGGGTTTAGGGGAATCCACTCTGAGCAGTCTAAATCCTTGTTTAACTTTAGTGTTGGTCCTCCATATTCCAGGTCCCTTCTTAGCCCAGGTTCCACCATATCCGCAGTTGCCCTTCCATGGATTCAGTCAACCTCAGATGCTGTAGCACTGTAGTATTTATTGAAAAAAATCTGTGTATGAGTGGATCCGTGCAGTTCAAATCCATGTACTCCGAGGCTCAACTGTAGTGAATATATTCATTATCCACAAAAGTTTCTTCTTGCCTATATATGATGCTGCCATGATGCCACTCCCCCAAACAAGTAACCACTGATTTGATCTGCATTCTCTCCCTATCAATTAGTTTGTGTGTTCTACAATTTAATATAGAGTCAGACAGTCTGTATTCATTTTAGTCTTGCTTCTTTCACACAGCGTAAATGTTGACATCCATCCATGTTGGTACTTTTAACAATAGCTTGCTCCTTTTTACTGTTCAATATATGCTATGGTTTGGATATACCACACGTCGTTGATCCATCACCTGTTGATTTGTATTCGGGCTGTTTCCAAATTTTATCTATTACATATAAAGCTGTTATGAACATTTGTATACAAAGTTTGGTATGGGAGAAGGCATTCTATTCTCTTGGGTAAATAAAATAGTAAAGTGACTAGATTACATGGTAGGTAAAAGTTTACCTTTTTAAGAAGCGGAAACTGTACAATTTCACATTTCAACAGTAGTGTATGAGACACTATCCTCACATCTTGGCAAAACTTCATTTGGTTAGTCCTTTAAATTTAAACAAATTTTAAAGGAATATAATGGTATCTAATTGTGATTTTAATTTTCATTTCCTTGATGAACAATGATGTTGGGCATCTTTACTTGTGCTTATTTGCCGGTCCATAGATCTTCTTTGATAAAGTGTCTGTTTAAGTGTTTTGCCCATTTTTATAAGGCTGTTGGTTTTTCATTATTAAGTTTCAAAGATTATATATTCTGAATATAAAATTTGTACATATTCTGAATATAAATACTTTATTAGGTATACACCTAACAGTGACTTTTGAAGAGTAAAAGTTTTTAATTTTGATGATGTCCAAGTTTTCACCTTTTCTCCTTGGATTGTGCTTTTGGTGTCATATGTAAAAAAATCCTTATTTAATCCAAAGTCACTAAGGTTTTCTCATATATTTTCTTCTGGAAGTTTTATACATTTAGGCTTCACATTTTGGTCTGTGATCCACTTTGAGTGAATTTTTGTATATGATTTCAGATCATGTACAAAACGTACAAAATTCCTTTTTTTTTTTATATGTGGGTATGTAATGGTTCCAGCATGTTTTGTTGAAAAGACTATCCTTTATTCACTGAATTGCTTTGCATTTTTACGGAAAATCAGTTTTCCGTGTATCTGTGGGTCTATTTTCAGTTCTTTATTCTGTTCCATTGCTCTACATGTCTATGTTAATATCGGTGCTACACTGTATTGATTATTGTAGCTTTATAGAAAGTTTTGAAATTGGGTGGTATACTTTCTCCAACATCACTCTTTTCAAAGTTATTTGGACAACTCTAGGTCCTTTGAAATTCTGTATAAAGTTTATAGCCAGTTTGTCAATTTCTGCAAATGAACCTGCTGGATGATTTTTACAGGGATTTTCTTGAATGTATAGATAAACTTGCAGAGAACCGTCCTTTTAACAATAGTCTTCCAATCTATGAACATCATTGTCTCTCCATTTATATAAATTTTCTTTAATTTACATCAGCAATGGTTTGAAATTTTCAGTGTACAAACCATGTACTTTTTCGCTAAGTTTATTTCTAAGTATTTTACTTTTTATGCTGTGGCGAATAAAATTGGTTTCTTAATGTCATTGTTGGATTGTCTCCTCTTAGTTTATAGGAATACAATTGCTTTTTGTACATTGATCCCATATTCTTCAACCTTAGTAAATTTTTTGTGGATTCCTTAGGATTTTCTGCATATAGGATCATATTACCTATACATAAAGACTGATTTTCTTTTTCCTTTGCAATCTGTATGCTTTTTGGTGTTTTTTTTTTTTTTTTTTTTGGTCTTTTTATACTGACTAGACTCTCTGATATAATACTGAGCAGAAATAACCCGCAGCCCCAGGTGAATGCAGAGCCAGCCACCCTGCCCCCTCTCCTGCCAGCCACAGCTGTTTGTAGGCACAGTCAGGTCCTGCCTTCTGTCACCGGCCAAGGCCACCATGGCCGCCTGTTGACAACCCCTCCAGCCTTGCACTTGCATGCTCCCAGCCTGATTCCTGTCACTGGCTTCTACTGCAGTGTGCATGCCAGTGGGGAGTGTCCAGCCACAGGAGAGCACACTGACATCCATGGACCCTGCAGCTATTGTCAGATCCAGATCAGGCTCAGCCTCTGTCATTGGCCGGTACCACCATGCCCACCTGTAACTAGCCCCACCCCCCCAGCTATGCACCTGCACACCCCCACCCAGACCCCCATCACTGACCTCCACAGCAGTGCACTCTTTCCAGGGGGTAAGAGTACAGCCACAGGAGAGGAGCACACTGTAGCTGTTTGTTGGATCCAGATCAGGCTCTGCCTTCTGACACTCGTTGGCATCACTGTGCCTACCTGTAGTTAGCCCATCCAGTTGTGCACCCCGAGCCGGACCACCCCCCATTGCTGGTCTCCCTGCAGCGTGCATACCCTGAGGTAGAGCTTGAAGCAGTAGGAAAGCACACTGACACTCAGGAACACTGCAGTGGCCAGTGAGCCTATAGTTGGCTCCAGCCCATCACTTCAAGCACGTCTGCACTTGACCTCTGCCACCACACGGGCACCTGCAGTTGGGCCCCACGGCCAAGTGTGTGCATGCCACTATCTCCAGCCACCACCGCTGCCTGGCCTTGTCCTTAGCTACTGATCCTGGAGGTGCTGCTTAGAACCGCAACAGTCCTTGCAGCCACTGTGGACCCACGAGGTGCTCACAAGGACCACACAGTTGATAATATGGACCTCAGTGGCCTGAGCTGAAGAGACATTACACCCCTTTGGGCCTGGTACCACCAGGTGCTCCTGCACTTGGCGCCCTGCACCAGTTGTCCCAGGGTCACAGCACGACCAAGAGTGCCTCCATCCACAGGTGAAAGGCTTCCCTTAGGAAAGAGTTTACACAGTCTGGAAGGGGTGACTGTATCTCCAAATGTATGGACACCTACGCAAGGCTACAGGAATCATGAAAAATCAGGGAAAGATGTCTCCACCAAAGGAATACAGGACATTTACAGTAACTGGCCCCAAAGGAATGGAGATCTAGGTATTGCTCAACAAAGAATTCAACGCAATCGTTCTAGAGATGCTTAGAGGACTACAAGAGAGCCCAGATAAGCACTTTAACATTGCTCATTTTTAAACTGGGCTGTGAATTTTCATACTGTTGAGTTTCAAGAGTGCTTGGTATATTTTGAATACCAGTCCATATCAGATATATGTTTTGCAAAGACGTTCTCCCAGTGTCTGGCTTGTTTTTTCATTCTCTGACTGTCTTCTACAGGACAGAACTTTTACGTTTTAATCAAGTGCAAGTTACCAATTTTTTCTTTTATAGATCATGCTCATGCTGCTGTATCTAAAATGTCATTCTCTAAGGGCACTTAGATTTTCTTCTGTTATCTTCTAGGAGATGCATATTTTTGTATTTTACATTAGGACTGTGATCCTAATATTTGATAGTTATGAGGTCTGTGCCTAGAATAATTCCTTTGCTTATGGATGTCCAGTTGTTCCAGCAAAATTATACAAACACAAAAATAATTTTATAAATGGATATGTATGAATTGATTTGGGCCACGTAGTCCAGTAAGAATAAAATACCCATAAAATACAACTTGGATTATCTTTTATTTGGTTTTTTGGTTTAATTGCGGTGACTAGGACTTCCAATACTATGTTGAATAAAAGTGGTGGGCGTGGACATCCTTGTCTTGTTCCTGTTCTTAGAGGAAAAGCTTTCAGCTTTTATCCATTGAGTATGATGTTAGCTTTGTGTTTTCCATATATGGCCTCTACTGTGTTGAGGTATAGCCCCTCTATACCCACTTTGTTGAGAGTTTTTATCATAAATGGATGTTGAATCAATGAACAGCCACTTGCTGTTCTTGGAAACAAGAGTAAGTATAAACCTGTACTTCATCACTCAAAATGTGATTTACTGTTATTTCCTAATAAATGTGTATACTTATATTTTGTCATATGTTTTTGTCTAAATTTCATTCAGAATAAACACCTTATCCTACAATTGTTTTTTAATAACCTACAAAGTTTTTAATAGCATGGGATGCAAACAACTTACAGTGTTCATTCGTCCATATTTGAATTTGTTTTGCATTCATGCTATGACATTTATTGAAACTTAAGAGTACCATATTCTATCTTAGTAACTGAGCTGATTAAAACTGGGTTTCTCTGAGGAAACCACATTACAAGTATTATTTAACACTAATTTAATGAAAGCCACTATTCAGGTAACTCTATTAATTACTCAGGAGATCATGAAAGATTTGACTCGGCAGTATATTTCTTTAATTATTTCATAAAGCATTCTATTTTGTTTTAAAAGTTTAATTTCTACTCACCAGATTTATGGTCATTTCCATCATCAATACTTCCTCCTGGTGAACCAATTTGTAATTCACAATCTGGAGGCCTATACCCAGGAAGGCAATGACAATTGCCTAAATTATTACATATCTGAAACAGAAAAACATATAATCACTATAAATCATGGTAGTCTTTATATGTCATATAGAAATACTTACATTCAAAAGAACAAAATCACTTTTTCTGAGTTGATTAAGATTACATAATGTGAGAAAAAGGTTAGAAAAAGTAGTGAAAGTTTTGGCAGTATACTAACAGTTAATGCCAAAATCACTACCCTGCCTGGTAGTATGTTCCTGACCTTTAATATCGTGATAGAATTACCATCAATTGACTTCGCCACTTTAATTTATTATCCTAGCCCTTTCTTTCAAAATTTAATACTATTGATCAACCATTTGTATTTCATTTTTAAGTGAAAAATTTTCCAATATAAAAAAAAAAAGATGCCAAAAATAATTAAAAAGGACAGAAAAAAAAAACTTTATGATAAGTTTGAGTTGCTAGCAGTTTATATTCAGTGCAGTTTCCATGTTATTTATGCTTTTACATTTCAATAGCTTAGTGTTAATTTTCATTTTTGAGTAAAATTTTGTAAAATTCAAACAATTAAAATGCACAGAACTAAACGTGTCTTCACCCACTAATTAAGTCCCTCTCCACTGCTAAGCATATTCTGTGTCATGTATATTCACAGATAAACATGTACACCCACATCCACAAACACACATTAACACTCATGCCCAGCTTTTTGCCAAACTAATATCACTAATGTTATATTATGAACGTATTCCCATACCTGAAGGTATAAATATAGGACTGGCACATTTAAAAAATAGATGTAATATTCAAAGATACGGATATTTCCTATAATTCTGCTACAGATATTGTGTCCTGCCCATGCACTGACAGCGCTAAATTCTTTGTGTTTAACGATTATTGAAATTTTAAATCTCTTCTCCCTACATATCAAAAGTGAATTCAATAAAATGAGTTTGAATTATAATCTTGAATTCCATAAAGTGTTCTTCTATCGTACATATCAATACCTCTGTTTTTTCACATTTAGTGCATAGGTGATAAACATTTTAATATAAAGTTTTGAAATTAGGACTAGAGTATCATTTATTTATTATTTCAAACCTAAGCCAAAATTTTTCCCTCGTCCTGAATTAATTTACAATTATCTAAGCCACATAAAGCAACAGAGGTTACCATCACTGCATTTTGACTAACTTAATGAAAGAAAAAGATGGTCAGCTAGAGCAGAAGCAATAACCAAATAAATAATATTATTAAATTTTATATTATTAAATTTTATTAAATGAAGAATGACATGCTATTTCAGACTGGATGTGTAATTTGACTTCCTAGTAGAAAAAATGAAATGAAAAACACATACCTTAGACATTTGTCAGCAATATTTCTAAGCTCAGAAAATAAAGAAAAGTAATCTCACAACATTCGGCACAAGGTAAAAGGAATTAAACTAGCATCACATTTCTCTCTGGCAGGACTGAAAGCAATAGGACAGTCCAACGGAGCTTACAAAGTTTTGGGAGAATGGAATTAAAATTTAATAGTCCTATGACAACAGAGGGATTTTTAATGTGGAAAGGCAACATTTTTCCCTTGTTGATACGTGAGACCTCCTCTAAATGAATACCTCCCACATACATTTTTCTTTACTTTTTGAAAAAAGTGGTATTCCAGTACCCTACTCCTCCCATTAAAGTAGATGGACAATATCATGTTAGAAAGAACATTTATCTATAATATCAAATCTAAATAGATTATAATTTCCCTATAACATAAATTTTAGAAAAAATTAACATAATGCATAGAATATCTCAGGAACATCAAAGTCAAAGTAGCTACATTTTGGATGTGTTTTTTTTTTTTTTTTATAAAACTTTGTATTGTAAAATAAGACATACATAAACCTGGTCTTACTGTCGTGTTCATTTCATAATGTATAAAAATATCAAATCACTGTGCTGTACACCTGAAACTAATATACACCTGAAATTAATATAATATTGCATGTTAATTACTAAATAAAATGTATCAATAATCTATAACTTTGGTTTGAGATTTTATAAAAAATATTAAGGCTGAAGGCTTAAAAACAGATAATTGAACAAAGGAAACCAAAAGATCAGACCAATAATTATAAGTATAGAAAATAAAAGACAAAACATGAAAATGTAGTTATCCTTTTTGTTTACAGCTCATAGAAAATTAAAGACAATGCAGCAGCACTTTATATCTTCTAAAACCAATCAATTAAAAATTATAAAATTGAATACTGATAAATTTGGTTAATTTGGGATCATTCATATAATGTTGACTAAATCATACACTAATTTTCTTTTAGGAAAATAGTAACACAAAGAGACCCAAATTATAAATTTTAAGAAGTAAAAATTAAATATAAAAGTAGCTACAAATCTGTATTACCAGATTAAAACAGATAAGCAATTGAGAAGAAATAAAATATTTTTTGCAGGAGGATATATTTTCTATTAGAAACCTCTTCATAAGAACATCAGAAATTCTCTAACATGTTTTTTAAGTATACCTTCTGTAAAATATTATATAGCCATAAATTTTAATTATGCAGAGTATGAGGGAGAACAAATATGTTCACAATATAAGTAAAATATGCATTTATTTGCATGAGAAAATAATAAATGTTTTTTATTTAAACATGTTACTAATTCATAAGTTGTGAGTGCTTACAATAAATTCGGTACACACATAGGACAATTCACTTAATAGTGTTTGGATTGGTTGGAAATCAGCTGATTTTCTTTATATTAGTTAGCTATTCTTAGGCCAGGTCTGTTTAAAAGCAACCTAGATTTTCAATTCTCCCAAACAGTATAGATTTTGACTTTGAAATACCCACAAAAATAACATGAAATTTAGAACTACGAAAACAAAAGTAACTTACCCCATTTCCTCTGCATTTTGTAGTGGCATTACAATTATACCCCATTAAAGGAACTTCTTTGCAGGTTTTATTTATACAATACTAAAACAGAGCAAACAATACTTCATAATTATTCACAAATTTGATGTGAAGAAAGAATTAACTATTTGTTATATACGTATGAAAGATGCTCTTGTTGAGACTTTTTATTATGTATTACTCTAAACCATCGCTCACATTACCGCCTGAACCATCCCCCCCATCGCTTGCATTACCTCCTGAACCATCCCCCCACCGCCCCCCCATCTGTGGAAAAGTTGTTTTCCATGAAACCAGTCCCTGGTGCCAAAAAGGTTGGGGACCACTGCTCTATATAACCAAAACAGTGTTAAAAAACAACAAAGTTGGAGGACTCACACTTCCTGATTTCAAAACTTACTATAAAGCTACACCAATGATAACCATGTGTTTCCAGCATAAATTCAGACAAATTGACTAACGGAATAGATTATTTATGGTCAAGTGAATGTACTTAATGCCACTGAATTGTAAACTTGAAAATGTTTAAAACTGTAAATTTTATATTATGTATATTTTACCATATTTAAAAAGTTAAAAAAAAAAAAAACTTGCACAGAGGTGTTTGGCACTCTTAAATCTCCTAGATAGTCATGATCAAAGTCTCTGGCAATTTTGAACCATTTTCCAAAATTCTCCACCTAAATTTAATCATTCGTGCTTCCTCATTCCTATCAAGCTACACCAGCTAACACAGAATAAAGGAAAATGTACTATCTACAAACACTAGTTTTTCTTATGAATCTAGACTTCTCAAATACCATTAATGTATTTCCACATATTGTTTTTTAGATGATCTGGATGAAATAGAACTATATTCTCAAAAAGGAAAAATCACATGGTCATATCAATTAACACAGAAAAAGTATTTGACAAAATTCAGCACCTATTTATAACGAAAAAAATCTGAGTGAACAAGGAGTAGAAGGGAACTTTCTCAAGTGGCTAAGGGTCATATTCAAACCTACAGCTAATAAAATAGCTGATAGTAAATGATTGGAAGTTTTCCCCTAAGATCAGGAAGAAAGCAAGGGTGTCCACTCTCAAGACTCTTATTTAACATAGTACATGAAGCTCTAGCCAGTGCAATAAGCAAGGGAAAAAAATAAAATATGTGTAGACATAAAAGAAAAAAAAACTGTCTTTATTTGAAAATGAAGTGATTGTCTACATACAAAATTCTAAGGACTCTACCCCCCCAAAAATTCTAGAACTAATAAAATAATGCGGCAAGGTTTTGGGTACAAGTTCAACACATAAAAATCACATTTCTATAAACATGTGAAAGGTGAAATTAAAAACACAATATCACTTATGCTTACTCCAAAGTGAATAAAGTGCTGAGATACAAGTCTAACAAAAGATGCACAATGCCTGTATCTTGAAAATTATAAAATGCTGATGAAAGAAATCAATGAGCACTTAAATAATTGAAGAGGCTTACCACATTCATGGATTGGAAGATTCAATGTAGTAAAGATATTCGTCCTTCCCAAATTCAACTATAGCTTTAACACAATTCTTATTAAATTTCTGAAAAGTTTTTTGTTGTCTCATATAAGTTTATTTTACAATCTATATGGAAAAGTGCAGGGCTAAACTAGAATAGCTAAAACTATATTTTGAAAGAAAAATAAAATGGGAAGAATCACTCTGCTTGTTATTAAAGCTTACTAAATTGCTAAAGTAATCAAGAGAATATGATACTGGTGGATGGATAGACATGCAGATTAATTTAACAATCTAGGCAACCCAAAAATAGACTCACAAAAATATACCCAATTTATTTTTGACCAAATTACGCAAAAAAGAACCTCAACCTAAACCTCACACGTTATAAAATAAACTTAAAATTAAACAAAGACTTAAATGTAAAGCACAATATTATACATTTTTAGAAAAAAAACTGGGAGAATATCTTCATGACCTATGTTTAGATGAAGGGTTTTTAGACTTGACACAAAAAGCATGTTCTATGAAAGGAAAAATTGATAAATTGACATCATGAAAATCAAAAGCTTTTGCTCTGTTAAAGTCTGTGAAGAGGGTACAAAAAAAACTATAGGAGACAATATTTGCTTTTCCATATGAGTTTCTCCATCACGTACCTTGCTTCAGCAAAGCAAGCAATCTGAGAAGGCAGGAGAAAGACAGAGAGAGAGAATGCAAAGCAGAAGTCACTGGCTTTTTAAAACTAATCTTGTAAGTGACATTCCATAACCCTGCCATATTATCTTTCTCAGAAGCCAGTCACTGTATCCAGAGCACACACAAAGGAAGAGTATTACACAGGGGTGTGAATACCAGGAAGTGGGAGCATTGGGACATTTTAGAAGCTGTCGACCACAAGAAGCAAGTTTCCGAGGGAATAAAATTACTGAACACAGATATGAGAACTAGCTAATTGAGTAACCATTTTAAGGTTTTGTTTTATTTTTAATCCAGCAAGTAAGTACTAAATGTCATTTACATGAAACACACTGATTTACAACTGCTGCCTTATGTTTTCTGAAATGTGTGCACTCATACTTCCAGACTGACTCACTATGCCTCTGAACCATTTTTGTTCTCCCTTTATTTTTTGACTGCATGAATAGTACTACATGTATGTATCAACATAAGCTTGTACATCACTATAACTGTGGTCTCCCAGTACAGACTTCTTGTTTGGTTCTCCCAAATTTCTCACACTTATATTTTGACCATACACATAAGCAGAAGAAATATGAAAGCTCGATTATGTTTCTTTGTGAAGCAGGAAAAATTAAAAACTAAAAATTAGAATTTTATGATTTAAAACCATCAGAATTCAAAGACCTAAAAAGAAATCACCTGTCAGTTAGTGGAATCTTGTGCTTAAAAACACATCTTCTCACATTAGGACTGATGACAGATTGACCCAAAAATCAATGTTATTGGATAACTGAGGCTTAGTTTAATTATCTTTTCAATATCATATGGGAAATAAGTGGCAGCACCAGGTTCAAATCCATTTTGTATAATTGTGATAGTCATCATGGAATATAGTGTCTGACAATTACATAATTTAGCACAAATAAAGATAAGTGAACATGTTTTGTTACCATTTGTGAACCACACACAGTGCCATCAGCCACATAGGCATAATCTCTTCCACCTGATCTCACTGATGACCCAATAGTTATGCATACATGTCCTTGAGTAGATGAGTAAACTGCAGATCGAACATCACTTTTGTAAGTATTATTATGTGGCCAAACACAAGCCAATTTTCCACAAAGAACATCCCTGGAAAGGGAAAGCAAAAAATGTCTTATCATTTTGTCTTTTAATGAAACAAAGTTTTAAATAAGTATTGTATTACGTAAACTGTAATATGTTGTTTAATGGATAGTAAAAAACCAGAAAAATGCCACAATGACATTATTTTATGGTGCACAGCTAAATGTGATACAATTAATTAGCACTGTAGCAGAATTGAAAACTACACCCTGAACTCAAATGTTCAGACATGCCTTCATTTCCTATTTTAGAACTCAATTGGGAAAATTCATCACCTGCTCCCACTTTGCTAAAGCTTGACTAGTCTCCCTATTTCTTACGCAGCATTTGTTGAGAGTGGCTGACTGCATCTATTTACACTTTGTGCATCTTTTGAGCCCTTTCTGATTATGCTCATGGTACCTGCCATGATCTTTAGTCCGTAAATCTATTTCGTACACAGACACTCCGTTTCAATCCCAGGATTCTTCCAACCTGCTGATATTTCCAGTCATTCTGCACTCCTCTCTTGAGAATTCAGAAACTTTTAGATCCCAGTTTTGGCAGAAGCGTACCAAAGTTTATCCCATAAACAGTTTATTTAGCCATTTATAATCTATCATTGGGTAGAATGCTGGCTTGTCTAAGAGACTTCCAATGTTCCTAGTTTATGCCCTGGAAAATCATCGATGTCACTTCTTGCTCTTCGAATCACTCAAATCTATCAATTCTCATCCTCAGTGGAAACAACGATTTTTAGTTATTGATATGTGTCTGTGGAGCATGCCATTATTATCTCTCCAAAAGTCTTCCCTTGAGAAATTTCATCCACTTGTCCTAAAAGACCACAGGGGGGGCTTTTTTTTTTTTTTTTTTTGCCTTGTGTCTTGCAGGATTTTAGCTCCCTGAGCAGGGGTTGAACCCACACCCTCAGCAGTGAAAGCACAGAGTCCTGACCACTGGACCGCCAGGGAATTCTCCATGGGGCGGCTCTTTAAAATCACAGGGATTAGCTTAATAGCATCAAGAAGCGAAGATTGAAATGAGAGTGGGATTCAACTCCCAAATTTCTTTCCAAGATTTTCTCCCCTCCAGCCTAATTTTTCTAGGTTTTCAGATCGAAATAATTCTTTTGACTGTTGCTCTATTCTCTTTCTATGGAATATATCTTAAACCAAGTTTGCATGGTAGGTCTTTTTCTAGTCTGGCTATTGAAATACAAACTCTTCCTCCAAAGTCCGTTCTCTCAAAATTTGCATTTATGGTTGAATTCTTGGAACTGCCACAGCAGATGAATTGAGCTACTGAATTCCAGTCTCATCTAGTGATTTTATTTGGGGAAAATTCATGTACTATTATCATCTCAGATGAAGTCCAGATAAGTCATGCCTGCTAACTTTCACAGTTCCTTCCACCTTCCCTTTTCCTTCTTCCATGGTAGTCTTAGACCAAGGATGGCACGCCTGTCTCTGGCCATCAGAGAGAGATTAAGTGTGGCTGATTTACCACCACCTCCTGTCTCTGTTGGCATCCATTGCGGTGTAACTCAGTCTGCCTGATCACTGGTGCTCTCAGTTGGTATCTAACAAAGTGTGGCTGATTATACTTTGTCTTTTAGAGATAAACAGGGTCTCTTCATGAGATCTCACTTCATTCATTCATTCATTCATTTTGTGATCCCAGAGCTCCTCTTTTAATCCATTAGTCCTCCTGTGTTGGAGCATGTGGAAAATTCTGCATTCTCTACACGTCATACTTAACCCATAGTAAACTCATGTGGAGGCAGGTGGTGGAGGACACTCAGTCCCATTGAACTAGACACCTTCTTCAGCCATTTATAATCTTCATAAAGGAACCAAGTTGTTTTTCAACCATGCTGAGTATGGTGCTTACCTAAGGATTTTACAGTTTTTCTGACTATGTCCTGGAGGTTAAAGAAAGTCCTACTTCTCCCTGGATCGCTTGACTTTATCTGAGTCTTTTTATATTCTCTTCCCACTCTCTTAGTTCTTGAATTTGGCTCTGTTTCTATTCTTTAAGCCACTTCAAGGTATAATCACCAGCAGAAAACTGTACCTATGTGTAAAACTTGATGAGTTTGGGGATAAGGACACGCTCATGAAATTACTAGCATCATCAAGGACATAAACATATCCATCACTTCCCAAAGTTTCCTCCTTCCCTTTGTATTATAATTATTATTATTTTGTGTGTGCTAAGAACAATTAACAAAAGATCTACCCTCTTGGAAACTTTTAAGTATACAGTGACATATTTTTAAAGCTATGGGAACTAAGCTGTATAGTAGATCTCCAGAACTTATTTATCTGCTACTGTCATTTTCTAGCTTTATTGAGGTATAATTGAAAATAAAATCATGTTATTTAAAGTGTACAAAGTGTACATGATTTGATACATGTATACATTGTGAAATGAATCACCCCACTGAGTGAATTAACACATTCTTCATTTCACATATTTATCCCATTTTTGTGTGTGAATATGTTTAAGTTCTACTCTCTTAGCAAATTTCATTTATACAATAATTATATAATAATTGTAGGGCTTCCCTGGTGGCGCAGTGGTTGAGAATCTGCCTGCTAATGCAGGGGACACGGGTTCGAGCCCTGGTCTGGGAAGATCCCACATGCCGCAGAGCGGCTGGGCCCGTGAGCCACAATTACTGAGCCTGCGTGTCTGGAGCCTGCGCTCCGCAACAAGAGGGGCCGCGATGGTGAGAGGCCCGCGCACCGTGATGAAGAGTGGCCCCCACTTGCCACAACTAGAGAAAGCCCTAGCACAGAAACGAAGACCCAACATAGCAATCAATCAATCAATCAATTAATCAATAAAAAAAAAAATAAATCTTTAAAAAAAAAAAAATAATTGTATTGTATAATTATATAACAATTATATAGTGTTATCAACTATAGTCACCATGTTATACATTAGAGCCTCAGGACTTATTCATCTTATAACTGAAAGTTTGTACCCTTTTACCAACTTCTCCCTAGTTTCCACTGGCAACAGATTTTCTACTCTGTGTTTCTACCAGTTCATTTTTTTTTGAATACACATATACTTGATACTATTCAGTATTTGACTTTCTCTGTGTGTCTCATCTCACTTAGCATACTGCCCCACAGATTCATCCATGTTGTCACAAATGTCAGGATTTCCATCTTTTTTAAAGCTGAATATTCCATTGCATGTATTCCACATTTTTGATCCATCCTTCCCTTGATGGACACTCGTTGTTTCCATACTTTGGCTATTGCTGGATCATAAAGTAGCTGTATTTTTAATTTCCGTACTGTTTTCCATAGTGGTTGTACCAACTTACATTTCCACAAACAGTGTACAAGTGTTCCCTTTTCTTCACATCCTCACCAGTATTTGTTATCTCTTGTCTTTTGATGATAGCTGTCTCAACAGGTGTGAGGTGATATCTCATTGTGGTTTTGACTTGCATGGTACTCATCATTAGTGACATTAAGCACCTTTTCGTGTACTTGTTGGCCATTTGTATTTTCTTTGGAGGGGGGAATGTCTATTTGGGTCCTCTGCCCATTTTTAATAAAGATTATCATTATCATTTTTAAAATATTTTTTGCTATTGATATGTAAGAGTTCCTTGTATATTTTGGATATTAACCCCTTATTAGATATGTGATTTGCAAATATTGTCTCCCATTCCCTTTCATTTTGTGGATGGTTTCCAGTGCTAAGCAGAAGCTTTTTAGTTTGATGTAGTCCTAGTTGTCTAATTTTTCTTTTGTTGCTTTTGCTTTTGGTGCCTATCCAAAAAATCATTGCCAAGACCAATGTCAAGAAGCTTATCTCCTATGTTTTCTTCTAGGAGTTTTACAGCTTCAGGTCTTACATTCAAGTGTTTTTTATCTTCCACTTTGAGATGATTGTTGTATATGGTGTAAGATAGAGGTCCAGTTCAACTTTTTATTTTTTTCTGTAGCAATACAGTTTTCCTTACACTATTTATTGAAAAGTCTACTTTCCCCATTTTATAATATTGACCCCTTTGTTGAAAATTAATTCACTGTGTATGTATGTGTTTGTTTCTAGGCTATTCTGTTTCATTGATATATCTCAGTTTTATGCCAGTATCATGCTCTTTTGATTATTATAGCTGTATTTTATTAAATAGAAGTGACAAGAGAAGGCATTATTGTCTTTTTCTTAATCTTAGGGGTAATACTCCCAGCTGTTACTGTTAAGTATACTATTAACTGTGGGTTTGCCATATAACTTTCTTATGTCAAGGTACAGTCTTTCTACTCTAATATGTTGAGAGTTATTATAACGAAAGGATGTTGAATTTTTTCAAATGCTTTTTCTGTACCTACTGAGATGACTATATGATTTTTATCCTTCATTTTATTAATGTGGTGTATCACATTCATTAATGTGTGGATATTGAACCATCCTTGCATCCCTGGAATATTTCCCACTGGATCATGGTGCATGTTCCTTTTAAAGTACTGTTAAATTTGTTATTTAAAAAAAATTTTTTTTGCATCTGTGTTCATCAGGGATATTGGCCTGCTATTTCTCTTCTTGTTATGTCCTTGTCTGTCTTTGGTATTAGGGTAATACTAGCCTTGTAAAATGAGTTTGGAAGTGTTCTTTTCTAATTTTTGGAAGACTTTCACAAGACTTTGTTAATTCTTTTTTTAAATGTTTGGTAGAATTCCCCAGTGGACTTGTTTGTTGGGAGGTTTTTCGATTGCCAGTTCAATCACCTTATTTGCTATTGGTCTGTTCAGATTTTCTACATAGTAGATATAGTATACTCCAGTATTTCTCCCTACAGGGAAAAACTGGGTAATGGGCATTTTTGCCTGCTTCTTATGTACTGGGCCTGGGGGTATAGGCAAAAGCTGTGGTGCAGACATGTGTACAAGCTTCCAGCAGAAGATACTGGTGATTTGAATTAGGCTACAGGGAGATGCTGGAGAAGGAGGCTGCTGGCATTCCTGGTCCCTGGGCAGGATCAAAGGCAGGCCTTAGAAGCTTTTTAAATTAGAAGGCTGATTCTCAGTCAATAGCTTTTAAAGCATGCACACAGACCCCTTTCCAGGTAAGACTGGGAGATGGGCATTTTTGTCTGCTCCTTCTGTGCTGAACCCTGGGGGCATAGCCACTTAGGAACTCCTTTGTTTGCTACACTCCTGTGAGATTTGTGAATGGAAATCCCTTTGGCTATCAGAGCAAGGTGACCTTGGGGATCTGACCCTCAGGCAGCAGTGCAAAAGCTGGGGTGTAGAAATGTGTACAAGTTCTTTATAGGGAGATACTGGTGACTTGGAGTGGGCTACAAAGGGATGGCAGGGAAAGTGTCTATCAGTTTCTCGAGTCTCTGGGGAGGATTGCAGTCAGCTCCTAGATGTGTGCTAAATTAGAAACCTGACCTTCAGGTAGCAGCTTTCTTAGTATGCAGATGGAAGCCTTTCAGGGAAAGACTAGGAGATGGGTGATTTCATCTGTTCCCTCTGCACTGAGCCCACTTTCTACCTTCAGTAAGAAATAGCAAATTTCTCTTAGTCTAGTCTCCTTACTAACACACTAGCAGGGAAAAAAATAAGAAAAAAGAGAACTGAATTACATAGAAGGAAAATACACATAATGTTATTTGAAAATATTCTCCAGATATATGATTTACTGTCCATTACTATTTAGTGTCTCTTGACAAGAAATATATAATTTTTATAACTCAATGAAACAATCATTTTCTATATACATACTTCTGTTCACAAGGCAATGGTTGGGAATTTTTAAAACCACAGTTTCCAAGACTATTACGCAGAGAATTAACTTCTTCAAAACAGGCAAATGGAGCACCTTGAGCACCTTAAAATGAAAATATGTCCTAAATTATTATTCTTGATGCCAATAAAACATTTGTCAATAAAATGTTAATGAAACTCATTGCATAAGCAAAAAAAATCATGGTCTTGATCATGCTTTTTTTTTTTTTTTTCCTGTGTGTTCCCTGTCAATGCAAGTAGAAAGAAACAATTGTCTTACCTGACAGAAAATAGAAAATTATTATATCTATTGTAGTAAATTATGTTATGGTTAAAAATAATTTGCTGACCCCTCCCTGTGGGAATGCATCCTTCCTAGTCCAATGTACGTCAGGCTTGACCTTGTAACTTGCTCTGCTTAATGAAATGAGAGATTTGAAATGTCAGTTGGGGCAACACCTTCAGAACCAGTAGATTGAGTGCCATATTCTCTTTTTTTTCTCTGATGGGGGACAAGCACTGTTTCAAGTAGCGGCTCATCAGTCAGTCTGGGTGTCATAGTGAAGGCGATGAGGAGTAGCAGAGTAAGTGTATTAGATATGGAAATCGCAGAGGTTTGAGGTTCATTTCCATTCCAACAAACACAGGAATTGGTACGTAGATGTGTAATTCTACTGCAAAATATGCCTAAAATGTGGCATTGTAATTGAAGCCTGACAGTAGGGGGCAAGAAGGAGAGTTATGCACGCTGTGCTGCGATACTGAAACTTCTGGAGAAACTATCTTCTCAATCATTTAAAGGTGGATAATGTCCTTAATGAACTTATTGCCTTAGGCAAGGTGGTCAGGAAACAGAATGTGTCTTGGTTACTCTTGGCTCAGTGTGACCAGATGGTACAAATACTCAAGAAAGAGATACGGCAATTCGGATAAGAATCAGTTATTTCAGAAATGGTAATAAAAAGAAATAGAGAAAGTTCAGAAATGTGTCCACCCTACAGGCACTGGGGTGGAGGACGACGGATGCTGGCTGCTGTAACCTGGTTAAGTCTTTACGTCTATTTGATTGTTCTGTGTCTAATCCATGGTGGGTGCTTCTTTGGTGGGTATTAACCTGGTGGATTAATACAAAGATCTTCACATTTTTTGTTCATGTCCGTGTGTCTATTCACTTAACTTCTATCCCAGAACTCTTGGCTCTAATCTTCCAATCTTCCAACATCCAGGCTTCCCACCAACCTGCTTGGCCCTTTGTCACTGTCCATGGGTACCCCTCTAATCCAACCTCTGGCCGTTTCTCCTTCATGGGAAATGGATGACCACGTGGTCAAAATCTTTTAAGGCATCCTCCCAAGTGAGGCTGCAGTGCGGCTACTGTCCTCTTTCAACTTATAACCAGTACTGAGCCAACACACCTACATAAACAAGGCTAGGCTTGTTCCTCCTGCGTTTGCTGCTCGTAATGAAAGCCCACATATCTGCTGGTCAGAGCCAAGGAAGAAGCAAAGGTGGAAGAGGGTAGAGAGACATACTGATCTAGACTTCCTGTTCATGAATTTGTCTCCTGCCCTCTCTTTTTTCCTGAGCTTGAATCCAGATGAATGAATGACTTCTATCTATTGAATCATCTAACTTAGTGGATTTGACATAACTGAGCTTACTATGCGTAGTTCTCAACAATTGGTCACTTGATGTCCGAAAACCAGGTTGTTTACCTCTACAGGGGCCAGTAGTGTGCCCAGAGTTGTTTTGTCAAATTGGTATAGTTTTCCAGTTTAGATGGCACAACTTTGCTCTAGAACCCCAGGGAACTGCGCTGTTATTCTCCCGAGAGGCCTGGTAGAAGCCCCACAGGGCATTTTTTTTTTCTTATAACCCACACTTCTGGTATTGGATTTCTCTGTTTTATGATTCAAAATGCAGGGCTGTCTGCACTGCAGCTTCGATATGCTGCAGAGGCCTTTCCTGTTTTTACCTCCCTCGATATTAGCAATGTTTCAGGCCAACCAGTAAATGGAATCAAGCGGCACTTCCCCATCTACTGCCTCTAGAACCCACAGAGGCCTACCAGGTACTGGACTTGTTTCTTTGTCATATGAAATGCAAGATACATACAGTTTGTCTTCTACTTTGTAGAGGGTGTCAGGTCATGGCTCTGATCACTGGACTCCTAAAATTTTACTGATGTGATGGGTTCCTAAATATTTCTTGAGTCTATCTCCTGCCCCTCGTAGTACATGCATTTTACTTAGTCCTCCAACATTCTAGCTACACTTTGCTTATTTAGCCGGGTTAGTACAAAAATCAATTATAGGGTGGATCAATGTGACATTTTCTGGGATGTCCAAATCTCTTCAACTACTTTATGACTGAAGGCAGGAGAGTAAACACAGTCCTGGAGCAAAACCCTAAATTAATGACATGTGAATTCCATGTGAATGCAAACTGTTTCTAATTCTCTTTTCAGATAGGAATAGGAAAGAATATATTTGCCAAATCAGTGGCTATACTCCTACCACATATTGGAGGTCACGCTGATCTGCTCTAGCATAGACACCACACCGGCAGCGTGGGTGCGTTACTTAATCTACTACTTGCCTGCATTTGCAATAGATTACTATTATCTTCCAGGGACCATCTGGTTTCTGCAGGGTCAACTTAATGACCCAATTGGGTCATTAAATGTAGATATTATATAGCCAACCACGTCTGCATCTTTTAGATCTTTAAGAGAAGCACTAACTTCTGGAAAGGCTAGCTCCATGGCCTTACCAAACAGACCAAGGACCTAATGATGGCACTGTACAAACTACCATCATGTCAACCCCAATGATACACTCTAGGACTGAGAAAGGATTACCAAATGGACTTGTGGACCTGGTGGACCCATTATAAACTGAAACTTGGCACGGACTCTATTTGTTCCTTGACCCCTCAAAGTCCCTGCTCTCACAGAGAGACCATGATGAAACTGGGTTTCCAGGTACACATGCCAAATCGGACCTTGTCCACCAGTTTCCAAAATGCTTGGTTATTTCCCTTTCCCCAGTGAACAAACCCCTGATTAAATGGTTGTAGGTCCCATTTGGGGGTGCACTAGGAGAACGGTTAACATGTATATTTGCCAAAGTGTTGTGTGGTTTTCCTTCTGGGCCCTTTAGTGCCCATTCAGTCAATGGTTCTGAAAACTGGCTTACGCTCAGAATTTGGACATGGGATTATGATAATTATTAAGGTAATTCTCCTCAGTCTCTGAGTCATTCATTTTTTATTTCCTTTGATGGTACAAATGGAGTGATACCTTGGTCGGCTGCCCATAGAACACACTAGAATAGAAATTATATTCTATTAACTGTCTCCCTGACTGCCTGTAAATCAGGTATCCACATCTGCTACTCTGTCCCTGATGCTTATTATAATAATTTTATCCAGCTGTTCCTGGCAGTCAAGCACTGCTATCTGACCTTGATATTTTTCAAGATCTTATCATACCAATTACCATTAGTGAGCCTACTTCTATATTATCACCTCCTACCATCATTGCCCCTGGCCTAAAGAGAAGGCCATCACTGAAACATGCAGTGATTCTGACATCCCTCTCACCAGCACATCCCCTATGGCCTTGGGCTTAATTATTTGGCCTTACATATGTAGCATATATATTAGAGAATCTCCGCTTCCCTGAGCCTTTTCTTCCTTTACTCCACTATCTGTTATGGCAATTCTCACATTTAAAGTTCACTTAGAGTGGGCCATCGTGTTATTTTCCATGCTTCTGGGAACAATCTAGCAAAAACTTTTACTACCTTCTAGGATCCTTGCCAGGATGTTAAATCCTCTATCTCGGGAGAGTGCGCCCATAACAATAAACTGTCTCCCACCCAATCTTACGTTCCCTGATCCAGTCTTATGACAACACGCTCTCAGAATCCAGTTCCATGTGAATCCCTTGGTTTTGGTAGTAACTGCTGACTAGGACCTACAGCTCTGTTGGTGTAGAGCAGCAGTCCCCAACCTTTTTAGCACCAGGGACCGGTCTCATGGAAGACAATTTTTCCACAGATGGATGGACGTGGATGGGGCGGGAAGGGGGGGTGATGGTTCAGGCGGTAATTCGAGCGACAGGGAGCAATGGGGAGCGGCAGATGAGGCTTTGTTCGCTCACCCGCCGCTCACCTACTGCTGTGCGGCCTGGTTCGTAACAGGTGCCGGTCTGTGGCCCATGGGTTGGGGACCCCTGGTGTAGAGCTCTTTTATTCCCCTATAAGCTCCAGCACATCCTGGCTCTATTTTACTGTGCCTTAACTCTATTTTAAGCTCATGGCCAACACATAGGGGAAGATACTAATGGGGATACAATTTGTGTAACAGGTTTCTGCGTTATTTTCAGGCAAGGGGAACATACGCCATTTTTAATTGGGAGCAGATGTTGGTATTATCATATGTGATATATAATATATATTATATAATGTATAATATATGATATGTATTATATATACATATAAAATATGTGATATATTGGGGCAGGGCTGGACCATTATATAGATTCAAAAGTTTCAGATTAGTCTGGAGGCTCAAAAGTTTGGGGGACATATTTTTAACTCCTCCCATCCTAACTGCAGGTCCCATTCTTTTCCCAACCAGATCCTTAACCTTGGCAAAACAGACTTGATTGACAATTTAACCTTCTCTGGAATTCCTTCAGCTTGATAAGTCTTCAACTTTCTCTATCCACTGATTTCAACTATATCAGTTAACAGGGAGGCCCTCCACTCAGTTTGAATTCAAATAATACCTTTTTGTTATCTTTTCCCAGATTTCAGTGTTGCTTTGTAATAGTCATCCAATTCCATTGTCCCTGTAGTTACTATTTCCCGGTACATCTCACCTGTACCCACTGATATGTGGTGGACCCTGTCACTAGTATCCTATCCCTGTTCATTCGGTGAGCACATCCTCAGCTTCCACCAGGGATGGGGTGCTCGTTAACTGCCTGGTAGTGAGTGGTTTAGTTTTGAAAATGTATCTTGTAGGCTCTTTTCTCACACTGCTCTCGGTACTGACTGTTAGTGGCTGGAGACTCCAGAAATCAGCGTCTGGATGAGGTATGATGTGCAAACTATTTATTAGTGATCAGAACCTCTGGAAGTGAGAGGGAGGCAGCAGGATGGAGCAGAGAGGAAGTCAAACTAAGACACAGGCCCGACAAAGACTTGACCCACCCACGGGTAGCTGTGGAGCATAAACATAAACCAGGCCTTTCTACCCCACCTCAGTTAATCATTGGATATGTGTGCTGCCCTGGGAAGGGTGCGTGCTTGGGTGAGGTGTCTCTGTAGTTGGTACAAATTCTGAAGGAGTGAGCTGACAGCTGGAGGCTATCTGATGACAGTTGGCAGTATATTTCTTGTTCTCTACACTTCATTTTTCTTTCAACAGTCTATTTTCTTTCCTTTAACTGCACTTTGCATAAAATTAGAGGTTTTATGTTTCTTTTGTGTTTATGTATTTAATGTCTTTGTCTCTTGACCATAAGCTCTGTGAGTACAATAACAATGCAACTGTGTCCAACTTGTTGAATATTATCAGCGCCGTGCACATACACACTATATATATTTAATGGACAAAGATGATTAATATGATTGAACTTCTACAGTTGCTTTAAATGTTTAAATTTACTTAAAGAAATAATGCGAAATTTAAACAACTCTTCGTTAATTCATATGTCTCATATAGCAGACTACTATAAGAACTGCTTTTTGCCCTATAGTTTTTGGTAACATAACAACAAGAAAAAAATGCCTGCTCCAGATAGGAGCCAAATAAATGAATAAGAGGAATAAATGAATGAATAAATAAATAAACTACATCAAAAGATCTGATTTTTGACCCATTTGGGTAAGTTTTGTGGAGATATTAGAGCATACAAGAGGAAATGCACATAAGTGGTTACATCTTACCTAAGCACCCTTGTTTTCATTAGAACTCAAGAAGATGTCAAATGTCAAGTAACTCAATTCTGGGTTAAATGTTTATTTAATTAATAAAGGAGTCTGTCCTAGATTCTACTTATTGGATCTTACAGAGAGTATTATTTAATTATTTAATTATTTAATTATTTAATTTTGGCCTCACCAAGCACCTTGCAGGGTCTCAGTTCCCCGACCAGGGGTTGAACCTAGGCCACAGCAGTGAAAGGGCCAAATCCTAAGCACTAGACCACCAGGGAACTCCCGTAATTTTATTTTAAGTGATGTATTAAACCTTGATCAAAAGTTACTGTGGCAAAGACAAATAATATTTTCAAATACAAATGAGCATTGAAAAAGAAAAAAACAAGAAACAACCAAATAAAAAGTAACATCCCAAAAACACAGCATACAGAAAATAGCACTGACCTGTCATTTATGAGAGATCATTGCTCTGCAGCTCTGGTTGAAATTTGGGTAAGTCACCTAATCTGAAACTTGTACTAAAGACAAGTTTCAAATAATTAGAAAGACAATACGAATCACATACCATGTATTTGGTCCAAACTATAAACCTTGTATTACAGCTGGGCAAATAACTGAAATTTGGTGGTATACTACCTTTACTCAATTAGCAAATGATTATAGTTGAATGTCAGTAATTTTGATCTATTCAAATTTAATTTAATTCTTCTAAAAATACAAAATCATGTTGGAGTATTATGAATAATGACTGTCTAAAAAGCAAGCACATATGCATGAGTCATGCATATATGCATGAGCTTTTGAGTTAGTCTCCAAAACTGATTAAAAGGCAAAATATAAAAATGAATTTTGATCAGTTGCCTAAGACTACTGTTATCCTAGCAGTTCTTCAGTGAGGAAATATGATTATATGTGAATGAAATTCACTCTGAACTTTTAAAGTTTCAGGCCATTAAAATTAGATTACGAATGTGTAAAATAAAAGGAAATTAAGTAAACTTTGAGAATCTACTGACTTGCCATTCCAATCTCTGTATACATAAAAAAATACACGTAAACATGGATTTTTGCCCAGGTAGCTAAAACCAAAAATCAAATCATGAGAAAAGGAATGTACAATACTATCCTGGAAAATCTGAAACACTCCTACAAAAACTAACCTTCTTTCATTCCAATTTAATCTTTATTGACCTTGTGATTCAGGTTCTTCCACTTCTAGAGTTGTGTGATATGTATTATTTCCTACAGAGGGATCCAAATTTAAGGCAAAAGAAATATGTAAGACAGGCCCCTCCAAGCCTCTGCCCAGGTGCCGTGGGACCTGGCACCTCCCATCAGTGGGCCAACGCCAGACCCAGGACCCCACAGGCCTTGCAGTTCACCCAGAGGGTACCCTTTGAGCATACAGCTCTGGAGAACAGAGGGGAGTGCGCTGCTGGGCCCCAGAGAAAGTGTGTGACAAAATGTAACCAACCCACCTAATACATAGAAATAAAAACAGAGAATCAGGCAAAATGAGGCAAAGAAGGAATATGTTCACCCAGAAGAAGAACAAAACAAAGTGGAGATAAGCAGTCTACTTGATAAAGAGTTCAAGGTAATGATCATATTAATACTAATATTAATTTTAATAACACTTAACTTTGTGTTGGGAAGCTGTCAAGTCACAGTGGAAGATAATGTTTCTAAAACTCAAATTTTTAGTTGAAAGTCTGAGTTTTATCCTTAGCAACAAATTCTGCCAGTTGTTTTCCTTGAAGTCACAGGCTCACCTCACTCATTTTTGATAAAATGTCTGCCAAACACCCAACTCTTATAAACATAGTTTGTCTCAATTATGATTTTAAGTAAAAATGGTGTTCCATGACAAAAGTGGCTAGTTCAGCTCACAAATCAACCAATTGCACAGGTGCTTTCCCACGTCCTCCTGTATGCAACAGAAGTGCTTTATGTATCCTTCACGTATCATGCAGGATATTAAGAAGATGTACTCAGAACTGAGGTTTAATAAAATTACTAATTTCTACTGCTTCATCAAAGACAAGAGAAAGAGAAATATATAAGAAAGAGCGATACCTTTTCCAAATATCTTGGCACACTGGTTATCGGTAGTTTGGCATCGTCCATTGTAACAATATGCAGTTCCCAACTTGCACAACTGGCCATTCATTGCATACGTGTCAGGAATGCAATTACTGGAAGTCCCATTGCAATACTCGGTAAAATCACACTCTGGATCAACACTTTTTCTACAGGGAGTGCCTGCTACTGATATCTAGGAGGAAAATGAAAATCATGTTCCATAAATGACTATTCTCAATTACTTACTGAAGAGAAAATGAGATGTGTCTGATTATTGATACCTGAGGGAATAACAGAGACCGAAGGCTGAGTAGGAAAAGGCAGGTGCAGTCTTCATGATGAAGCCTGAAGAAAAGTAACTGTCTCAAAGGACAAAAGGACCCCTCCAACAGAGCTTTGTGTTCTACATTGAGAGGCCATCAGACTAACCAGCATTCGGAGGGAGACTACACAGATTAGTTTAAACATACTTGTTCCTCAAAATTGGAGAAACATTGCCTCTACCATTTTCTTCTTGGAGAGACCCAGGAGACAAACTAGCTGGTTTCATACACACTACTATATTTAAAATAGATAACCAACAAGGACCTACTGTATAGCACAGGGAACTCTGCTCAATATTCTATACTAACCTAAATGGGAAAAGAATTTGAAAAATAATACATATATGTATATATATATATAACTGAATCACTTTGCTGTACACCTGAAACTAACACAGCATTGTAAATCAACTATAGTCTAATATAAAATAAAAATTAGAAAAAAACTACCTGGTTTCAATCTCTTGCTTGGACTTTTACTAGCTTATTTGTGTGGGTGAGACACATAATCCCTCATTTGTAAACTTAGGATGATAATCATTCCCTCATAAGGCTCTTGTTAGTATTAAACTGAATTAATGGTAAAAGTGCTTAGAGCAACACATGGTAAACAATGTATGGAATAGCTATCATCATCAGTGTCATTGTCATCTTTGTTATATTTATTATTATCTGAGAGCCAAAAGTCCTCCTTGCATAGCTCAGATAAAGAGTACATTTATGGTCATATTTTTATGCCCTTCTGACTAAATCAGTCATCCATTGCCTTCCATAGTGAAGTTCACCACGTCCAAATGCTGACCCAATATGTATGTTGAAGTCACACACACACACACACACACTCACACTCTACAATCCAGTTTGATTGACTTAATACTTTAGAGACTGAGACAAAGATGAGGAATAAATGAATGAAATGACATCTTATAAAGGATGACATAAAAAAGAAACTCTTTCAACCTAGAATTCCATTTTTAAGAAATATATGTTTCAAAAATGAATGTGAAATAAAGACTTTCCTAGGCAAATAATAACTGAGAGAACTGATTCAGCAGACAGAAATTACAAGGAATAGTAAAGAGGGGTCTTCAGACACAAAGAGTATGGTACTAAACAGAAATTTACAGAAGAAAATAAAGAGACCCAGAAAATGGAACAAATGATGTTAATTATAAAATTCTGTTTTCCTCATCTTACTTGCTCTAAAAAAATAAGACTATATAAAGCAAAAAGAGTAACAATGTATTTTGTGTTTATAGTATGTGGGAGTGTTCTTTTATATAAGATCCGTTCTCTATACATGAGGTGGTGTATTACATGAAACCAGACTCTGATCAAAGATTTGTAAACTCTGGGACAACCAGTGAAATGATTTTTAAAGTTTAAATAATAAACCAGTAGCAAAGATAAAATGGAATCATATGTTGTATAGTTTTAGAATTTATATTTAGTTTGCAGACCAATGGTAAGGCTCATGAATGGCTGTTGGGAATTCAAAATAGTATAGCCATTTTGGAATACAGGTTTTCAGTTTCCTATAAAATTCCATATACACTTACTGTATGACCCAGTAATTTCACATATAGGTATCTATCTAAGTGAAAAAAAACCCTCATATTCATACAAAATCTGCTTATAATATTTTTATAGGAGCTGTTGGGGAATGTATTAACAAATTGGGGAATGTATTAACAAACTGTGGTACTGCCTTAAAATACCTGCAATACTATTCAGCAACAAAAAAGGAATGAATTACTGATAAACATAAATGAAGCTCAAATGCATTATGCTAAGATGCCTAATTACAGTGTTTACACATATTATATCATTCAATAAAATGCCATTTGCTTTTGCAAAATTAGAGATGCAGAAAACAGATCTGAAGTTACCAGGGTCTGTGGGTGGAGGTGTGAATTGACCAGAAAGGGGCATGGGGGGTGGTGAGATTTGGAGGCAGCGGTGATGAAATTGCCTATCCTTTGATTGTGGTGCTAGTTATAAGACTGAATATGTTTGTCATAATACTCAGAAGTATTCACTAAAAGAATTTTACTATAATAAAATATACCCTAATTGAAAAAATGGGCAAAAAGAATATATGGGATTTTTATGTATATGTAATTTACCAGAACTGGAATTAAAATATTTTGCATTATGGAACTTGCTTTCTTATCCAAACAAATGTCTTGAAGATAATATCATATTATTGCACACAATTTAGCCTGCATTTATTAACTCTTGTACAATATACAATAATTTATGTAATCATTCCAATACCAGTAAATATTAAGTTGGCCTTTATGATTTGCTATTGCAAATAATCCTGAAATTAATATTTTTTTCCTGAGCTTTCCACACACGTTCATGTTTCTAGGGTATATACATAAGAGAGGAACTCATGATGATGAATTAACTTGATAATTTATACTCTATTCAAAGATATGCAAAAATTGCTCAGGAAAGGGATTATAGCAATTCAAAATTCCACAAACACTATTCAGAAAAGATCTCTATCCCCATTTCTTAGACAATATCTGGCACTGTTGTTTTTAAGATTGCTATTTGGATGATACTGCGTTATCATTTTTATTTATGTTTATCTTAATTACTGCAGACGATCAGTGAACACATTGAGCAATTCTACTTTTCATTGTTGTAAATTGCCTGGGCACTCCCTTTGCCTGTGTGTGTGTGTGGTGTGTGATTCGACTTTTACTTATTAATGTGTGAGGGTTCTTTGCATATTCTCTATGCTACACATTTTGTTTGCTCCACATTTTGTCGGCTATGCATGTTATATTTTTTTAGTTAGTCATTTACCATTTATTTGACTTTACAATTGCATTGAGAGTTGATTTTTTTTTGTATAGCAATGTATATGTTTATTCTACTCTTTATCTGATAAATTAGAAGATGGTAAACTGTGGTTTCAACATAATAGAATAATCAGTACTAATCTGAGGTGCCTTCTCTATCTCACCGTAGTTGTCCTTATATACCTGTGGTTGTTTATGCACTCTTTACTTTGTTCCCCTGAATTATTTCTAGAGTCTTTCTATCAATTCAATTAATATAGCCTTCTATTATCACAGTTCAATTTCCAACATAAATATTGGAAACTTACCTCACACTTTGATGTACAGCATGATCCAGAACCACATTTTACTGAGCTTTTCAGTTTACATGTATTATAATCACAGCAGTTCTTAAACTGGCATTCCTAAAGTTTCATAAGAAGAAATGCTATTTTAGTTCAACCACTTAACAGTTCTTGTTTCTCAGCGTTTACTTAATACTCTTTTGTGTTCAACTTTTCAATTATACAATATACTTATATTCAGTGAAGCTTTACTATTTTACTATTTCTAGAATACCCAAAGGCACATACAACTATAAGAACTAACTAAATAACATCTAAAATAGCAGTTGATCATTTACATTTACTACTGAAAATATTTGGTAATTAATTCATAAATTGCCAACATGGAAATATATCACCTGAATTCCTAAGAGAAAACTATCCCCAATTGTCTTTTCAGTAATTTGTTTACTAAAGTTTCTCTTTGTGAATAAATAAAGCTAAAGTAGAGTTAGGCAATATATATAATAAAAATGCATTTAATATAGTAATCGTGTCATGTTTTACTACAATGGAAATAAAAAAAGGATATGTCAACATATGTATTTTTACAAGGTAAATGGCAGTTAGCTGTTACTCAAATTAGGTGATAATTTAAATAAAATTAACAAACCAAATATTTTTTCTTGTAAATACATTGCATTTATACAATTCTTTAATATTTTTATATTCTTTAAACTTTTGAAAATCAAATATTTTCCATTTTCTCAAAAATCTGGTTTCAAAGATCTTGTCCTTAACAGAAGGTAAGATTCTTCTTCATTTAAAATTTTCCAAATGTTTCCAATTTTTCACATGTTTATGTGAATAGATATGTATTTATAAATATTCCCATCATAGAAATAACATAGAATATATGGAGTAAAAGTTGAAGTTGTGGTTATACTCGACAGATTCTCCAGGGGTAATCACTGTGTATATTTCAGTGTTTAATGTTCCAAAGTCCAATATCACTATATGAGTGGATGTGTGTGTATATATTCTTTCATGAAAAGTAAACGAGGATGCATGCCCAAACCATGTTTATCAAGACTTATTATGAGCAATCAGTTTAATTTATAACAAGGTAACTGGGAAATGGTGTCTCATTTTTTATTATTATTTCGCTGATTACTAGTGCGTTTGAACGTGAATTTGCATTTTGTACAATTTTATTTATGAATTAAGTAATCACATCACAATTTTCACCATTTTGCATAGGGAGTTTTGTTTGTTTTCCTCTTTTCCCTTTAAATATTAGGAGCAGCTTTTTAAAATCTCCAATCACCTTTTTTCTCTTCTATATGTTGATAACATTTCTTTGCAGTTTATTGTTGGTCTTACTAGTGGTGTCTGTCATTTTCTGCAATTTGTAACGTTCTTCTTCCTTTATGACTATTGGGCTTTATGTCTCATCACCAGGACCTCCATTATGCCAAGACTATAAAATATTATCAACACTTTTATTTTATTGCTTTTTAAAACTTGTAGATTTTTTTTCTGAAATGTATTCCTCTATATTTTGTGGAATACTTACTCCAGTATTTATTACTAGTCACCTTATTTGTGAATACAGGAACAAATAAATGTACACACCTGCATGTGTGTGGGTCAGTGCAAAAACAGAGCTTCCACTTGTGTAAAATGGGGGATATTTATGAAGATATAGGTGTCAATGCCATTCTGCCAAAAACTGCCTGGAACACATCTGAGTTGAACAAGTTGGATTTATTACTACTTTCCGGAAAGGAAAACACACACCATGGGGAACTGTATATACCTCAGTAAAAGGATCTAATTATAGAATCTGGGCTCCTTTTAGGTGATTTGGGGAGGGTTTAAGGAATCTAGACTTTGCTAGACTAGATGCTGTCAGAAACCAGGGGTTCATCTATAGTTGGGTATTTTAATAATTCTTATCTAGACGAAGAAAGACTGTACTGATGCTAGGGTTGAAATTGGTAAAGAAGCAGGAATTACCCCTATTAGCCAGGAAAGGATGGTGTTTGGTCATTATTGTGACTTGGACAATTTGCAGGTTTTACCCTCCTCAGACATAAAGTGGAGGCCCTTGCTTAAAGAGTGGCCTTGCATTTTTTCCTTCATCCATTAATGGCTACAGATGTTGACCTTGTATACAATTGTTTATTTTCAAAAGGAGAACATTGCAGCCTGTCTGTGAATGCCGGGCCAGCGCTTAGCAACACGGAGGCCCAGCTGATAATAGGTCAGATCCTACATGTCAGGGCTTGTTTCTCCCTTACTCATACTAATGCTTTGGATTTATAGATAAACCCTTATGACATTAACTATTTCCACCCTGGAAATAAAATGTCTTATATCTATATAACTTTTACATATTTATAGGGTTAAATCAATTGATAGATATAAATGTTGATATAGAAAGAGATAGATAGAGATGTATAGATGGCCCAGTACCACAGTGAATGAAATTAAGCAGCCTTGCAGTATGTTCTGATATTTTGTAACGCAAAATTACCCCAAGTCAACTTTTTCTGAAAAGTTCCTTTGTAGTTATCTACAAGAATCTAAAAGAAAACAAACAAATGTACATAACAAAACAGAAACATACAGATATAGAGAACAAACTAGTGGTCACCAGCTGGGAAAAGGAAAGGGAGGAGGGGCAAGATAGGGGGATCAAGAGATACAAACTACTATGCATAAAATAAATAAGCAACAAGGATATATTGCAGAGCATAAAGAAATATAGCCATTATTTTTTAATAACTTTAAATGGAGTACAATCTATAAAAATACTGAAAAATCAAAAAGTCCTTTTGTATTCTTCCTTAGTTCTCTTTCAGAAAAACTTTTGAATAAACCTTCCAAGTAACATTATTCCGAATGGGGTATTCTAAATATACCAAAGAGTCAATCCTCACCCACTCACACGCATCATGTGTTATTATAATTACATTATCCATGCATTCATTCAATCAATAAGTATTTGTTGAGTATGGAGTATATATCAGACACTATTCTATGTGCTGGTGATGCAGCAATAATCAAGCCATGGACTATGTATTCCCTTCATGTTATTTTGTTGGTGTTGTTCTTTTGCCAATACCACCTGGTGTGTGTGTGTGTGTGTGTGTGTGTGTGTATTTAATTTGCTATGGATGATCATTATTCCAAATTATTAAAATAGATTCATGCACTTGGTTAATTTTTATTTCTAGATGAAATTTAGGATCTGCTTTTGCAGACGAGTAGTTCAATTTGGGTTAAAAGGGGCATGTTGATGGGAATTTAATAAAGAATGAATTGGACGTAGTTTGACTTTAAAAGAAAAAGCTATCTATTTATTCCAATTTCCACGTGTCTTTCGGTTTTGTTAAATCATTTATACCTTTGAAGTACTGGAAAGAACTTACTAACTTTATTCCTATTTGTTACATAGTTTTATTTTTTTAAGAGTGTAGTAAACTTGCCTTTTTAATTTCATTCTCTATTTATTGACTTTTAAAAAATAAAGACTATTATTTTTGTCTTAGGTATTCCACTACTGTATTCCAACCACAACATTTTTCTTTATTGTCAAATATAATGGATCTGCTTCTAATGATTCACTGTTATGTATTAAATTTCTTATAAATTACTGGTAGAAAGTTTCTTCAAATTAATGATATTAAGTTTTATTCTGAAGCACGTTTTTGAGGAAGGAGTATTTACTGTTATAGATTCTTCCTCAATTAGTTGTGATAAGGATATGTTTTTTCTTTTAGTGTAATATTCACATGAATAAATTAATTTATTAGCATTCTTCAGAATAAACCTCATTTGAGCATATTTCTCTTTTGATTATACTTGTGGATTTACTTGTTAATATTTATCATAGGAAACTTGCATTTATGTTTGTTACACTAGACCATAGTGTGTGTTTGTGTGTGTGACTTTGTGATGCTGAATTTTTCTTTACTACTAAAATTAGTTGAAAATTGTATGTTTATTATCTGCCAACTAGTTCAAATCAGACGCTGTCCAAATGTGGTTGGTAGACCTCGGGAGGTCTCTAAGATATTTTTAGTGGGTCTATAAGGTCAAAAAATTTCTTAATAATAATTAGACTTTATTTGCCTTTTATATTGTGCTGACATTTGCACTGATTGGGTAAAAGCAATAGTGGATAAAACTGCTGGTGCTCTAGTTTGAATCAAAGCTAGTGGTCATTGTATTATTCACCGTCATGCACTCTAAAAAAAAAACAGTTTCATTTAAGAATGCCTTTGGTAAAGCTGTAAAAAATTACTAATTTGCTAAATTTTAACATTTGAATACTCCCCTAATATTGTGACAAATGGAGAGCATGCCTAAGCTCTTTTCATGCATAACCACAATATATACTCAATTACTACAGATTCTCAAGGAAAACACTTATGTGATTGTTTGAATTACAGACTGAATAGTCACATTTATCATAGAAAACCAGTTTTTATATGAAAGAACAACTTACAGACAAACCATGGTTATTCAGGCGTGGGTATTTGGCAGACGTTTTCTTAAAAGTGAATGAGGTATGCCTGTTACTTCAAGGAAAACAACTGAATTTGAATCTTTCAAGAGAAAATTAGAATTTTGGAAAACTTTTATCCATCGACAGAGGCTTTATTTTCCCATTACTTTAGTGACGATATTAGTGATGATATTAATGAATATAAGATTATAGTGTTTCATAATGAAATATGTCAACATTTAGAAACTCTGCATAATTCAGTGAACCAATTGACCAACACATGATGTTACAAAAATATACATGTGTAAAAGGTCCACTTGAAGTGTAATGTAGACCAATGGGCTTTAGGGTAATGGGGTATAAATAATCCACTAATTTTGGTTTCAGATTTAACAATGCAACTAACCTTTTAGAAATTTTCACTTTTCAAGTTTGGTGTAGTAACAAGGTAGAATATGCACAGTTTTCTGAAAAGTTATTAAAATTCCCTTCCATTTTATAACTATATACTTGTTTGAGGATGGATTTGTATGGATTGGGACTGCATCTGGAGATGATGAATTTGGAGAGAAATCACAATCTCATCAATATCAATTCCTCCAATCTTAAAATATGGCATATTCTTGAATTTATTAAATACTTCCATGATTTCTCTTAGCAACACTTTGCAGTTTTCTATTTAGTGGTCTTGTACCTATTTTATTAGATACATTCTTAAACATTTTATGTTTCTTGGTGCTATTGTAAATGGTGTTATTTTAAAATTTCCTTTTCTAATTGATTGCTGATACAAAGAAGTCTTTTAACTTTTGTGAATTATGTAACCAATGACCTTGGTAAATACACTTATATATACAAATTATAATTTATTTCTAGATTATTTTGGGTTTTCATTGTACCCAATCATATTATTAAGAATGATAGTTAAATTTCTTCACTTCCAATTGTTATACATTTTCTTAATTAATGTTAGTCTTGATTTTTTTCTTTACTAGTGTTAGTAGAGGCTTATCCATTTTATTTAATTAATTAATTAATTAAATTTATTTATAACAAGAACTTGAATTTGGTTGTAGGATGTTTGGATACAGAATCTGTACTGACCATGAAGGTGTTACGGGTCTTCTGATGTCAGCACTGTTAGCACAACTAACCAATCATTCTCTAATGATCTTGGTTTTCATTACATTTCATTTTCACGTAGTTCAAATTACTGTCTACTTTCCCTACTGATTTCTTCATCCAGGTTATATTCTCCTTCCTGATTTCTATCCTGGTAGTTTCAGGCATTTATACTTGTCCTTTCCTATTCTTGTATAAATGAATAGGAATATTCTTGTAGCTTATACTCCACATATTGGGGAACCAATGTGAGGATCTGTCAGCTTCTAAGTATGTCACCTCAGTGGGTCACTAAAGAACATGCAACGTGACCACAGCTTAGGATAATGAACCTATTGGATCTACTGTTAAGATGGATTTTTCAAAGATGCCAGGTATCACCTGGATTCTCTATAGGCCTATGCTACTCATGATAGCAGTTTGGGTCCTCTTATGTGAGTCTGTTAAGTAAAGATTCTCTATTCAGTCATCCTACAGTGATCTGGGTATTTCCCGTCCCCCAGTGAACAGCTACCGCAAATGGCTGGAGGTCACTTTGGAGGGGAATAACTGAGGAAATTGCTACTTTATATCCTTACTTGGGTATTGTAGGATCTCACCCTCAACTTGAACAATGAGCTCTGGCTCTGAGACTGGCTTGGGTCCAGAAATTTCGCAAGGGATTGTGAATTTCCATTAGTAGTAATTGGCACCAGTCCTTTGCTCATCTCTGCTTAATTTTCAGTTACATACCTCAAGGGATATCATCATTGACTAACCAGATCTCTCTCTCTCTCTTTTTTAAAATATAAATTTATGTATTTATTTACTTATTTTTGGCTGCGTTGGGTCTTCGTTGCTGCACGCGGGCTTTAGCTGCGGCAAGCGGGGGCTATTCTTCATTGCAGTGTGTGGGCTTCTCATTACAGTTGCTTCTCTTGTTGTGGAGCACAGGCTCTAGGTGCGCAGGCTTCAGTAGTTGTTGCACACAGGCTCAGTAGTTGTGGCTTGCGGGGCTCTAGAGCACAGGCTCAAGAGTTGTGGTGCACGGGCATAGTTGTTCCGTGCCATGTGGGATCTTCCGGGACCAGGGATCGAACCCATGTCCCCTGCATTGGCAGGCGGATTCTTAACCACTGCGCCACCAGGGAAGTCCCTACCCAGATCTTTCTTAATCACAGCCACTTGGCATCTGCTATTTTGGAATTCAAGCATCCCTAGTGCCACTGGGTGCCCAACTCCATGATGATACTTCCAACCATCAACCCTAGTCTATAGAAGAAAGCTAACACTGAGATTTTCCGCAACATCAGGATCTCCTCAGAAGTGCATTTCCTCATTGCTTTAGTGAAAGGAGTGTACTCTGGGCCATCCAGATAATTAGGTGCTAGATTTTGTAGTATCCTTATGTTCTATTAAAATATGGCCACAACTCTGAACTTTTGACCCTTTCTGTATTACTCCGTTAAGGTTGTTCTGGCATATCAACCTCATTTATTGTAGGCCAGATTGTTTCCCATCTTCAAGGTTCCATCCAGAGACAGACTCTGAAACAATGATGCATATGAGTAATTTATTTGAAAGGCGTATTAGTCCCCTACTGATGCTGTGACAAATGACCACAAACATAGTGACTTAAAATAACACAAGTTAATTTTCTCACACTTTCTGTAGCTCAGAACTTCAGACAGGCAAACTAGGTCAGGTCCTCTGCTTACAGTCTCACAAGGGTAAAACCAAGATGTGGGGAAAAAGCTTCCTGTTTCTCTGGTGGCTATCAGCCAATGGCTTGTCTTTTCTCCAACAAACTATCAGCATTTCTTCTTGTGCTTCCATGTGTCTTCATCCAGAAGTAGCGGCTTGAGTCCCTGTCACTCTCCAACACTACTTGAGCCCCCTTCTGCCACATCTCTCTGACTTCACCTGGAGAACATTCTCTGTTTCTAAGGGTTCATGTGATTAGCCAGGACCCACCCAGATAATCCAGGATAATGTCCCCTCTTTAACGTCCATACCCTTAATTAGTTCTGCACATTACCTTCCGCCATGTAATATGCATATCCACAAATTCCAGGGATTCGAGTGAGGACGTATTTGAAGGTCCATTCTGCCAACCACCAAAGCGCTGGTATAGGATGTTAGGGAAGGGAAGCAAGCCAATACGAGTGGGTTTGTGAACTGTTTGCTGCTCCTGTAAGATAAAGCTAAATCCCACAAGTACCTCTGGGAAATGATACAGAATAGGGGACAGCAAACATTTTCTGTAAAGGATGAAATAGCAAATAGTTTCAGTTTTGCTGAAATGCTATGCCATATGGTCTCTGTTGCAACTATTCAACTCTGCTGTTGTAGCACAAAAAGAGTCATAAACAATATGCAAACATATGGGTGTGGCTGCATTCCAATAAAGTAACATTTACAAAAATAAGTGGCAGCTGAATTTGGCCCACTGGCTATGGTTTGTAGAACTTCGACGTAAAGCATGCCTCAGAAACTTTCCTCCTAAGGGGCAAGGAATCTGGGACATTTATTCACCATCATAATTATCTGAGGGCCGATTGCTAGTCCTGAGTACATTAAGTCCTCCTTGATAACTGGCTGAGTATTCTACTCTATTGAGGCCAGAGGAAGCACTGCAACAGAAAGTATCAGACGCTTGAAGCAAAAACACTCTACAGGAACAGTCAATGCCAAGGAAATACTGGTAGGGCATTGACAGCATCTGCTGTAAGTGTTAATCTGCCTACAGCCTGCAGTTGTGGAAACTCACAATGTGTAGATTTAGCCCTAGATTATGTTGCTTCATTTTATCCTTCATTAAAAATAACTAGAATATTTGGCAAGTAATTGCCACATATTTAGGGGTAGGTGAATGCAAGATGAGCACAGTACTATGTATTTATCAAAAAAACTAAGATGACATTGGAAAATCTCAGATAGTTGGAAAACATGTATACATATATAGAGAGACACACACACACATACATATACGTATAAACTTTAAGAAATGGTAGATGATTAAGAGAATGTGTAGGGATTTAAAGTTATGTAAACAAGTAGTGGTTAGCTATTTTTGTAGGTGGATAAGAAATTCATATAACTGCTGGGGGAGTAATCATGAAGAAACTTTTTTTTATTTAATAGGGGGAATTATTAAATATTACAAAATAATGATACTATAACATACTAAATATCTGGTCCTATCAGTTGAGAATAGTGTGCATTGACCATTTGGTTGATGGAACTATAGTAGAGTACCTATTTATATTTAGAATGAGTAAACAGAACAAATTTTGATCATCCTGAAACTGAGAAATGCAGGAATGTTTGGGAATAATTAAGAAACATCCATTATAATGTTTAGACATCCTTGCAACCATAAGAAAGAGAAAAAAGTTGGACCAAATTCAGAAGTTTGTAGAGAAAACAGAGACTGAGGTCATATAATTTAGGCTAAAAGGGAATTCATTTAGTCCATATATTCAAAATCTCTCTGCTGGCATAATTGTGAATGGTGTCTTCAAACCAAGGTTTCATGACTCATTTGCCTTCTCAGCTGAAGAGGTGTGGGGAAATGACTCATACATCTTAATTTATCCTCATTTTCACATCTTAATTCTACTGAAGACTTAGTTGCATATATCATTCCATATATGCCATGACCACTTATTGGAAACATAAGAAATTGTGCTCAGTTTTCAGTCTTAATTACTCACCTGTTCACTGTCACAGTCACATTCTTCCTGAGGTTCCAAAATCCCATTACCACACACCGACTGATTTTGATATAATGGTTTCAGTTTTGAAAAGTTCTGAAGACACTGACCCTCAAATGTTGAAACAAAATATCTATAGTCACGCATGCTGCAGTTGCTAAAAATCTTTATACCACTGGAAACCCTAAAAGGAATAATAGTCCTCAGGTTAAATAAACCTAGCTAATAAAACCACGTCTAAACAATGCTCCATGTATTATGATATGAATTGCAAGATGGCTCAAATGAAAAACTTGTACCTTGGCAGAGACAAAGTCAAACATGATTGATTTTTAATTTATCATTGCTTACCTTTAACATTAAAAAAAAAGCATTGAAAATGTATCTTTACAGGAAAGCAATAAGGTACAATGGTTAAATCTGTCTATCTATCTATCACCTATCTATCTATCTATCTACCTTTCTCTCTACCTAATATGCTCTTCTCTTACATATTGAAAGCTTCCTTCCCTTATTTCCATTAAATATTTGCTCAAATGTCACCTTCTAGAGAGGTCTATCTTGACATTATCTGAAATTGTGTCCCCTCCCATATTCTCCTTCCAATTTCAATATTTATTATTCTACGTAGTAGTTTCGCATCATGTAAAAATAAGATTTTTTATTTGTATCTTTTAATATATTTTCACATGACCTAAATTTTACACTAAAATATAAGTCTTTTGAAGTTTTATATTTTCATGCTCATTTCCAGTGGGCTGTCTAGTAGCTATGTCTAACAGATGTCCAATAGACATTTCAAATATACGAGGTACAGTATTGAACTACTGTTCTTCTCCATCAAGTCTGCTCCATCCACTGTTCTCAGCTGCTGGCAACTCCATTCTTCTGGTAGCTCAGGTTGATAACATGGGTGTGACCCTGGGCTTTCTGCACTAATACACACACACACACATGAATATAACACATCCAATTAACAATTTTTATATGGATTGCATGTTGAAATGATAATATTTCAGATAGATTGGGTTAAATAAAATATTTTATGAAAATACATCACTCTAATTAATTTTATCTGCTTTAAAAAATTTTTTAATGTAGATACTCTAAAATTTAAAGTTCTATATGTGGCTCACATTTCATTTCTATTGCACAGTGCCACTCTACACAATCATGTCTGAAATAATCATGCCTGAACAACTATATCTGAGATGACATAAGTCCTGGGTTGTCTCCTGAGCCTTCGAGGAAAGAAATATACAACTGCCAAGGTTTCAGAGTTGGTAGTGTCTGAGAAAAGAAGTGAAATGCTTTAGCCTTTACTGGCGTAGCCATTTGTAATGGGATAAATAGGGGAAACTGGGAGGAATATCACAAGGAATAATAGTATTTAAGCAAACTTCTGTAATTACTTTCAACATTTTTTTTTTTTAAAGGAACATTTATTTATTTACTTATGTTTGGCTGCGTTGGGTCTTTGTTGCTGCGCAGGGGCTTTCTCCAGTTGCGGCGAGCGGGGGCTACTCTTTGTTGTGGTGCGTGGGCTTCTCATTGCCGTGGTTTCTCTTGTTGCGGAGCACGGGCTCTAGGCGCGCGGGCTTCAGGAGCTGTGGCTCGCGGGCTCTAGAGCGCAGGCTCAGTAGTTGTGGCGCATGGGCTTAGCTGGCATGTGGGATCTTCCCGGACCGGGGATCAAACCCGTGCCCCCTGCTTAATCACTGCGCCACCAGGGAAGTCCCAACTACATTGTTTTAGTCGGCATCTGTGCCATTCTGCTTCTGTAGGCCACTCTCATGCAAAAAGCTACAAACTCTGAGCACTGACATCCTTTTACACAAAATTAGTTTAAAAATAGACAGGGGCTCAGACGTTATTTTCTACTTGGACCATATGTTTTCTGAGTGAAAATTGAAAGTATTAATTAGAACTTGGAACTTTTATTTAAGGTGGGTACAAAACAATTTAATTTTTTAAACCTCTGCTTAAAAGATGGCCATGGGAAGGAAGAAATGCAAGTGAGAGAGATATATATAGATATACACACATATATATATATACACACACACATGCATACATATATAATAGACACAAGGCATTTGAAACAAATATTAAATAATTGGCTTTTTTGTGGGGAAGACTACCTCCGGGTCTAAAGACAGCTATAAAATAAGGTGGGCTAAGGCAGCTGCCTTGAAATACTTTGATTTCTTATCCAAAGTTCCAATTGCGGGGTAGGAAAAAAATTGAAATAATTATTTCAGGAGAACACAGCATCCTCTGCAGCCCTAACTGTTTCTGATTCCATGGGCATTAACTTGGCAAAATGTCAACTATCTGCTTTCTTTTACATAGGCGCTTCGGTAGCTGTTTGAATGAATCTTAAATTTGTAATTACAAAATATGTCTTCAACAAGTCCAACAATCCTATCACTTTCCTAAGTCATTTCTAAGTTCCAGTCTCCAAGATAAGTGTTTCACATCATCTATCAAAGCTTCCTATCAGAATAAACCAGATTCCCTACATCTTTACACCTCCATTAACCAGATTCCTTACATCTCTATCTGTTTACTCTCCTAATGTTCTATCACAGTAACTGAATTTATCCTCTCCTAACTTCCTCCATGATTTTGCTCTTAAGTCTTCATTATATCCAACATTATCATCTTTTCTTCCTCTTCTCTTCATTTTGATCAATCTATAGGTAATATGTCATGTCTCCCATCAATAAAATCCCTCCTTTGATTATAAATCCCACCTCATAATCCCCAAAAGGTTGTCTGTATCCTTCATCTCCATCCTATTGCCCCCCACAGAGTTTATCAGGTTCCTTAAAAAGAATCTAAAATATTGATTGGGATTGCACTGAATTTATAAACCTCTTCTGGAAAAATTAGACATTTTATAATAGGTCATCTATTTTCTTAGTGCTGGTATACACATACTTGTACACATACTAATGGTTTTCAAGATTGATCACCCTGATGAATTTTTTGATGTTGTTGTTGTTCTGTGTACTGATTCTGTGGCCTCTATGTAGGTAGTCAAGCATAATAACTGCAGAGAAGGACAATTATTTTCCTCTTCAAATCTTTTCTTCTTTTTCTTTCCCTCAAAAAAATAGCCAAAGCTACTAGTACTACCTTATATTGTTAAGGGTGATTTTGCCTTGAGCAACAGATACAACAAGAACAAACACAACAACAGTATCTATGTGAATTCAATATTTCATAGTCTTCATAAATCTTTAAAGTTTCCCTCTAATTCCCTTGAGTGAATATTTCATTATCATGGGGTTTACCGCTTTCTGGAGTCTTGTATCATGTGAACAAATTCATTAGTGTGATATCTCTTCAGGCACAACATTCCTTCCTAATTTTTGACGTGGGATTGAGTATAAAAAATAAATTCATCATGTCTTGTAAACAACCTCACAAATATATGTGTGACATTAATTCAAAAGAAAAAACAAGGCTTACACTGCTTCATGATTCATTATGCACATAGCGCTTGGACAGGAACATTTATGGATGTCATCATATGTTAATCCTATTTTAAGGCCAAGCAGTTGAGCTATAATAACGGAAAATCCCTCCAATGTTATTGCACCTGGATACTAAGATAAAGAAGGTTGAAGAGAAAACCATTATATAAGAAGAAAACAAAACCAAGTAATACATCAAAACAGTTTTGTTCCTACAAAATTTTATATTTTAATACTTTTTCATGTTGACCATATTTTACATTTTATTTTGATAAATCATTGATATGACTATCCATACTAGTTAATTTATTAAGAAGCATGATATAAAGTAAAATGTAATCAAACTACCAATATTCTCTGGTGTAAAATTAGGCACGCCCAGATTCTATAGCCTTAAGCACACTTAGTGTTTCTGATGTAACCAATATAAAACACATTTATTTAACTTTCTTATTAAATCAATTCATTCAATTAACAATTATGAATTCAGTATACACATGTGTCAGGCACTATGATAAAAGATGAGAATATAGTGGCATGCATGAAAGAAAGGACTTTGTCCACACTTGGAGCTTATATTACAAAAGAGGAGAAAGAAAATTAGTAGGAAATTAATAACGAACTCCCCAAATATAAAGAGATCATGAAAAGTGCTCTGAAGGAATGGAGTGCTCTAATAGAGAATTCTGAGGAGGGGTATAAGATACAGATAAGATACTTAGGAAAATCTATTTGTGGAATTGATGTTTAGGCTGAGATAGAAAATTTGGAAAATGACCCAGCCTTATTAATAGCGGTAGGGAGCTTGTATGGGAACCTGTTCAAAGGCTGTAGTATAATGAGTGAAGTGAAGGAATGGCAGAACGGAAGTTCGAGATTTAGGCAAGGCCATGATAAAGAAATTTGGAGTGAGATGTTACCAAAAAAAGATTGGTGGTAGTGCAGAGTGGCATTTCATATGATTTAACCTGGATAAATAAACTGTGAGACTTTTCTCATCTTTTTAATCATTACAAGAAAAATTCTTAGAACTTCTCTAATTTTTCTACATCAAAAAAAAATATATAGTGAGTAGAATTAATACCTAAAAGAAAAAATATTGTGTGTATGTATGTGCATGTGTGTGAATGAAAACAGAGAATATTATCTAGCAACATGGAAAAATGACTTAGTAGGTACCCTCTCTTGAAAAAAAGGGAAAATCCCAGTGTCAGAATTTGAAAGGAGGCTAAAGACAAATCAGAACATGAGAGATGATATCTGGCTAACCACCAGGTTTTAGGGCAAGATATAGGAACCAGAAGCTGGACTTTTACTGCCAACACACAGAAAGGAGAAACAGTCTTATACTTTCATATTTATATAGTTGAAAACAAATCTCCTGTATAAAGGCATGCTACAGAATAAAATAAGCCCCTAATTATACTGTGCAGGAAGAGAAGATAGATTACACACAAAAATTAATAACAGGAATAAAAAAGATGACATCAGTAAATATCCTCAGATTTAAAAGAGCTATGATGCGCAAAAGAATGACATTGGAAACTTGTCGTATACCACTTACAAAAATTTACTTGAAATGGATTAAAGACTTAAACATAAGACCTGAAACTGTAAAAGTTTTAGAAGAAAACATATGGCAAAAGCTGTTTGATATTGGTCTTGGCAATGATTTTATTGGATTTCACATCAAAAGCACAGGCAACAAAAGCAGAAATAAACAAGTGGGACAACATCCAACAAAAATATGTCTACACAGTAAAGGAAACAATCGACAAAATCAAAAAGCAACCTTTGGAAATGGAGAAAATATTTGCAAACCGTATACCTGATGAGGTGATTTTTAAAATATATAAGGAGCTCATAGAACTCAATAGCCAAAAAGCCCCAAATAACTCAATTAAAACATGGACAAAGGGGCTGAACACTTTTTTTCCCCAAATAATACATATGAATGGCCACCAAGTATATGAAAAGATGCTCAACATCTTTTGTCATGTCAGAGAGATACAAATCAAAACCACAGTGAGATATCACCTTCTACAAGATAGGATCGATAATATCAAAAAGAGATAACGAATGAGGACATGGAGAAAAGGCAGCCCTGGTGCACTGTTGGTGGAAATGTAAGCTGATACAGTCACTGTGGAAAATAGTATGCAGCTTCCTCAAAAAATTGAAAACAGAATTATCTATGAGCCAGCAGTGCCACTTCTGGGCATATATGCAAAGAAAACGAGACCCCTTTCTGAACTCCCATGTTCACGGCAGCATTATTCTCAATAGCCCAGGTTTGGAAAGAACCTGCATGTTCACCAGTGAATGAATGGGTAGCGAAAACGTGGTAGCTATACAGTGGAATATTAGTCAGTTATAGAAAAGAAGGAAGTCCTGACGTTTGTGACAACATAGATGACCTTGAGGGCACTATGCGAAGTGAACTAAGTCAGACAGAGAAGGACAAACACCGCATGATTTCATATGTGGGATCTAAAACAAACAAACAGAAAACGAAACGGAAACAGACTCACAGATACAGAGAACAAACTGGTGGTTAGCAGAGGTGGGGGCTGCTGGTGAGATGGGTGAAATTCATGAAGGCGATTAAAAGGTGCTGACGGAGAAAGACAAATACTGTATGGGATCACTTACATGTGGAATCTAAAACAAACAAACAAAAAAGACGAAAACCACTGACCTCACAAAAACAGAGAGAATGGTGGTCCCTAGGAGCTGGGGAACTGGGGAAATGGGAAGAGGCTGGCAAAAGGTTACAAACTCTCAGTTATAAGATGGATGAATGAGTCCTGAGGATCTAATGTACAGCATGGTGACTATAGTTACTAATACTGTATTATATACTTGAAATTTGTTAAGAGAGTGGATCATAAGCACTCTCATAAATAAAATAGGTAAACTATGTGAGTTGATGGATATATTAATTCATTTTGAGAATCATAAATAACTTATATCAAATTATCACACTGTACACTTTAATTATATTAGTATTTTATTTGTCAATTATACCTCAATAAAGCCATGGGAGGGGGGCAGGAAGAGCTGTGGTGTGTGTGTGCACATGTGTGTGCACAAATACAGGAAAAACATAGAGAAGAAAAATGAATATTGGACAGTTTCAATAGAGACTTGGAATCTATAGTACAGAATCTAATAGATACTTCAGGTCATGAAGAAATTGGAGCCTGCCTGGCATTAACAGAAGCTTTCAGCATTGGTCAGGAGTCCATGCTCAAAGGAAACTAACTCTAGAAAGAGACAGTTTTTGTGACGTTTAGACTCAGGCCAGGTGTAATAGACATGGCATGTGGGTTCACAGGGAACTCATGGAAAAAATTTTTACTATTTCTGGCCTGGAAAATATAAAATGTGAATACGAGGAGGATGATGACTGCCAAATACACAAGCAGAAAGCTTCAGAAAGAAGACCTTCCAAATTCTGACCCCCACATTTCTGGCTGATTTTTGAGACACTCATACATGGAACAGCCTCAACACAACTGATGATCTCAGCTGAGGCTAGAGCTGTTGTTCATGAGGAAGAGCTGCTGTTCTGAATTTAACCAAGAGCACTGCATGACAAAACAAGCAAACACAAAATCAACCCTCATCAGAGAAAAGCAGCAGAATCCAGACTCCCTATGAACGTTACAATGTTCAGGGTAACAAAGAATATCATTGAAAATGCCATATAAACTGAATTGGGGTGTGAACAATGGCCCATAAAACTGATCCAGAATGTGTATTTTAGAAAATAAACTGTCTTCTGAAATGGAAGATTTAAAGAGAAATCAGTGTCTCATGACATAATTCTCAGAAATATCCTGAATACAGTCCAAAATTACTCACCATACCAAGAACCAGGAATATCTCAACTGTAATCAGAAAAGACAACAGAGAGCAAAACCAAGATGGTTCATACATTGCATTCTGCAACAAGGATTTTAAAGTAACTACCATAAAAATGCTCCAACAAGCTATTACAAAAACTGTTAAAAGAAATTAAAAAACAGAAAATCTCATCGAAGAAAAGAACCAAATGAAAGTTTCAGAACAGAAAAATACAATAATAAAAAAATAAATAAAACCTCAATAGATGAACTTAGTAGAAAATGGAGATGTCAGAAGGGAGAATCAGTAAATATAAAGATTTATTAGGGGCTTCCCTGGTAGCGCAGTGGTTGAGAATCCGCCTCCCAGTGCAGGGGACACAGGTTTGAGCCCTGGTCCGGGAAGATCCCACATGCCGCAGAGCAACTAAGCCCGTGCGCCACCACTACTGAGCCTACACTCTAGAGCCCACGAGCCACAACTACTGAAGCCCGTGTGCCACAACTACTGAAGCCCACACACCTACAGCCCATGCTCTGCAACAAGAGAAGCCACTGCAATGGGAAGCCTGCACACCACAACAAAGAGTAGTCCCCGCTCGCTGCAACTAGAGAAAGCCTGCGCGCAGCAATGAAGACCCAAAGCAGCCAAAAATAAATAAATAAATAAATAAATTTAAATATAAAAAAAGATTGATTAGTATAAATTATCCAATCTGAAAACAGAGAGAAAATAGTTTTTTAAAAAAATTAACAGAAATACAGGAGCAGTGGGACAATAACAAAAAAATCTAACGTTAATATCGTTAGTGGCCCAGAAGAGGAGAAAAAGTGCATAGCTGAAAAATACTTGAAGGAAAAAAGGCCGAAAATCTCCCATATTTGGCAAAAGACACAAATCTACATATTTAATAGATTCACAAAACTTCTGACAATAAACTCAAAATAGTCCATGGCCAGACAGATCATAATTACATGGCTAGAGAAAAATTTTAAATGCCTTGAAATCAGCCAAAGGAAAACAACACATTGCTTATTCAGGAACAATGATTACTATGACAGAGGATTTCTCATCAGAAATAATGTGGGACAGAGGATGTAGGACAATATTTTCAAAGTGCTGAAAATAACTTTCATCCTGCAAAAATATCCTTAAAGAATAAAGATGAAATGAACACATTCTAAAATGAAGGGAAATTCAGATACTATGTTCCAGTAGCCCTGCTTCAGAACTGTAACATCGGTAGTGAAGAAAGAGGGACAGAAAGGATATTTACATGGGAAGATATAATAGATTATTCTTCTTCCTTTGACTTTTTTTAAAAATTATGTTTCAGGGTTAAAAACAAAAATTATAATTTAGTGTGATATACTTCTCAATGTACTTGAAAAGTAATATTTCAGCAAATTATATCATAAAATTCCCTGTTTTATGATTATATACATGATTTGGGACTTAAAATATGGTGTTAACATTTCTATATTCTACTTGAAATGGTAAAATGCTGGTACACAAACTTGTGTGTATGTGATTGTGTGTGTGTGTAATCTTACTACAGAAAACATGAAAAATGCTTTACAAAGAGAAATATTGAAAAACACTAAAAATCAGAGATTGATGGTTTCTGTAAAGAGACAGGACATATTTGTGTACTATATAGTATCTGTCACAACTATAATTCTGATGTTGTATCAGGAAAGTAGTCATAGACAGTGGGAAAATGAATGGATATAGCTGTGTTCCTATAGAACTTTATTTACAATATATGTATGTGGTGGGCCAGATTTGGCTGATGGGCCACGTTTGCTTATGTCTATGATGAATAAATCAAAATAGAATACTAAAAATTGTTCTAGTATCCCAAATGCAAACTGGAAATGCCAACGGAGGACAAAAACCCCCCAAAAAGATAAAACAGAAAACATATACTAAGTTGACAGACTGAAATACAAACATATCAACAATTAGATTCAATGCAAACTGTCTAAACATACTGATTAAAAGCCACAGATTTGCAAAATGTAGGAAAAACCACATGTTCCAGCTATATGCTGTTTACAAGAAGCTCACATAAGATATAAAGAGGGAAGTAGTTACGAAAAAAGATTTAGCATGTGAACATTTATCACAAGAAAGTTGGAGAGGCTACATTAATAACAGGTGAAGTTAACTTGAGAGCAAAAATTATCATGGACAAAGGATATTATATAATAAAAGGTTTGATTTGCCAATAAAGTATAATAATCTTAAATGTTTGGGTACCAAACATAAGAGCTGCAAAATATATGGAGCTAAAATGAATACAACTGAAAGAATAAATACACACATACATAATTTAGTTGGAGACTTCAACAACTCTCACAATTGAGAGAAGCACTAGACAATTAGAAATTGTTTAGAAGACATGAACAATACTATCATACTACAGTGCCTATAAACTACTCAACTGCAGCATGATATACATCTTGTGAATTTTGTAACATATGTAGCTTAAAGCAAGGTGTTTATGGACTTCAATGATAGCAAGGTTTGTACCCATGACATGAAGTAGCACAATTTAACACTCTGGGAAAAGTTAAGTCAATCACTCAAGGCTGGGAAAAAGAGAACCCAAAGAGAGCAGATGAAATAATTCCTGGAAATCACACAGAACTGGGAATAATTGCTGGGCACACCAGCCAGAATAGAAACATTCATAATTCATGGGGCTTTGGATAGAGGGACTTAGAAGTGTACTGTCTCCTGATTAGTCTGGAAAAATTCACTCCGTATGAAATGCCTCCTGCTGCCACCTGAGAGTATTTGAAAGAATGTCTGGACAGGATCAAACTCTTTCCAAGTAACTTGACTGTGTCCTAGGATAGGAAAAATAACACACAGACACACACACACACACACGCACACACACATGCACATAAATATGCAGCAACCAGCAAGGTATAATTCAAAGTAGGCAACCAAATAAAATTTACAAAGCAGTAGATATCAGTGAAAATGGCCAAGTAGGTAGCTCCAAGGACCTACCTGCTGCTCCACAAAAATACTGAAAATTTGAGAAAAAAATCGTCAGCATCAAATTTGTCAAAACTCTAGAAAATAGTCAAAGATTTACAGCAATAAAGTGAATGCTGAAACTAGAAAAAGGCAACTTGAGAATTTATAACTTGTATTTTAAAACACTACTGGAATATTAGGTTAAAATATTTATTAAGGTTTTTTTTATAGACAACTTAAAAATAGTAGGAAAGCACTGTGGCATTTTCACTTCCTCTAACCCTGCCCCAGTCTCCAGCATGGATTTATTTCTGGGCTCTTCATTCTGTTCCATTTGTCTATATAGCTGTTTTTAAACCAGTACTATACTGTTTTGATTACTGCAGCTTTGTAATATATTTTGAAATCAGAAAATGTGATGCCTCCAGCTTTGTTCTTCTTGCTCAAGATTTCTCTGGCTGTCCTGAGTCTTTTGTGATTACACATGAATTTTAGGACTGTTATTTGCTATTTCTGTAGATAATGCCATTGAGGTTTTGATAAGGATTCACTGAATTTGCAGCTCACTTGGGATAATATGGACATTTTAACAGTATTAATTCTTCCAATCAGTGGCTATGGATGTCTTTTCTGTGTCTTCTTTAATTTCTTTCATTTGTGTTTTAGAACTTTTAACCTCTCTGGTTAAAGTTATTCCTAAGTATTTTATTCTTCTTGATGTTATTGTGAATGGGATTGGTTTATTAATTTCCTTTTTCAGATAGTTCATTGTGTATAAAAACATGACTCATTTTTGTATATTGATGTGTTTCTGCAAGTTTACTGAATTTGTTTATTAGTTTTAAGAGTTTTGTTATTGTTGTTTCATATTTAGGACTTTCACACATATGACCATGTCATTTACAAACAGAGATAATTTTACTTCTTTTCCAATTTGGATGCCTTTTCTTTCTTTCTTTTTTTTCTTTCTTTCTTTTTTTTCTTTCTTTCTTTCTCTCTCTCTGTTTTGTTTGTTTGTTGGTTTTTTTGGTCTAATTGCTCTGCCTAGGACCTCCAGTACCATGTTGAATAGACGTGGGGAGAGTGGGTATCCCTGCCTTGTACCAGATCTTAGATGGAAAGCTTTCAGTTTTTCCCCATTAATTATGATGTTACTTGTGGGCTCTTCATACATGTCCTTCATTGGATTGAAGTTATTTTCTTCTACTTTTGAAAGTAAAAGGAAATTTGTTGAGAGGTTTCATCATGAATGGATGTTAAAATCTGTCAAATGCTTTTTCTGATTCTATTGAGATGATCATGTGGATTTTCTCTATAATTTTGTTCTCACGGTGTATCACATTGAATACTTTGCATATGTTGAACCTATGTTAAACATATGTTGCATCCCAGGAATAAATCCCTCTTGGTCATAGTGTATAATACTTTTAATATGCTAAATTTGGTTGAATTTGGTTTGCTACAATTTTTTTTTTAACTTTTTTTTTTTTAATTAATTAATTAATTTATTTATGGCTGTGTTAGGTCTTCATTTCTGTGCGAGGGCTTCCTCTAGTTGTGGCAAGTGGGGGCCACTCTTCATCGCAGTGCACGGGCCTCTCACTATCGCGGCCTCTTTTGTTATGGAGCACAAGCTCCAGACGCGCAGGCTCAGCAATTGTGGCTCACGGGCCCAGCTGCTCCACGGCATGTGGGATCTTCCCAGACCAGGGCTCGAACCCGTGTCCCCTGCATTAGCAGGCAGACTCTCAATCACTGCGCCACCAGGGAAGCCCCCGGTTTGCTACAATTTTGTTGAGGAGTTTTGCATCTATGTTTACCAGGGATGTTGGCCTGTAGTTTTTTTTCCTGTGGCATCTTTGGCTTTGGCGTCACGGTGATGCTGGTCCCATAAAATGAGTTTGGAAGTGTTCCTTTGTTTATTTTTTGCAAGATTTTCAGAAGGAATGGTATAAATTCTTCTTTGAATTCTTGATAGAAATATCCAATGAAGCGATCTGGTCCTGGACTTTTCTTTATTAGGAGTTTTTGGATTACTATACTAATTCAACCTCCTTATTTGTTATTGGACCATTCAGTCTTTCTATTTCTTCTTGATTCAGTGTTGTTAGGTTGTATGTCTCCAGGAATTTATCCGTTTCTTCCAGGTCATCTGATTTGTAGGCATAAAATCATTCCTAATACTCCTTTATTATCCTTTTTATTTATCAGACATCCATTGTAATGTCTCCTCTTTCATTTCTGATTTCATCCATTTGAGTCTTTTTCTTTGCTCAGTTTAGATAAGGGTTTGTCAATTGTGTTTGTCTTTTTAAAAAATCAACTAGCTTTGTTGAAATTTTCTATTGTTTTTCTACCCTCTATTTAATTTATTTCTGCTCTAAACAAAGTCTTCAGAAAAACAGAAATGGAGAAAATATAACTCATTTTATGTAGTCATTATTACCCTGATATCAAATCCAGAAATAGTCAATATCAGAAAAGATAACTAAAGTTCAATGTAACTCATCAACATAAAGGCAAATTTTCTTAAAATGTTACCAACTCAAAGGCAACAATAAATTAAAAAAGACAATATATCAAGACAATGCAGGAACGCAAAGCAGGTTCAAAAACTGAAAATCGGTCAATAATATACTCACCATATTAACAGACTAAAGAATAAAAATCATGTGTCTCAATAAATGTAGAAAAAGGCATTTGACAAAATTTAACATCAATTTCTGGAAGAACAAACAAACAAAGAACACTAAGCATGTGGGGATCAAAAGGAGCTTCCATAACCTGATAAAGGACATCTACCAAAAAACCTATGACTAACATTGTACAAAATGGTGAAAGACAATGCATTTCCTTGAATATTGGGAAGAAAGCAAGGATTAGGACTCTCACTATTTCTACTCAACAACATAATGGGGATTCTACCTGGTGGAATAAGTCAAGAAAAAGAAAAAGCATGCATATTGAAATGAAATAAATAAAATTATCTCTATTCTCAGATGAACTAATTATCTACATAGAGAATTCCAGTCTATCAAACAGCTCATATAACTAACTGTCTTTCCCAGCCTACAGAGGGTAGTCACCACAGGAAGCATAGATAAAAGTTGGGTGAGTTTGATGGACATCATAAATATACTCCAATAGCTCTATGTCTATAAGACAATGAATTCCTTTCTTTTCATTACACCAAGTTCACAGCAAATAGATGACCACTGATCACACATGTCAGTCAATCAATAAAATGATGAAAATCGATCCCAAATGTTTGAGCTGGCAACCCAAATCCAAAATCTCAAGTACTTTCACCTATATTAATAAATTTAGTATGAATCAAATATCATTCTGTTCTTCTTTGTTTAGAACCATTAATATCTATTCCTTCAATTGTTCCCCATTGCTTTGGTTTATAAACTGTTGCCTTCCAGGGAAGTCCTCCCAACTTTTATTTTGAATCAGTGAACATAAGGGCTGACGGGAATAGAGCAGGGGTCAGTAAACTATGGTCCAGAGACCAAGCCTGACTTGTGACCTGTTTTGGTAAAGTCTGCAAGTAAGAATGTTTTTTAAGTTTTTTAAATAGTTGAAAAAAATCAAAAGAAGAACACTATTTTGTGGCAAATGAAAATTATATGAGACTCAAATTTTAGTAATGATACATAAAGTTTTAATGAAACACGGTCTTGCTCATTCATCTGTACCTGTCTACACTGACTCTTTACAGATCACATGGCCTGCAAAGCTGAAAACATTTACTATCTGGCCCTTTACATACAGCTTGCTAATCCTTAAGACAGAACTTGAAGTGAATGTATCATTATAAGGCATCCAACTCAAATAATGTCATTAGAGGATCTCTAAGCAAGAGAAGCTAGAAGGCTCACCTCACCAGACAGATGAGGATCAGCTACTACAAAAAAATCCTTAGACAGATTTGGGGTTTTAGAATTATCAGATTCATCTTGCTTGGTTCATCCAATGTTACCATCCCAAATCTAAAGTCTCACTCCTTTCCAATTAATACCCTAATTATAAAATAACAGATTTGGTGCCACCTTGCATTTTTAATTCTGCAACATGAACAATTAATCGGGTTGTGATTCTCAGCTATATTTGCCTAGTAGTTACAAGAAAAAAGAGATTATTTTAAATCCACCACAGGATCCAAGAAGAATTTAATAAAAGCAACTGAGTAACAGGTAACAAACAAATTATTGTTGAAGCAACAGAGGATGATGAGGCGACTCTGAGACTAGAAAAGCAGAATGTTGTTACCAACGCCAAGACTGGATGGATGTATGAATGAGGAACTATCATTAGAATTCATAAACAAGTGCTGATCAGAAGGAGGAAAAACCACAGAGGGAGGGGGTGTTTCACACGACCAGGAAGCAATGGTTCTGAGGCACTGCTCCAGGCAGGGCCAGAATGTAAAGACACTGACACTTCCCTTCCTCTCTCCAATCATCCACATTTGCTGAACATACCCAAAAGCCAGAAGCCAAAGAAGTCCAGGGAATATATTGTTCTTATGATGTAATCAGAGCAGGTAATAAGGAGAAAATGGATCTGAGAGCACCTAGTGAGTGACTGATCCACAATATAAATATTAAGAGATATTAGAGGATGTAAGAATAAAAGAAAAAAGTTAAATAAGAAAAAAAATAGATGATGAGTCAAAATGCTCTCATATATAATTAACCAAGTTCCAGAGAGAAAAGGGAAAGAAAAAGATTAGCAAACAAATAATATTGATATAATAAAATTTCTCAGGTCAGATGTAAATTAGTATCCAGATTGAAAGGGCTTCAATATAACAAGCATATTGGATGATAAAAGATACCACGCAATGATAAAAAGATCTTAAATGTTTCTGCAGAGAAAACAAGCAGACCACATACAAATAAGTGAGACTAAGAACGGTGTTAAATTTCTAAAGAGAAAGTAAAAGGAGAGGACTTTTAAAATTCCAAGGTGCAATTATTTCAAAACCAAAATTAACCAAACAATCTTTTAAAATAGCTACATTTTCAATGACGCAACTCCCAAACAAGTTACTACCCACCTACTTTTTCAGTCAATTACAGGAGCGTGTATTCTAACCAAAATGAGTAGGCAAGCCAGGAAAGAATACACATATTCCAAAGGAGACAAGACAGAAGATTCTTAAACAGCTATGCAAAAAGTCCAACGTAGATTGGTTAAAAAAAAAAAAAAAAGATACATCTATAGAGTTAAAAAAAAAAAAGTAATTTCTGAATCATGTAGAAAAGTGGAGGCAATTTATAACTTAATTAAAGACTTTGGACAAAAACACTATGATGCAACTACTAATTTGGGAAGAACCAAAAGTTATGCAATAAAGGCGACAATCTCAGTTCATTATTTGCCTCATCAGAGAATTTAACACAATTCTAATAATCTATATAATTATAGAGAGGAAGAATAGAAGAGGCAGAATGTAGAAATGATGAGCTATTAGGATGTTAAATTCTGACTTCAACACAGGAAGTCAATAGATAATGCCTAAATTTGAATACTCAAGAAATTTAATGGGCATATTATTTAGAAATATAGAGTAAAAGAATGAACAAACTATTCCTACACATACAAACATGAATAACTATCACAGACATAATTTTGAGCAAATATGTGGCAGACACACACAAGAACACACACTCTATTATATCATTTACAGAAAGCTCAAAGAAAGATCAAATTAACCAGTGATTAAGTGTCAGGATAGTGGTTTTCTTTGGTAAGCGTAGTAAGTGAGAGGAAGCATGATTCTTCTGAACTGTTGATAAGATTTTATCTCTTGATCTCTGGGATGTTTATACCTATGTATTGACTTGGCCAAAATTAATTATGCTATACACTTATGACTTGTGCAATGTTCTCTATATATGATGTACTTCAATAAAACTTTTATTTGAAATGAAATAGACATTAAGTTGTATGCCAGGAGGGAGAGGTTGACAAAAAAAGGGGAAAGAGGATTCAAGGAGTATAGATTATGCAAAGGACTGATTTAGTTGTTTTCAGTATGTCTTGTAAAACGATTTTTATTCATAATTTGTGCATTACTTGATAAAAATTTTGAAAGAAAAAATAATAGTAGTAGAGTTATATGTTTCAACATGTATACATCTTTTAACAAGCTATTCAAAATAGTTCTGAAATGATACATAAAGTAAAAACAATGCTGAACAATAATATATAGTTAATGGATACATATATTTGTAACAATAGTATGAAGTATGCAAAAAATGGCAAGTATGAAATCATGACTTTTGTTATTTCTTGAATTTGAAGGAGACATAACAGGAAGCTTTAACTTTTCTCTAAGGTTTTATGTCCTTAGAAAATCTGATGCAAAGTTAGTGTCCATTATACCTAGCTGGTGAAGGGGTATATTAATGTTTGGTCATATTATTTCCCTATGTTTGAAATTTATGATTAAAACAACTTTCTGAGATTAAAATAATGTTGTCCCAACAAAATAATGATAGAGATATAGAGAAAAAAAATAAAGTTTACTTAACTATGCAAAATAATACTTTTAAAATACAACATAAAGTTAAAAAAAAAAAACAGTAAAGAAGGATACAAATTACATACCACAGCAATACCTGCATCCCAGCTTTTATTGCATATTGTGCCAGGAAATGTTGCTCCCACATATTTAGGCTGTTTCCTGTAACTACATCATTATAGTATGGCTTTGTCATTAGCATGGTTATTCAGAACAATTTACTAGTTTATTTATTAAATTAAATCTCCCAAAGAATTTAAAATAATTTGTCAAACATACAATTTTTATCTGAATAATATCTAATATATTATACAAAGTGCTCAAATCATTGAAAACTGTAATTCACTTTAATGCCAGTTTTCTCTCCTAAACTAACTCCTTGACTTGATACAATTTTATTTATCTCAAATTCTCCTTAGTTTCCCTTATTCAGCATTCACTGTTTTGGTCACTAAAAGTTAAAACGAAAGGGATTTTTAATCTGTAGAGAAGAAATCTTGCCTGTTCTAAAGATAAGCAGTTTTAAAAATTAAATGTAACCAAAAAACTCAGATCTTTCTTTATCAAACAGTAGACATGAAATGTATTCACATAACAAGGTAATGTTAACAGAATAGTGTCAATTTTACATCATTAGTAAGCTGAGGCTTGTATGTATTCATAGTATAGTTGATATCATAAAAGTTCATGAAAGACAGACTTTTTTGCATAAATTATACTCCAAAATATTTTGTCATATAAGTGATTCAGGTTGTTTTATTTTTATTATATTTCCAACCACACTGTCACTTCAGTGGCAACAGCTATGTTTTCTTTAACATTTTCCAAGGGGCCTACAGAAAGCTGAAGAACACAATAAAGGCATTAAATTATAAAATTAACAGAATTATTTATGTATATCTCTTTATTAATGTAGAACATTGTGCTTACATAAGTAAGAATGTTACGTCATGGGGCCGTAGGATAAGATAGTCCTGTTTCCATGTCAAAAATCTTTGTAATAAATCATCAGCATTCCCATTAGTAGAAATTTGGTTTTTATCTGACCACAATTCCAAGGAGGATAGTATCACAGTCAATTTGAACTGACTAAACATCTAAAAATAAGATTTACAGTATATTTATTCAAATAACATAAGTCATTACATCAAAACAGTACAAAAAAATAAAAAGTTTACTTGATTACTTTGGATATTAAACCAAATAAAGGGCTTTAAGTCATTAATTTGTCATGATATAATGGAAAGGTTTTCAATGACTTTTTACAAAACTGTAAATGTAAAAAAGTTAAAACTTACTGTGTTGACAAGGCCAATAAGCTGAATAATTTTCTGCATTACAGCCATCGTTTCTGATCCCATATAATCATGCTGAAAAAGAAATTTTTATGATTCTTTTAAAAAATGTGAGTGACAGCAATTTTTTTTTGTATGGCAAATATATCTTGGTGATACCAGGCAGGAAAACCATAGGATTTGTCAGACAATTTAAAGCATACTAACATAAAGATGATAATATTTACAATAAATGAAAACAAACAACAAAAAGAAAAAAATCATACTTGGGCATTCAACATAGATTCTCACTTGTTATATATTTTAAAGACATTGTCCAGCAGAAACAACTGAAATCCTCAAGAAGTACTAAAATAACTTCACAGATCCCTCTGTATTATAAAGAGATTTCTTGAGGTAGACATTTTCTATAACACAGAAGGAATCAACCACAGTATTTCCCATTGTATGCTTAGTAATTAAAGAAGAAGCAAATACGTAAGCATTAAAAAATAATCAAAATGCTCAAATAAATCTTTAGGAAAAAAGACAGAAATTGTAATGATGTAAAGTGAAGATTATGTGGAATGACTGATTCAAAAAGGTTTGATAAAGAACAAGATGAAATAGGGTAAAGGAAAAAAGAAAGGAAAGAATTTTTCCTCTGAAACTCATAAATACATTTTTTAAAACTAAAGTATAGTCGATTTACAATCTTATATTAGTTTCAGGTGTACAGTATAGTGATTCAATATTTTCATAGATTATATTCCATTCAAAGTTATAAAACACTGCCCCTATTTGCTGTGTTGCATTTCAGTCATCAAGTAAATGCTAATAAAAACCACAATATGATCTCAGTATTCATATACCAGAATGGCAACAATTTAAAAAAGACTATCAATACCAATTACTTGTGAGAATATGGAAGAACAAATTGTTATAGTCATTTTTGAAAACTATCAATGTCCTCTAAAAGTAATATACACTAACCTGATGATATAACAATTTCACTCTTAGGTAGATACTCAAAAGATATTATGTCTTCCAAATGGACATTCTTCCAAAGAAGACACACAAGTGGCCAACAGGTACACAAAAAGGTATTCAACATTACTAATCCTCAGGGAAAGGCAAATCGAATCCACAGTGAGATATCACCTCACACCTGTCAGAATGGCTATCATCGAAAAAACAAGAGCTAACAAATGCTGGTGAGGATGTTGAGAAAGGGAACGCTTATGCACTGTTGGTGGGAATGTAAATTGGTACAGCCACTATGGAAAACAACATAACGGTTCCTTAAAGAATTAAAAAAGGAACTACCATATGACCTGACAACCCCAATCCTCAGTATACATCCTAAGGAAATGAAATCAGTATCTCAGAGAGATATCTGCATTCCCACATTTATTGAAACATTATTCACAGTTGAAACATTATTCACAATAGCCTAGATATGAAAATAACCTAAGTGCCCATCAACAGATGAATGAACAAAGAAAAAGTGGTATATATGTGCAATGGAATATTACTCAGTCATTAAAAAGAAGGACATTCTCCCATTTGCCACCGCATGATAAACCTGGAGGGCGTTATGCTAAGTGAAATAAGCCAGCCAGCGAAAGACAAAAACTGTATGGTATCACTTATATGTAGAATCTAAAAAAAAAAGTCCAATTTCATAGAAACAGAGAAGAGAATTTTGGTTTCCAGAGGGGGAAATGGAGAAATGTAGGTCAAAGGGTATGAACTTTCAGTTATAAGAATAAGTTCTGAGGGTCTAATGGGAAGCACAGTGCCTAGAGTTAATAATATGGTACTGTATACTTGAAAGTTGAGAGCAGATCTTTAGTGTTCTCACCACACACACACACACACACACACACACACACGGAAAAAAGAGTTAACTATGTGAGGTGATGAATGTGCTAATTATCTTGATCTTGGTAATCAATCCACAATGTACATGTACATCAAATCTTCACATTGTACAATTTAATTATATACAATCATATTTATCAATTATGCCTCAAAAAAGTTGGAAAAATATTAACTGAATTGGTCAGACGGTAAAGATCTGATATGTTCAAAGAAAACACTGTGACCAGAGAGGCTACAGCCGGTTAAAGAGAGGGCAAGGCAGTTAGGAGGTGTGGCCAAAGAGACCCTGGCCTAATCTGGGGATGAGGATGCAGGCAGACAACACTGGGCATCCTAGGCTAGTTTGGGGTCCTAATCGTATCTAAGTCACACTTAGAATTAAATATTTATAGTTGAAAATAATTAGAAAATTCCATTACGTCTTTGAAGTTCAGGAAATTTTTCATTATGTTTAAAGAAAGAAGAGAGATAAACAACAAGGTTCTATATAGCAAAGGGAACTATATTCAATATCCTGCGATAAACCAGAATGGAAAAGAATATGAAAAAAAAGAATGTCTATATGTGTATAACTGAGTGACTTTGCTCTACAGCAGAGATTGGCCCAACACTGTAAATCAACTATACTTCAATAAAAAATAAATAAATAAATAAATAAAATAGGGCTTCCCTGGTGGCTCAGTGGTTAAGAATCCGCTGCCAACGCAAGGGACACGGGTTCGAGCACTGGTCAGGGAAGATCCCACATGCCACAGAGCAACTAAGGCTGTGCACCACAACTACTGAACCTGAGCTCTAGAGGCTTCGAGCCACAGCTACTGAAGCCCACGTGCCTAGAGCCCGTGCTCCACAACAAGAGAAGCCACTGCAATGAGAAGCCCGCGCACAGCAACGAAGACCCAATGCAGCCATTAATAAATAAATAAATTAATTAATTAATTAAAAAAATAAAAAGGGAAATCTCTTTAAAAAAATTTAAATAAATAAATTAAATAAATAAAAATGTCTGAAGTCTCAAAGGTAAATTACCCCAAATCGGCAATTCTGTGCTTTAATTTTTCTATCAACATTTAGCAAAAAGTGTAGCTACCTTTCCATGATCATTAGAAATATTAATTTAGAAACCTGTAAGACAGCTAACAATATTAAACATTTCTATAAATTGGTTTCATAAATTTAATACTCAGAAAAGTTTTAACATTTCAGCTGATGTTCTCTAGGTGATAGTAATAAAACTTTAAGATTTAAGAAAGAAAGAAAAAAGAAAGAAAGAAAGAAAAGAGAGAGTGAGGGAAGGAGGGGAGAGTTTGACTTACCAAAGCTTTTTCCACTATAATGTGCATTTCTAGATACTGGGGTAATAGTTCTGAAAGAGTTTTTTCCTGAAAAGAGAATTTATCAAACGTTAACATGTTTTGAATTTGTTAAGCACAGAGAGTGACATGTAAAGGAAGCAAAAAGGATGTATATAAAACCCTCAAGAGGACTTAACAATATAAATTAATTGTAAATCAGAAATTTTACTTGAAAACAGATTCCAGGTTTAAAGGAATCCCAGGGAGCCTGAGAGCATAAGGTGGGAGTCTAGGTACTCACTATTAATACTGCATAAGAGAAAGTGAATAGCTCTGTAGCTCCATAGCATAGGCTGTGTGTCCCACTTGGTATAAGGTAATAATCCTTGATTGTGCCAAGTCAGTCAGCTACGAATCAACAATTTACTACATCGTCATTTAGTACTCTAATGGTAATTTCTACATGAGCTATATTTCTAACACATTGAGATACCATTTCACACACAGATATTTTAAAGAAACCAAAATTTCTTCCTTGACCCAAGTGTATTGGTAACTAAATCGAAGAGTAAGGAGGATACAAAGATTGGGTCTGTCATAAAATATCTTAGCTTACTATAAATAAACAGGCAAACAAACAAACTGGACTTGACGGTAGAGCCTAGGTTTGTATTTCCATAGGGAAGCAAACTACGCCTGCATCTTATATATGTATATACTGAGATGCTGATCTTTTTCCTTTGTGTTCAACATTAACTTTAAAAGTATTCTGTATTTTGGTTACCCTTACTGTGCCTGTATAAAATATAAGTCAATGTTGACAACCATGTCTTGTGCATTGCAGCTTGATTGAGTATAATTATAAATTATGTGTGCACCATAACCAAATTTGAGTATGTTTCTGCACAGTAGGTTTCATATTTTAATAACAGCATCGTTTTTATCCTATTTGCCTTTCCAAATTTATATTCTTATTTTCAAAATAATAAACAAAAAATGTAACTTTGATACCTATGTTTTAAAACGAACTTATAATACTATTCACCATAATGTCAGGTGTCACTTTCAATAAAACGAACTTCAAAATTCATTCATTTTTAATAGGTTATCTTTATTTCCTTTTGTAAAACTTTGTGTTCATTTTTAAAAAATAAGTATGGAATCATAAAATATTGCCAAAAAAGATCACTATATCTCATGTATCATTCACTCAGTTTCCCCCAGTGGTTACATGTTACAAAACTATAGTAGGTTTTCAAAACCAGGATATTGACCTGGTACAGTGTGTATGTGTATATCTCTACATCATATTGTCATGTGTATGTTTATATAACCAGCACTGCAATCAAGATACAAAACTATTTTGTCACCACAAAGATTTCCCTTGTTGTACCTGTTTCAAGTCAGATGAGATTATACAGTCAGAGGAAGAGGAGGAAAAAAGAATGGAGAAAAATGAACAGAACCTGTTCTGTTCCTGTAGGGCACTTTCAAGCACACCAACATGCATATAATGGGAGTAACAGAAAGTGAGGGGATAGATAAAAGGGCAGAAAGGATCTTCAAAGAACTAATGGCCAAAAAGTTCCCAAATTTGATGAAAAAACATGAATTTAAACAACCAAGAAGCTTAATGAACTCCAAGTAGGATAAACTCAAAGGGATCCACTCAAAGGCACATCATAAGAAAACTGTCATAAGGCAAAGACAGAGGCTCTTGAAAGAATCAACAAAGAAGGGACTCATCATGTACAAGAAATCCTCAATAAGATGAATAATATTTGATTCTTCATCAGAGACCATGGAGTCCAAAAGATGGTGAACTGAAATATTCAAAGTGATGAAAGAAAGAATTCTATATTCAGCCTACAAGTAAATTAAGAGAGTTTACTAATATACAAATGATTAAATATTCTAGAAAGATATGTCCCAGTAGTATATAAAGCTATATGTCAAAATATTAAAAGTAATTAAAAGTAATTTTACTATTCTTCCTATATTCCTAAATTTTTTTCAGTAACATGCATTTTTGTTGGAATAAAAATGGAAAACAAGAAATATTACATAATACATCATACAACAAGCTTGACACACATTATTGCATATTTCCATGTATTTTAGATGGAATATGGATGTTTCATTTACTGCTGTAGAAAAAAGATACCAAATTTTATATTACTTCTCAACAGCTAAGTAGTTCCTTTTCATGATTAACACAATTCTACAGAAGTAGTTTTATAGTGCATCATAACATCTGAATTGTCTCAGTTACCTGTGAGTTTAAATGGATTTTACAGGGCTGGTCTTTCTGCCAAATATTGCTGTAGTTTTCTGCTAACATTGGCATATCTGGATTGTCATTTTTCACTTGATAAATTATGTGCTCGAATCTTGCTGAAGATTCCAATGGCTCAATTCCATAGCTGATATTTTCAAACTGAAGAAATCCCCTGAATATTTAGAAAGCAGTGATATAAAAATCCTGCATATGATCCCATCAGACCTATAATCCAAAGTGTTGTAAGAAATGAGAAACCATAGTGAGGTACATGTATTAAACCCACTCTCTTTCCCTGCCTTTTCTCAGCTACCATTAGTAACTGAGTAACCACATCTGCGTCAGTTTTTCTCATGTATTAAAAAACTAAATATACTGAAAAGTATTTTGTATTTTCTGTATAGGAGTCACATTCATTCAAGATGTATTAATTAAGGCCAAGTATTTGCTGGGAAAGACATTTGTTGAGAATTCCAAGAATAAAAAGTTCCTATTCTTACAGAGGTTAGAATAAGGGAAAATGGATATATAGAGTGGAGATCTAAAAAGATTAATACGCAGGAAAACCACATTCAGAGAATGTCAGTTTTCTGAGTTGATATGAGTAAATTCTGGAAATCAGGCAACCAAAAGCAAAAGGAAGTTAGGAAGAGTTTTTTGCTCTGCTCTGGACCTGTCTTCATCTGATAAACTCACCACCTTCTTCCTGCCACTGTCAATGACGAAAATCACTTATCCCTGCCCTTTTACCTCTAAGGTACCTTCTCAATTAGTCATTTTACATCTGATACCAAGTACACCTAAACTGAGAGCATACAATATGTGCTTAGTTAAGTAACTAATTAATGTCATTTTCCATAACTGTTCCAGATAACTGATAGATAATACAACAATAACATCTAGGGAGATGTTCTAAAGGATTTGGGTGGGGGGAGGTGTTTGTTTTGTTTTACTGCATCTACCTCTTTCTGCTCAATATCTTGTAAATATCTCCAGTCAGGATTCCCTTGAGTGATTTCATTTCAATTGGCACAACTAAGGTCCATTTATTAATATTAATATTATTAATAAAAGTAAGGCCATCGTGAAGAAAACATTCAGATTTGAATTCTCCTCAAATATCCCAGATTTGTGTTTTGCAGCCACTAAGTTTCATTTGAAAGTATATCCTAAGTGTTCATGTATAAATAGCCTCTAAAATGCTATTACCTAAGTCCAGAACAGATGCTGAGTGTCACGACTGAATTTGGAAAATCTGCAACGTATCCTTGGTAATGGCAATGCATCTGAAAAACAGTACAGAGTGGCAAATAAATAAATTGTTTATGCATAAAAGTGTATTGGCAAACATTATAAATATTCAAAACATTAAAACAGTTGAAAATAATAAGATTGTGTATCATACAGATTTATTAAAATTGATTTTCAAGGAAAATAAGTATTTGACAACTCTCTTTACTTTGTACCACCTAGGTGCCCATGAGTGTTCTCTAGGTCTGGATTTCATCTCTATCATACATGGAATGTGGAATAAAATTGTATGAAACTGCCAACATGGAACAAACATATCCCAATGGTAATGGTAATAATATGTTCACTTCAATAAGGAAACATGTGATAATAAATGTCTAAGACACCTGGGTCTTACCTTAAAATATGAAGACTCAGAATGCAAAGTTCCAATTTTGTTATATGTATAAACCAAAAAGTTCTGGGATATGAATGAGCTAAGAAAAACAAAAATAAAAAACTGGTTGAATCATGAATTTATTATGAACATAAACATTAAAATAATAAAAATAACAGTGAAATATATGATTCATATAATAATATTCCTTAACTAGAGTAATTTTAGCATGCCATAACAGTGTAAATTCATAGAACTAGTGTCTCAGAGAGTTTAGGATTTCTTAACACTGGAATAGACTTTGAATCCTCCATATCAGATATTCATGTGTGTGCCTGCCTATGTCTCCATTCAACAAGATTTACTGATTGTCAATGATCTGACAGATCCTCTTCGAGGCACGGGGATACAGCAGTAAACAAAAGAGAAAACCATGGGTCTTCACGGCAGTGAGAGACACATAGGCTAGTACGTTAGGTGATGATAAATAAGGCCCAGGGTGGCAGGAGGTTGGTTGCAAATGTAGACAGGATGGCATGGAAAGGCTCACTGAACTGATTAGTAAAGACCTGAAAACAAGCCACTTGGATTTGCACAGAAATGTTATTCCGGACAAAGCAAGGAGAAAATGCCAAGACCCTGAGGCAGAGATATGTTTTGTGTTTACAAAGAATGTCTGGGGGCAGTGCCTGCGGTGAAGCATGGAGTGAAGACAAGAGCCCACAGTAAGAGATGGTGTCACCGAGATGAGAAGCCATTGGAAGAGTCTGAGCAGATGAGGACGGGTCAGACCAGCATTTTAATAGAATCAGACTGAATGCTGTGTTGAGAACCATCTGTAGGACAAATAAGCAGAAACAGAGAGATCAGCTAGGTTGTTACAGTCATCCAGGCAAGACATGACGGTGGCTTGAGCTAGGATTGCAGCAGTGGTGGAGGTCCCATTCTGGATGCATTTTGAAGGCAGATCGCATGGGATTTAATAATCCATTGGATGTGGGGGGAAAACAAAAGAAAACAAAAAGATGTCAAGAATGACGCTAACATTTTTGTTCTGAGACACTGGAAGAGTAGAGGTGCCATTCACCGAGATAATTGTGGGAAAGACCAATTTTGGAAAAGGACCAGAAGTACATTTTAGACACGTTAAATATGAGAATTCTCATAACCTCTTGGTTATCAAACAAGTAGTCAAATAAATGACTATGGTGTTCATTGGAGAGGAATAAAGTAGAGATACAAGTTTGGGAGTAATCAATACATAAATGGTATTAAATCCACAGGAGTAGATGAAATAACTGGGTGATTGAGTACAGCTAGGGGAAAAAACAAACAAACAAGCAAGATTTAAGAATAGCACCATGGAGTACTCTAAGACTGAAGAGATGAGGAGGAATCTAGAAAACAAACAAACAAACAAAACAAAATCTGAGAAAGAGTGAGCACAGTGGTAAGAGTTAAACACAAGAGTCTGCGGTATCCTGGAAGCCAAATGAAGAAACTATTATATGGAGGAGACATTGCTCAGCTATACAAAATGCTGCCGATTGGTCAAGAAAAATGAAGAGTAAAAAATAACTGGCATTTAGAAACATGAGGATCTTGGATGATCTTATCAAAAAACACTTTTCATGGAATGGTAGCGACATTAAAGACCGACATGAGCTTAACGATCATGAATTACAAGCGAATAGTCGTGAATTAAGTGAGGACAATTTTCTCCAGGCTTGTTCAACTACAGAGATGCAGGCAGACAAAATGCAGTTGTGATAAATATATATTTTCAAAGATGTAGGCAGAGAAGAGGCTGTTTGAGTCCATTTATATAAAATGTTGAGAAAACACAAATTAAGAGACAGGAAATAGATTGCTTGTTGCCTGGAGTAGTGGCTGATGACAGGGATTAAATATGAAATGGCACAATGGGTCTTAAGTGGGGAATGAAATATTCTAAAACTGATTTATGGTTGATAATTGTAATACTATATTAAAATCATTGAATTATACATTCGAGAGTTTTATGATTTTATATATATATATAATTTACCAAATAAAGTTGTTAAAAATAAATATATATATAATTAATACCTCCATACAAAGTATGCCACTAGTTCAATTTTCCACCAGTAACCACATGATATATACACATGTTTGATTTCACATCGGATATACTTGATACACAACTTGCAGTTCTTGGGTTCAATGGCTTTATACTCTTATTTATACGTAACTTATTTCTTAATTTGAAAATAGCAAGCTGGAATATACAAATGCAAAGTTCTCATAGACTTAATATACAAGACCTAATGAATCCTAAACTGAAAAATTGACTAATTAAACAGCCTACATTTCACTGCATTCTTGAATTTAAATAGTGTACAAAACACTTTTAAAAAAGTAAATTCTCAGCTTTAAGGGAAAATCATATCTTACTGTTTTCTGAGATGCAGAGTGTATGGTTTCTTATCAATTGTAATGATATAAGTCACCTAAAATAAAGCAAATAAAGACGATTTAGTAAATCAGAAATATATAAAGTAAAAGAGTATTTTTCACTCAAGTAGAAAAAGACTCACCCAATCCATTTTAAAAAAGAATATATTCTTCAGAATTTCTTGTTCTAAATAGTAAAAATTTAAAATTTTTCTAATAAATTCAGGATGAGGGTGCTAAATTTACTGCAGGGATGGCTTTTGAAAAGAATAAATGAAAACGATATTTCGAAAAAAATATAATTTTACCATTTACTAATACTAGATTTTAATTGTTTATATCTAGAAAAAACATATATCATCCTTAGCCAAAATGAATGAGGCATGGCTATAGGCTTACATTCTACACCGAATATAATGAAACAATAGCAAGTTTATAAATACGTATATACATACTAACAAACACTAGAGCCACTTTGCACTGCTTCACACATAAACTGGGAGGAAAACAGACCTGCGAGAATGAAGCTGGCGAGGAACGCTGCAGCTCCAGGGCTACGAGCTCTGACGCTACAGGGACTAAGTCACAATGGTCCTCATTACCTTGACGTGATGGCAGCCAGGAACAGGAAGTGTGCACGGTACACAGTACAGCAGGTTGCTTTTATAAGATCATCAGGAGGGTGAGAAAGTGTCCAGCTAAATTGAATTTTATGTAATAGAACAACGTAGGCTTGAAATCCAACCTTTGCCATTTAACACAATGTGATCAACAGAGGTACGTCCATCCACTTGGCCATATCCTATTGGTTGGAAGGAAGTCACAGGTCTTTCCCACACTCATAGTTAGTGAGACAGGCTGGGACCTGGAACCCTTTGCTGCAGTGCAAAGGATACACCTGGATATCCTGTATCCTGGATACACCTGGATATCCTGTATCCTGGATACACCTCTCCTGGAGCAACAAAATACAAAGAAACTGTATGGGACTAAAAATAACTGCATGCCAGACGTAGAGAATGGACTTGAGGACATGGGGAGGGGGAAGGGTAAGCTGGGACGAAGTGAGAGAGTGGCATGGACATACATACACTACCAAATGTAAAATAGCTAGCTAGTGGGAAGCAGCTGCATAGCACAGGGAGATCAGCTCCTGCTTTGTGACCACCTAGAGGGGTGGGATAGGGAGGGTGGGAGGCAGACGCAAGAGGGAGGAGATATGGGGATATATGTATATATATAGCTGATTCACTTTGTTATACAGCAGAAGCTAACACACCACTGTAAAGCAATTATACTCCAATGAAGATGTTAAAAAAAATAATAATAACTACGTGTATGCCTTAGTTGGGGCAAATTCCAGCTGCCACTTTTGAAGAGCCTGGAGCAAAAACAGGGTGTTGGGAGCAAAAGGGCGGTACTGAGCATGCACCCTGCACACACCACCACCTAAGGGGTGGGCAAAACACCTAAGCCACCCCTCTGGCCTGACCCCTGGACACGCCCCTACCCTCACCTTATATAAGGAACAAGTTTGCCCCACCTCCGGGAGTAAGCAAGAAAGGGGACTTGTTGTTTGTTCTCACTCCCCTCTGCTGCAGCAGGGGCCCCAGTAAAGCCTTGCCTGAATTTCTTGTCTGGCCTCTGATCAATTTCTATTGATTGGGGAAGGCCAAGAACCCTGGTAGGTAACAATAGGTGGAGCTTATTCAATGGCATGAACACCAGATGGTAGGAATCACTTGGTTAAATTAGGGTCTGTCCAACACCATGAGCAAAGAACAACTGGGGAGCTGAGGAATAAAACCCACAGCTCACATAGTGCTGGGAGATATTCAAGGTCTGATCAACCAGAGGAGAAAAATGTCACCAAACACTCATGCCATCCACCAGAGATCCACAGAAGGGTCAAATTTTAGTGTTAAGGAGAAACTAATCTTAGAGTAAGGGCCACTCTAAACATTCATCCTAAAGACATTACAAGGCAGCATGAAATTGTCCATCTGATTCATAAGTAACTTAATTGCCTGCCAAAACAAAGTATAGCACATTTTAAAGGAAAAACACAAAATCAAGCAATCAAGCAAATAAAATTAGCAAGGTTAATCCAATCAAAAACAATTATACACAGGGATATGAAATCAGTCTGGTGGCAGGATAAGAGGTTCCTGCCTTACCATCCTCCCAGATACACCAAACATAAGCCTCACATGGATTGATGCCCTGTGAGAGAAATCCAGAAAGTAGCAGAGTGACTCTTCAACACTGGGTGACTGAGAAAGTACCCACTGTGAAAATGGGTAGGAAAGGCTGATACACACACTCACCGTAAAACCCACCCCTGGCAAAGTGCTTACAATCAGGAGGGAACCCCCAACTCTCAGTATGTCCCTCAGAACCAAAAGGTTTGGACCAGGCATCCAGCAGCACAACTTTTAAGGCTGCCACCCAAGGGACTGGCTTCCAAATAACTTAGTTCAGAGAGCCACTGGGACTTGACATCCCTGATTCCTCAGACCCCCATTAAACAAAGAAGCAGTTTTTAAATGTGAGCATGAGCACTTCCCATAGTTCCCCACCACGGGGTGCATCATAGAGGGAGCAGGCAAAAGCACCCAGCTCCTACTTTCTCCCTGGAAGGAGTCTGACTGCACACTTTTCCAGTTGCAGCTTGAGGGTCCAGCTTCTAATCAGACTACATGTGGGTGCTGATAGGGATCCTCCCAGGAGCCTGAAAGGGCCGATGGGCACTTCGCTTGACTACTCCCCCAGGCTCAATCCAACAATAAACCAAGCCTCCAGTTTCTTCCTGAGAGGACCTTGTCTACACAACTAGAATCTCAACCTTTTTTTTAATTGAACTATATTGATGTACAATATTATATGTTACAGGTGTACAATATAGTGATTCATAATTTTTAAAGGCTATACTCCATTTCTACTTATTATAACATATTGGCTATAGAACCTCAACTTTTAGCACTGCCACCTGAAGGTTTGGATCCCATACCACCTAGCTCTGAGACCTGACGGGGCTCAGCATTCACAGATTCCCCAGATTCATCTTAAGAGAAGATTTTTATACAGAGGTGCAAGCACTTCCAAGGACTATCTCCCTGGGCTTAGGGCAGAGGGAACAGGAAAAGACACAAGGGTCCCAGCTTCTCTGTGTTAAGGGTTTGAGCGCATACTTCCTCAGCTGCTGTTTGAGGGTTGAGCTTCTAAATAGCTTGCACCAGGGAGCTGACAGGGTACATAAATAGTAGTCATCTGGGGACTTGAACAGATGTGAGGAAATTCCCTGTGCTTTCTCGCTCTGACTCATCCCAACTATAAAGCTAATTCTCCAGCTTCTCCCTCAATGAAATTTGTCCACACATCTAGTGCCCCACCTTACACAGCTGCCACTAGAGGAACTGGCTACGAAATCACCTAGTTATGGGAGCCCTCCTGGAGCAGAGAGAACAAAAGAGGCGAAAGAAGTAACATTATCTCTGCAGATGACATGATCTCATGTATAGAAAACCCTAAAGACTACATCAAAAAGCTATCAGAATTAATAAATGAATTCAGTAAAGTTTTAAGACACAAGATCAAAATACAAAAATCAGTTGTTTCTATATACTAACAATGAACTACCAGAAAGAAAATTAAGAAAACAATACCATTTACAATAACATCAAAAGACAAAACATTTAAGAACAAATTTAGCCAAGGAGATGAAAAACGTATACACTAAAAACTAAAAAAAATCATGAATAAAATTAGAGAAGACACAGATAAATATATATTTCGTGTTTATGGACTGAAAGGATTAATATTGTAAAATTTTCCATACTACCCAAAGTGATCTACAGATTCAGTGCAATCCCTATCAAAATCCCAATGTAATTTTTCACAGAAATAGAGAAAACAATCCTAAAATGTATATGGAAACACAAAAGAACCTTAATAGCTTAAACAATCTTGAAAAAGAAGAGCAAAGCCAGAGACATCATACTTTGTGATTTCAAACAATATTACAAGGCTGTAGTAATCAAACAGTATCTTACCAACGTAAAAACAGACACGTAGATGAATGGACCATAACAACATAACTTTATACCTAAAGCAACTAGAAAATGAAGAACAGAAACCCAAAGCCAGTAGAAGGAAATAAATCATGAAGATCAGAGTAGAAATAAATGAAATAGAGACTTAAAAAAAAAAAACAATAGAAAGATCAATGAAACTAAAAGCTTGTTTGAAAAGATAAGCAAAACTGATAAACATTTAGACAGACTCATCAAGAAAAAAAGGGAGAGGGCCCAAATCAATAAAATCAGAAATGAAAAAGAAGTTGCCCCTGACACTACAGAAATACAAAGGACCATGAGAGTATTACAAACAACTATAAGCCAACAAAATGGACAACCTAGAAGAAATGGACAAATTCTTTGAAAGGTACAATCTCCCAAGACTGAACCAGGAAGAAATAGAAAATATGAACAGACCAATTACCAGTAGTGAAATATACAGAGATTTCAAAACACTCCATGTCCTGCATCATTGTGATAACTGAAGTAAACAACTTGAAGTTTAAAGTGATCATGCAATGACAATATACATACAAGCAGAAGTAAATCAGAAAAAAAAGAAAATAAATTTTTATGCAAACAGTTTTTCAACAGAAAGTAGTTTATTTATAATGGAATCAGAGTCATAAAGTTTGGATTCCATGTCCTAAACTTATAACTTAGACTCCCTTAACTGAACATTTGTAATCCTCTTTCTCATATATATAAGAAAATATATGTAATATTTCAAAAGGTTAATGTGAGAATTAAATGAGAGTAGTATATGAAAATACTTCTCTAAAGGAAATTATTTTATTGTGAGTTTCAAGTACAATTTCACATTTAATTTTTATTACAGTTATTCGTTAGTAGAAGAGAATCGTGATAGGTTCCAATACCGTATGTCAAAATAGAGTTAATGGAGTCTTAATTTTTTTACTTACTCTTATTTCAAAAATTGTTCCTTCAAACTGAAAAAATTTTCTCAGGGTTTCTATATATTGACCACACCACTTTAACCACATGAAAATTTAAACCTCTGTATTGTGACTTCTAGTTTGTAATCTAAAACATTAGAATTATGCCAATTTGAAGTATTTTAATCAAGAAAATATTCCAGATGGAGTGTCTTCAATTTAATCAGCTTTTAATAGCAGGTACGCATTTTTCAACTTCTTTTTCCAGTTAATATTTATTTACTGACAATGTTTTCATCATAATCAGGCAAATGTGACATTTTTATTTTTCCTTTTCTTTTTTTTCTTTGGCCATTACTTCTAATAAGTCTGATGCTTCTGGGTCAAAACTTGCAGGTCTAAATCTTGCTCAAGACCATTTTCTCTGTCACTTTAAGAGTGGCCATTAATAATTTTTTTTCATAAATTTCATTGTCATGCTTATCTAATATTTATTTTTTTCTACCAGTGTGATTCCTGAAGAGTGTTTACTATTTCTTGAAAATTGTGAACAAACAGGTCAGAAGAGCCTGAGAGATGAAGAGAAGGGCACAGGAGTTAGCAATGAAAATATGTTGCTTTGCAAGTAAATACAAATCAGTAGGATCTGATTCAATACAAAGGTAAAGAAAAATCGTCTTAAACTTTTAAATTATAAAACTAATATCCTTGATCATTCACCTGCTTCTCTGAATCTTCACTCTCATTCGACCTCATCTTCTGTGGAACTGTGACATACAGGAACATTCCCTCAGAATCTGTAGAAAGAAAATGGGATTTTTTGCAACAGTGCTGAGTCAAGCATGGGTTCTTAAGTTTGAGTCCATGGTGGGGTCCACAATTGCAAGTCAATTTATCTACATGTGTCTACCCGCCTTCTTGGTCCACAGATTTCAATAGATTTTCAATGGCATACTGAAAATGGCTAAGATACAAACAAGTCAACAAAAATTAGCCATTGCAGTTCTATAGGACCATCCTGTTCGTTTCCATAACCGCGTTGGGACCTGTTTCTCTCGGGTCTCTGAGGAATACATCCAGGGCAGTGGCGAACCTCGTATATCCTCTGGCCACAGAGTGGGTGAGCCAGAAAGACCCTCAGCTGCTGAGACACTGGACCCTTGATGCAGAGAGTGGACTCCTTGGCTAATATCTTTCTTCCCCTGCCCTGGTCGGGGGTGGGTGGCGTAGGGGTGGGGTGTGGGAGGAAAGCACCGGCAGCGCATCCGGGAAAGGGGCGGTAGGGGTCCCAGAGCTACAGTAATTGCTCCCCAGGAAGAGCCCAGGCCTGCTCAGAAGCCAAAGGAGGGAGAAGGAAGTCGAGGCTCCGCGGTCTTACCCTGGAGGGCGTGCAGCCCTCCAAGCTCAGCAAGCAGTGCAAGGAGTACGAACATCGCTGGGCGGGGCGCTGGAAGCACGGCCAAGGTCAGAGACCGTTGGGCAGCCCTGAGGCTCGCGGGCAGCAGCACTCAGGGGTTCAGCGCGCTAGGCCCCCGGGCCCTGGGGATGAGGACCAGGGCCTCCCAGTCGCTTCCAGCTGTGCGGACTCATCCTTGGGCATCCTGAGTGGCTGGGCACTCGGGGCTGGGAGAAGAAACAGCAGACAAAAGCCTAAGTGTCTGCGCACAGCTGGTTTGTGGTGACTAAGTGTACGTCTTTTAATGCTTCAGTAGGGATAAAGGGGCAAATAAGCATTATTTGCTTTTCTGCGGAAGTTTCTGGTAACTTCCTTTCTCCGTGTTACAGTTTTCTGACAACGTTTATTTACTGTGGTGGAAGAGAAAGAGGAAAATAGGTATATTAACTATTTTTTACAAGAAATTTTCTACTTAAATCGTGTTACTGCTGACTTAATAATCTTTTAAAAAATCTTTGCAAACAAAGAAAAATAAGAATATTGAACTCGATCCTGGATAAGGAAATAAAAAGCACAATTCTTCAACTGTGTGCCTATTCTTACAATGTTAGATTATAATCTGTTGAGGAAAGGGAAAGAAAACTTTGAAATGTACCCTAAGTGTGTATTGTTAACAGTTGCTGTGAGAACCGTAAAAAGGAAGCTTTAGAAATGGGAAGGCCAGCAAGACAAACTCAGAGAGGGAAAGTGACACCACTTCAGAAGACAGAACATGTAATTGTCTTTGAATTTTCTGACAAATATCTTAAGCTGCACATGCTCAAAACCTAACTCAGCTTCTGCCTGCCACCCACCCACACCTTCCTTTATCCCAGGACACTCCACAGCAAGGATGTATAGTACCAACAGTTGCAAAAATAAACTCTGCTCAGGTCTAATACTTGGACCTGCTAGGTAGTAGTACTCCTGGGAAACTGATCCTGAGAAATTATGATTAAATAAGGCAGGACCGTGATCATAATGGCCCCAAATAAGTTAGTGGCAAAGGGGATGAGGGAAAGTTATGGTAGAGTCATCCCGATGTGTATTATTTTTACCACAGACTTCACCCACTTAAAGCACACAGGTGAATGATTGTAGGGTTTTTAGTGTATTCACAGATATGTGCAACCGTTACCACAGTCAATTTCAGTTCCCTCATCTCAAAAACAAGTCCTCTACCCTTTAGTTATTACCATCACCCACCCCAGCTTTTCATTCTCCACCCCCACTTTCAGCTTTATGCAATCCTGCCCTCATCACACTTTTCCTGTGCATTCCATTTCACTAGTCTCCAGTTCTGACTGAATTTTCTCCTAATATATCCCTGTGAATTTTGTAAAAAGCACACCATATCTTGCTAAATCCCTCCCTTACCACGTCAAAAATGCTTCAACTATGTTCGACTCATCTACGAGGAAATGTAACCTTTTCATCGTGGCATATCAGAAGACACTGGTCCTGGCTCATGGTTACCTATACAGATTTTCTCTTTCAACATCCATACATTTTAAAATAAATTTTAAATGACACAGTGGAAAGATATCCAGTGCTCATGGATTGGAGGAATTATTATGGTTCAATATCCATACTACCTAAAGTGATCTATAGATTCAAAGTGATTCCTATCAAAAATCTAATGGCATTTTTCACAGAACCAGAAAAAAAAATCCTGAAATTCTTAGGGAGCCACAAAAGACCCCAGATAGGCAAAGCAACCTTGAGAAAGCTGAGGTATCACATTTCCTGATTCAAACATCATTAAGAGGCTATAGTAATCAAAACAGTATGGTATTGACATTTAAGCAGAGAAAAAAATGGAACAGAATTGAGAGCCCAGAAACCAATCCACACAAATAACATCAAATAATCTTTGACAAGGGTGCCAAGAACACAGACTGAGGAAAGGACAGTCTCTTCAATAAAAGCTGTTATAAAAACTGGGTATTCAAATGCAAAACACTGACGTTGCACCCCTATCTTATACTGCTTACAAAAGTTAACTAGAAATGAATTAAATACTTAAATATGATGAGAAAATATCAATATAAATAGCCTAGAAGAACCATAACATTCTTGACAATGATTTTTTGGATTTGAGATCAAAAGTTCAGGCAACAAAAGCAAAAAATTTTAAATGGAACTGCATCAAACTATTGATAAACAGCTTCTGCACCACAAAGGAAAGACAACCTATGGAATGGGAGAAAACATGTACAAACCATATCTCTGATAAGAGGTTGATCAAAACTATATAAGGAACTTGTATAACTCAGTAGCAGAAAAACAAATAATCCAATTACACAATGGGCAAAGGACGTGAAAAGTTAGCTTTCCAAAAGAAGATAAACAAATTGCCAACAGGTATATGAAACGGTGCTCACCATCAAAATCAGCAAGAAATACAAATCAAACCACAATGAGATGTCACTTCACACCTGTTAGGTTGTGTTTTATCAAAAAGAGAAGCAATAACAAACATTGCTATCTGTTTGGATGTGGAGAAAAAGGAACCCTTGCACATTGTTGGTGGGAATGTACGTTGGTATAGCCATAATGGAAAACACTACGGAGGTTCCTCAAAAACTTAAAAATAGAACAACCAAATGATACAGCAATCCCACTTCTGAATATATACCCAAAAGGACGGAAAGTGCTATTTCCAAGTGTCACCTGCACGCCCATGTTCATTGCAGCTTTATTTACGATACCCTAGGTATAGAAACAATCTAAGTGTCCAAGAGTGAATGAGTGGATAAAGAAAATGTAAGATATATATCCTAGATGTGAGACAACCAATGACATATGACATACATCACACATATGTATGAATATTATTCACCCATGTGTGAGAAGGATTAGTCTGGAGAACATTATACTAAGTGAACATAGCCAGACAGAGAAACAGAAACACTTTATGATCTCACTTACTTGTGGAATCTTACAACAAAAAGGTAAATTCCTCGAAACAGAGGAGAATGATGGTTACCAGGGGCTGGAAGTTTGGGGAGATAAGGAGATGCCGTCAAAGGGTACAAGCCTTCACTTACAAGATGAACAAGCTCTGGCAATCTAATATACAGCATGGCGGCTATAGTTAACATAGCTACACACTGTGTTATACACTTGAATATTGCTAAGAGAGTCAACCTTAAGTGTTCTTACCACAAAAAAGGTCACCATATGAGGTGATGCATGTGTTAATAAACCTGATTGCAGTGATCATTTTACAGAGAATAAAAATGTGAATTAATCATGTTGTATTTTAGATATATAAACTTATTTGTAGATGTCACCTAATCATGCTGAAAAATAAAAAAGAAATATTAAAAATTTTAAGAATTGAAGCATCAGTGAGATAGGAATGGCCAAAATCTAGAACACTGACAACAGACGCTGGCAAGTTTGTGGAGCAACAGAACACTCATTCATTGCTGGTGGGAATGAGAAATGGTAGAGACAGCCAGTCGAAGACAACCTGGGGATATTTCACAAAACTAAACATACTCTTACAATCCAATCCAGCCAGCCATCACACTCCTTGCTATCTACCCAACGGAGCTGAAAACTTAAACCCACACAAAAACCCTGCAAATGTACGTTTTATAGCAACTTTTTCAACATTGTCAAAAATTGGAAGCAACCAAGATGCCTTTAAGTAGGTGAATGGATTCATAAACCATAGTGCATCCAAACCATGGATTATTATTCAGTGGGAAAAAGAAATTCGCTATTAAGCCACGCCAATACATGGAGGAACCTTGAATGCATATTACTAAGTGAAAGAAACCAACCTGAACGGCTGCATATTGTATGATTCCAACGACATAACAATTTGGAAAAGGCAAAACTACGGAGAAAGTTAAACGTTGCCCAGGGTTACAGTGGCAATGAACGATGAATAGGCTGAACACAGAGGATTTTGAGGGCACTTAAAATACTCTCTGTGATACTATAGCGATGGATACACGTCATTATAACGTTGCCCAGGGTTACAGTGGCAATGAACGATGAATAGGCTGAACACAGAGGATTTTGAGGGCACTTAAAATACTCTCTGTGATACTATAGCGATGGATACACGTCATTATATGTTTGTGCAAGCCCACAGAATACACAAGACCAAAAGTGAACTGAGATGTCAGCCATGCACTTTGGGTGATTATAGCATGCCCACATAGGCTCCTCAACTGTAACAAGTCTACCACTGTGCTTGGGGAGGTTGTTAAAGACGAGCTATGCATATGCGGTTCCAGAGGATATCTGGAAAATTCTGTACCATTGTCTTAATTTTGCTGGCAACCTAAAACTGCTCCCCCCCCCCAAAAAAAAAATCTTAAGAAATGGAGGGATAAAGACTTTTCCAGACAAAAGTTGAATTATTTCTCACCACTCTATCTGCATTACAAGAAATACAAATGAGAATTCATCACTTTGAAATGAAAGGGTGCTAAAGAGCAACATGAGAGCAAAAGAAAGAATGAAAGTCATTGGTAAAGGCAGATGCATAGGAAATTTCAAATACTATATTACTGTATTGGTAGTGATTGAATCACTTTTAATTCTAAAATAAAAGTTAAGAAACAATAGTATATAAAAATAACTGTAACTAAAAACATGTTAAAAGTTACACAATATGCAGTAATGTAAACTGTGAAACCGATAACATAAAATGTAATGAGGGGGAGTAGTAAAATTGACTTTTTGTATGTTATTGAGGTTTTTATCAGCTTAAAGTACACTGTTATAGCTGTATGATATTTCATGTAAGGCCCATGGTAACCAAAATGAAAATATCAATAAAGGTTACATAACAGAAACAGACAAAGAAATCAATACACATGGAACCAAAAAAAAAAAAAAAAAATCAATGAAACTCAAGAAAAGACAGCAATGGAGGAAAAGACAGACAAAAGAACTACAGTCAATCAATCAATCAATCCAACAAGTAACAAAAAGGCATTAGTAAATAACTTCCCTATCAATAATCACTTCAAATGTATATGTTTAGATGCCACAAACAAAAGATGTCAAGAGGCTGAAAGGGGGGGGCAGGTTTCAACTCGATACTGTCTGCAGGAATTTCACTTTAAATTGAAGGACATAACAGCAGCTGAAGGTAAAGGGATGGAAAATATATATTCCAAACAAATGGCAACCGAAAGAGAGCAGGTGTTTAATAGGAAAGAACACGTCTGACTCCATATTAGATCTGTTCCTTTTACTTTACCCTTTGTGCTCTGTTGCCTGGGCTTAGTCATGCTGGCTCTGCACCTTTTGTAAAAGAATGTTGCCTATGGCTTGAAATGTACAGGACAGCCTGACCCTGACTTGACCTGAACAGAGAGTAACATTTGTCTTGTTGGAGGTTTACAGGAACATCGTGACCTGACCTACATGGAGGTCAGCAAGAACAAAGGATCCAACACCAAGAAGTTTGCAGCAACTAACTACACCCCTCCCTCAGCTTGCCTTTAAAAGGGCTTTGCTGACAGCCTTTGGGAAATTCAGGCTTTTTAAGGCAGGAGCCACCCGTCTCCTTACACGGCCCTGCAATAAACCTTTCTCTGCTCCAAACTGCAACGTTTCGGTATTGTTTGGCCTACTGTGTGTCGGGCACAGGTGTAGCTATACTTACATCAGACAGAATAGACATAAAGTCAAGACAGTCACAGGAGTCAAAGAAGGACATTTTATAATGATTAAAGGGTTAGTCCATCAGGAAAAGATAACCATTATAAATATATACACCCTCAGCATTAGAGCAGCTAAATACACCCACAGCAAACACTGACAGAATCTGAGGAGAGATATAGACAGCAATACAATAATAGAAGGGAACTTCAATACCACACTTTCAGTAATGGGTAGCGGAAGCAGAACAGGAGATGAATAAGAAACAAAAAAGAGGACTTAAATAACATTATAGCCAAAATCTACCCAGCAGCTACATACAGAGCATTCCCCTCAAAAGCAGCAGAATATACATTCTTCTCAAGTGTACACAAGCTTTCCCTACAATAGATTATATGTTTGGTCACAAAGTAACTCTTAACAAATTTAAGAAGATTTAAATCATACAATGTGTCCTTTCTGAACATGTTTTGGAATGAAACTAGAAAGGAATAGCGGAAGGATAAGTAAAAAATCCACAGCTATGTGGAAATTAACAACATACTTTTGATCAACAAAAGAATCAAAAAGGAAATTTAAAATAGCTTGAGACAAATGAAACAGAAAACACAACATACCAAAATTTATGGGATCCAGTGAAAGCGGAGGAAAGAGGTAAATGTATAGCTACAAACAAATACATTAAAAAGATCTCAAATTAATAAACTAACTTCACATCTCAAAGAACTAAAAGTAGAACAAAGAAAGCTCAAAGTAGCAAAAAGAACATAACAAAGAATAGACCAGGAATAAAATAATACGTAGAAAAATAATAGACAATATCATAAAACTAAGAGTTGGTCTTTTGAAATGATAAATAAAATAGACAAAACTCTATCTAGATTAAGAATAAAAGAGAAGTTTCAAAACTAAAATCAGAAAAATGAAAGCTCATGCCACAAAAATAAGAAGGTTCAAAAGAAAATAATATGAACATTATATACCAACAACCAGATACCATAGAGGATGGATAAATTCTTAGTGACATGAAACCTAAGAAGAGTGACTCATGAAAAAAATAGAAAATCCAAACCGACCTATAACTAGTATGGAGACTGAGTCGGTAATCACAAACCTCCTAACAAGGAGAAGCCCAATACCAAATGGCTTCACTGGGGAATTCTATGGAACACTTAAGTAAGAACTAACACAAGCCTTCTCAAATGCTTCCAAAAAATAAAAGAGGGGGGAACACTTTCAAAGTCATTTTATGCAGCCAGCATTACTCTGATACAAAAGCCACAGAGAAAGAACAGTACGAGCTAACATCCCTCATGAATACAGATGGAAAAGTGATCAACAAAATACTAGTAAACCAAATCCAATGAAATCTAGCACCTTAAAATGGTCATACACCATGACCAAGTTAAATTATTCTTGCAATGCAAGAATGGTTCAACATTCAAAAATCAATGTGATAAAACACATTAAAAGGACAAAGAGTCAAAATTACATGATCATCTCAATATACACAGAGAAATAATTTGTCAAATTTCAGTATCTATCATAAGAAAAACTCTCAGCAAACTAGGAATAATATGAAATCAGCACAACCTAATAAAGACCACATATGAGAAGCCCATAGCTAACAACATATTCAACAGTAAAACCTGAAAACTTTTCCTCTAAGATCAGGAACAAGGCAAGGACGCCCACCCTCACCAATTCTATTCAATCTTGGATGGGAAGTTATACCTAGGAAGAGAAAAAAATAAAAAGGCATCCAAATTGGAAAGAAAGAAGTAAAAATATCTTTGTTTGCAGATGACATGATCTCATAGATAGCAAAGCCTAAAGACTCCACAAAAACCCTCAAAGTTTTAGAACTAACAAGTTCCATAATATTGCAGAATAATATAATCAACATTCAATAATGAGTAGCATTTCTCTACTTACAGAGAACTATTTGTAAGGAAAGGGAAATTAAGAAAACAAATCCATTTACAAGATCACACACACACAAAATACCTACAAACAAATTTAACCAAATTGTACTCTGAAAACTGCAACGTATTGATGAAAGAAATTAAATAAGACACAAAGAAGACATCCAAGTGGCCAACAGGTAGATCACTAGTTACCAGAAAAATGCAAATTCACACCAAAATGTTATTTTTGTGAGATATCACCTCACGACTGTTAGGATGGCTATTATCATGTGAACAAAGGACAAAGAGTGCTGTTGAGGGTGTGGGAAACTGGAACTGTTGTACACTGTCACTGGGAAGAGCATATGAAATGGTTGCTATAGTATATAGTAAAAATGAAAAACAGAACTTCCCTGTGATTCAGCAATGTCACTTGTGGGCAGTTACGCCAAAGAACTGACACAGGAGCTGCAGGAGATATTGACACTGCTATGCTTACTGCAGCACTATCCGCAATAGCCAAGATGTGAATAAAACCTAAGTGGCCATCCACAGAAGAGTGGATAAGAAAATGTGGTATATATGTATTCTATGGAATACTAGATAGCCTTAAAAAGAAGGAAGTTATGCAATATGGGACAACATGATTCACCTTGAGGACATTATGATAAGTGAAATAGACCCATCACAGAAAGACATATACCGCATGACTTCATTTCTATGAAGTATTTAAACGTCAAATGCATACCACCCAAAAGTGGAATGGTGTTTGCCAGGGGCTTGGCCAGGGGGAAATGAGGAGGTACTATTTAATGGGCATAAAGTTTCAGTTAAGCAAGATAAATAATAAGCTCCAGGACCTTCTGTAAAACATACTGATGTCAACAGTAATGTAATGTATGCTTAAAATTTGTTAAGAGAGTAGAACTCATATTAAATATTTTTACCACCTTAAATTAAAAAGAAAAAAAATATATATATACATACATTCAGAAAAAAGTCAACAAAAATCCGCACAAAATTGAAAAAGGACATAAACATTTAGATTCTGGTAACGGATCAAACCGGAAATAGAATGGGTCGAAAGTCACTCGCAACAAGAAAGATCATGACTAAACTGAAAACAATAAAAATATCTTCAAAGAAACCAGACAGTAATGTCATATAACCTGTAGAAGAACACCAGTTTGAATGACAGTACATTTCTCATCTGAAAGTCATGAAGTCTCAAAGGAAATACAAGAGCAATTCTCACATGTTGACAAGAACACTACTGTCCAACATAAATTCTACATCTGGCAAATTTATCCTTTAAGAATGAAGGAAAAAGAGAGACTTTCTCCGACAGAGGAAAACTAAAAGATTTAGTCTACGGCACACATACTCTAAGATAATAGCAAAAAGAAACTCCAAGAAACAAAGGTAATACATCACAAAAAGGCTTGGGTAGTCTTAAGGAACTGGGACAAATAGAATGGTTTAAAATAGGGGTAAATATAACGAACTATCCTTTCCCTCACGCAGTCCAGCAAAAATAAAATACTCATATTTTTTAAGTGATTTCTTAATTACATGCGTATCTGAAACACCGCCCTCACTGGTGTTTGTCCCAGCCTTCTGTGGCACTGTAATTTGTAGAAGTGATGTTTCAGTGTCTGCAGTAAGGAAAACAGGTGTGAGCGTTCCCCAGCGCACGGCAGCATCCTTATCTTTCCCTTACGTGTCCTCTCCTATCACATCACTCGTGGATCTTCCAAGCCCAGCGCGCGCGCGCGCACTCACACACACACACACACACACACACACACACACACACACACACACAATCACACTGCTTAGGGTTCCAGGAAGAGGCTCCTCTAGAAGCGGGAGTGTTACTACCCCACCACCGTCCAGAGACCCTCGGGGCTGGCTGACCTCAGCCCTGGGTAGGTGAAGAAGGTCTGCTCCCAGGACCCCATCCAGGTTCCCTCCTCCCCCCACCTCCCTGGAAGACAGGCGCCCCCTCCTGCGGTGCAGGGCCCCGGAGTGAGGGACAACTATCCCAGTCCTGCTCGGAGCCCTCCGACCAGCGGGCCCGCCAGGACCCTGAAACTGGGCGGGCTCGGACCCGACGACGGACTCTCCCCAGCCCGGCCTGGGCTTCTGGAGCAAGGAGGGCGACGCCCCCCGCGCCAAGGGACCCTGCGCGGTCCCTTGAGGGGGCCACCCTCCTATCCAGCAGGGTCCTCACTTACGATGGCCCGCGGAGGTCAGCCGGCCCAGCCCTGAGAGGAGCAGCAAGAGAGACAGCATTGCGTGGCCCGCCGGCCGTGCCACCGGGAGGGCGGTTCACTGCAAACGGTGCAGCGAGCGCGCGGGGCCCTGCGCTCTAGGTCCCGGCGGGGAGAGGCTGGGAGGGAGGGCAGAGCGGAGGGGCTGGGCGGGGCGTGGCGGGGCGTGGCGGGGCGGAGAGGGGCGTGGTGGGGTGGGACTGGGGCGGGGAAGGATTGGAGTTGTCCGACCGGGCTGGAGGGCTATGTACCATGCTATGTATAGTATGATGTCATTTGCAAAGTTATGCATTCAGTTCAAATTCTAGGGATCCAGACTTTTATTTCCAACAACCTGTTGAATACCTGATAGTCCACAAATGCCTGAAATTCAACATATCTTCAACCAAACTTATTATCTCCCAACTCCTGTACAAATCTGCTTCTTGTAAATGTGTTGCCACTGTAATTTCAGTTGCCTAGTCATTAACAATTTCAGTAACCTTCATATAAAGTAGCCAACAAACCTGTCTTTTCTATATCTATTATAAGGGTAAACACAAATCTATAAAATAAAACATTAATTTTCTCTGGTACCAGAAATGAAAAAGGACTCTTCTTTCTCTCTCTCTCTCTCTCTCTCTCTCTCTCTCTCTCTCTCTCTCTCTCTCTCTCACACACACACACACACACACACACACACACACAGGCACAGGCATACAGACACTCCCTTTTCTTCGACAACTTCCTTTAAAAACATGTAATTGTTAATCCTTTCTCTGTCTCTTGAAGGTGTAAATCTTTTTGAAAATTAAGTGCGACTCTTGCCAGCTTTACATTCCAGGGATGTTTTTCTTAAGGACTTTGTAGTCATCTGTTGCAATCATAAGCATTATGGAAAATAGCTCTCTGTATCCTTGGCACCTCGGGATTTAGTCTTCAGCCCGGCCCCTCAGCTTCCTCCCAGCCCCTCTGCTGCAGGCTTCCAGGCCCGCCCCGCCCCGCCCCTCCGCTCTGCCCGCCCTCCCCGCCCCTCAGCTCCCTCCCCTCCCCGACGGGACCTAGAGCGCAGGGCCCCGCGCGCTCGCTGCACCTTTTCCAGTGAACCGCCATCCCGGTGGCAAGGCCGGCGGGCCACGCAATGCTGTCTCTCTTGCTGCTCCTCTCAGGGCTGGGCCGGCTGACCTCCGCGGGCCATCGTAAGTGAGGACCCTGCTGGATAGGAGGGTGGCCCGTCGTCGCAGGGTCCCTTGGCGCGGGGGGCGTCGCCCTCCTTGCTCCAGAAGCCCAGGCCGGGCTGGGGAGAGTCCGTCGTCGGGTCCGAGCCCGCCCAGTTTCAGGGTCCTGGCGGGCCCGCTGGTCGGAGGGCTCCGAGCAGGACTGGGATAGTTGTCCCTCACTCCGGGGCCCTGCACCGCAGGAGGGGGCGCCTGTCTTCCAGGGAGGTGGGGGGAGGAGGGAACCTGGATGGGGTCCTGGGAGCAGACCTTCTTCACCTACCCAGGGCTGAGGTCAGCCAGCCCCGAGGGTCTCTGGACGGAGGTGGGGTAGTAACACTCCCGCTTCTAGAGGAGCCTCTTCCTGGAACCCTGCGCAGTGTGATTGTGTGTGTGTGTGTGTGTGTGTGTGTGTGTGTGTGTGCGCGCGCGCGCGCTTGCGCGCTGGGGCTTGGAAGATCCACGAGTGATGTGATAGGAGAGGACACGTAAGGGAAAGATAAGGATGCTGCCGTGCGCTGGGGCACGCTCACACCTGTTTTCCTTACTGCAGACACTGAAACATCACTTCTACAAATTACAGTGCCACAGAAGATTGGGACAAACACCAGTGACGGCGGTGTTTCAGAAACGCATGTAATTAAGAAATCACTTAAAAGATATGAGTATTTTATTTTTACTGGACTGCAAGACCCAAATCAATTCATGCATACCCCTTCATGAAATTTTGTGCCCTAATGACAGTGTTCAAGAGACGTTTTGGTTTTGTCTGAGGGAGAGCAAGTGTTTTGTTTTCATTTACCAAGTAATAGATGAACGTTACTGAACAATTTTAAAACACAGACTCAGAGAAAAGAAATGCCCCGAATACCTATCCCACAAAATGGCGTCTACAGTCTACTGGTCTGTTCTCTAGAAAAGATGTACGTTTAAAAATACTTTCTACGTTTAAAATGCCTTCTATGTAAGTGAGGCCATACTAATATTTAGCTTGTAGCATGATTTTAAAATGACAGTGTATAAAGCGTATCTTCATGCCTGTATTTACATACATAGGCATATATAAAGCTTTGTAAAAAGTAAAAGTAATGTTATTTCTGATCTGCTTAGAATAGTAAAGCGTGTACATTATGTACATTGTAAAATTAAATCTAGACAGTACAGAGACGTTAAGAAAGTGAATGGCCGCCTCACTTTCTAAAGGCAGCAAGTTTGAAGGAAATGAAGTTTTAGAGACATACATACACACATGCACATATACTTTTAATGATCATTTATGAGAGTTGTAATTGGCTTTTTCATTTATGTGTAGAGTTAGGATTTATTTTTATGATAATCCAGCCCTGTCATTATTTTTCCTAACTTCATGATAACTTATGTGTAACATCATATAGCATTTCAAATTTTATACATGCACATAGTTTCATAAACCTTCCTGAATAGTCAATAGGATCAACAGGCAAGCCACTATAAAAAATTTTGATAAGCATTGCAAAATGTCTGCTGGAAAAGTTGCATTATATTTGACTCCCATTAACAGAAACAGTGACGCCTATCTTCCAGAGGCCTCTCCAGGTCTCTTCAGTCTTCTTATCTTTGCTCTTGGGTACATCCTAGTGAATGCTTCACTTTTAACAGGTATTTTTTGGTTAAGTCTTAACAAGAGATGTCTTTCTGTATATTGACTATTTGAATCATTTTGTTAGCTGTCAGTTTCTTTCTGGTTTTGACTTCTTTTTTAATAAGAATTAGCAGCTTTGGATAGGACCCTTTGTTTTCAAGAAGGAAGAAGTGTTGATGTAAACATACACAGGGATGGCAGCGGAATCCAATGATTAGAACCTCAGTGGCAAGATCGTAGAGGAATGTCCTCAAATGCCAGCTGAAAAACTGTACTAGACACTGGGGCAGGTTTTATAGAGTGGTCTACTTCTGACTGGCTCACTTTGTGGTACCAAGAAACACGAGCGATTATGTATTTATAAAAGCTATCACACCCCCAAAATGAATATCTGGAGATGCTGAAATGTTTAGGAGAGTATAACGTACACTGGGAAGATGCTACCAAAAGAAAACATGAGGATCCATGATAATAGCAGGAAAAAGACAGTATTTGGTACACACACATGTGCGCATGCATACACACACACACACACACACACCAACATTATGAGATAAGCATTGTTACTTAATAATAAATTATTCAGTTCCCAGGGAACATATAACAATTCTAAATTTGTATGAATTTAATAAAATGTCCTCAGCATATATAAAATGAAAACTGATAGCATGACAGGGAGACATTTTCAAATCCATTTCCATAGAGAGATCTTAAAATGTTTTTCTCAATTTTATGATTGGCCAATCATAAAATTCTTCATAAAGAGGAAGAAAATTTGAACAACAAAAATAAACATTTTATTGATGGATAAAGTGAACCCAATGAAGTTTATGTATTGTTTTCCCCTTTCTGCTCTATGTTAAGACTTGCTAGAGTCTAGGGATATCACACATGGGGCTTTTAGTTAATGATAAAACCTCTGGTGCAGCAAGACAAAGAGAATTCAGGCAAATATCAGGAATCCAGGGAGCATCCGCAATGAGCTAGCTCTCCGTGAACCCAACCTCTGTGCTCCCGGAACACGCTGAGTCTCTGGCTTGAAATCACAAGATTTATGGGAGGAAGTTTGGCTTTGGGAGAGCTCCTTGCAAAGCTTTCAGTGACTTTTTAAGTAGCCAAGCCAGTCTTGTCAAACTAGTTAGGGAAACACAACAGAAGCTAATCTTGGCCAGGGGAGTTTTGAACCCTACACAGTGCATTATAAATCTCACTGCCCTCGTCAGCCAAGAGTCAGAAACACCCAGACTTGTCGGTATCCCTAGAAATAGATAAGAGCTTTTCTAATCAAGCTGCACTTAATGCTCTATCTCCGTTGTAAATAATGCTTCTCAAGACTAGTTCTCATACTTTTCAGGAATATATAGCGTCATTCAACAGAATTGACCACAGCAAGGAAAATAAATAAATAAATGAAACGCAAGTACGGATAGTACAGAACTCATCATCTGGCAACAATACAATTAGGTTAAAACTTAACAGAAGGACTGAAAAATGTATTTGGACATTTAAAAATATACTGCTACATAATTCACGGGTTGAAGGAGAAATCATAAATCACAATGGATATTAAATAATAAACAATGAACGAGAATGAAGAAATTACAAAGAAAAATTTGAATCCTGCTCTGAAGATGGTATAGGAGCATAATTTATAACCACAAATAAACAGGTGACAAAAAATGGTCAGCAATTTAAAATTAGAAAAATAATTATAACCTTAAAATTCTTAAAGATGCTGCTTAAATTAAGAAGTAGAATTAATGAAAGACAAAAGTAAGCTGAAGTAGCCTGGATTCACAATGTCAAAAGTTGATTTCTGAGAAGAATATAAAACAGAACTTTTGGTGAGATAGACTAAGGAGAACGAAAAGGAGAAGGAAAAGATGTACTGTTAGAAATGAGACATACACAAATGTGGACTGGCCAATTGGATATGAATTGCTAATATCATTCTTTAGGAATTGCCTTTTAACTTTCTTAATGGTGTCGTTAGGTGAACATCAGATTTTAGTTTAATTTTAGTTTACTCTTAAAAGGAGACTCGCTTTGTATTGTTTAATTTTCCATTTATTTGCTCTAGAAATTGCAAAATAGGAAAAGATAATAAAATTCAAGTTTCTTCAAAGGTTACTCAGCATTTCTAAATGTAACCATTTGAAGTTAAAAATTTGATTATGATACTTAAATGCTAATGACTAATGCTCTTACTTTTGAAATAGATTTAGACTCCTAGATTTTATGTAAGTTTGATTATGATTAATTCTGTCACACATTCCAAGATTGAAGAAAGATAACTGTAACTATAATTATATGTATATATATATCTATATATATATATCTATATATATAATTTTGATACACTCACGATACAATCCATGCTTATTTGAAAGAGTACATATATTTTTAAAAATTAGGGCTTTTGACTTTTAAGGATTTTAAATATCTAATAATTACATTCTCTCTGACTACTTTGCTGTAGGTCACCTATGCCATCAAAATTGATAGGAAAACATACACTCTCCACCTTGAAAAACAGTAAGTGGCCATGCTTCTTTTCATACAGTTGTTTTTAGTTTCTTACATTTTTACAATGACTACCTTAAATTGAGCCTAAATTTAGAGCCTAAATATTCAAGAGCATAAATGTTATATTTATTTAATATGTTAAGTCTTCTTGGTGATTCATGTCAGACTAGAATTTCGAGTCTTTATCTTTAGATTTTTAAATCTAATATTCAAACCCAACTGTAATTCAATGATATAAATATTAAAGTATATCAGATACATGAAAATCATTTTATGTAACTCCTTAAAGTATAATTACAATTGCAGCTATTAAGGGAGTAAGTTTATCTGTCCATGATTAATTTTATTTGTTTCATGTCATTTTACATAATTATACGATTTTAAGCATTTTACTTGATATTACACTCTAGTTTTGTCTCATTTTGCTATAGGATATATTTTTCATCTGTTCAGTTTTCTACTTCCACTCTGTGAGGAAACCAGTATCAATATCCTGTGTGTATCATTCCATGATTTTCTATTTTAAGTTTCATCTTTACCTGAAATAAAACATATAGAAACCTACCAAAAAAGGTTTTTTTTGTTTTGTTTTGTTTTGTTTTTTTGCACAAATGGAAATAGTGTTCTGCAAGTGTCAGGTCTTATTTAATAATGGTACTTATTTTCTTGCTCTATGTATAAATTTTTACTCATTTTTAATGGATGAGATCCCATAGTGTGCAATATTGATGGGTAATGAAGTTATTTCCAGGGATTGTCACTATAGAGTCCGACAATAAACATCTTTATCTGTGTATTCTTATACAATAGAGATTTTGTTTCATAGTCTTGATATCAATAAATGGGCTTCTGGATCAAGCAGGATGAGTGCTGATAATAGTAGTAATAGTAATAATAATAAATAATAATAATGAAAGCAACAAAAGCAACTGACATTTATTGAGCACGTACCATATTCCAAGCGTATTTCTGAGCAATTTGCAGGTAGTAACTGACTAATTTTCACAACCGCCTCTAAGGTAGGCCTTCTTTATTACTCACATTTTATAGCATGTAAAGATTTTGAGAGATATTGCCAGTTACTTTCTAAAAACTGTAGCAGTTTTGATTTCCAAAAGCATGCGTGATGTACTAAAATATTGTATCTCATCTTAATGTCAGGTTGTATTTCCCTAAATGATTTCTCTAAATAGTTATTGGCTAGTTCATTTTCCTGTATGGGGTGTGCCTATTCACGTAGTTTTCTTATTATTATTTCTTATCATTTTAATATACTTTATTTTTTAGAGCAGTTTTAGGTTCCCAACAAAAGTGAGTGGAAGGTGCAGAGATTTCCTGTATATCCTCACACCCCACACGCGCATAGCTTCCTCCGTTATCAATATTCCCCACCAGAGTGATGTATTTGCTGTAACTGATGATCCTGCATTGACACATCATTCATTATCACCCAAAGTCCGTAGTTTATATTAGCACGCTATTTTTTATATTGTTTTTTTTCTATGAATGAATAAAAATAAAAAAGGAAAATTTTGAGATTAGTATAAACAATTAAGTTCTTACCATGAATGATGCACATGTAAGCATTTTTCCTACATATTAAAAAAAAGGGTACATGGCCATAATAATGAAATCTATTATTCCCATACCCAGACCTCTTCAATCGTCTCACTCCCCAGTGCTGATTACCATTATGATATTGACACATATTCTTCTGCTATATTTTTAGGGTCTTTCATCCATATGTCTAAAGATCAATAAAAATCATGTTTTGATGCGTCCTTCAAGCAGACATGAATGGCACAAGAGTGTATATTCCATTATACAATTTGTTATGGTAGGTCAGAAGGGTAGGTAAGGGTGGACCTTAACATGGTGAATCACAAAAGTGACCCCAATTCTTTGCCTTCCCCTATATCTTCACTCTTTGCCGTATCACTTTGAGGTTCTCTCATCAAGAGGTGGAGTATATACAACTCAACAACCACCTCACACTCAGTCTTCATGGGTGTGAAGAGCCCAAGATGAGAAGGGCTCTGTGCTTGGATTCATGCTCTTCTGATGCTATCCTGAGATTCTTAATACTTTTGAACGAGAGGTCCCACATTTTCATTTTACTTTGGGGGCCGGGCAAATTACTAGACCAGTTTGGGGCTATGTCACTTACTTTAGCCAGAGAGATGTTGGCTGACTTGATTCCAACACAGGCTTGAAAAAGCTGTTGCGCTTTTCTGCTTTCCATCTTGTTTGTCTGTCATCCCCATGAGAATATGCTCGGGCTTAGCTTGCTGGACGATTAAAGACATGTGGATCACAGTCAAGGTGCTCTGTTTATCCCTACAGCAGCCAACATTCAGCTGAATCGTGTACCACTGAGCAAGCCTGGCCACAATTAGCAGAGCTGGCATAGCTACCCACACATGACCCAAAAGTGTGAGCAATAGGTACTTATTATTGTTCGTTGTGCAACATTTTGCATAATATTATTTGTTGAGATTCATTCATAATGATATGTGCACAACGGGTTTGTTTTTTAAAATACATATGTAGCCATCAAATGAATATATCCCATTAATTATTTATCCTCCCATATTTACAGCAAGAACAGCTCTATCATGGACATCCTTGGCCATGACTTCCTGGGCCCCAGTGAAATTGATGGATTATAAATAAGAAATTTCTCAAGTGCTATATAATGCCAGTTTTTTTCTTCAAAAGCCTTGTAACCAATTTTTACTCATGCCAATAGCTTAAAAGTATTTCTTTTCTCTACATTCTCGACAAAATGAATATCTTCACACACTTATTTTTGTTAATTAGTGGATGACAAATGCTGTTTTATTGTTGTTTTAATATGCACTTCACTGGTTATTAATAACAGTATCTTTTCCAGTGTTTACTGACCGTTCTCATTGACTTGCTTTTCCTGAGATTTTGGTGGTTTTTTTTTTTTGCCGGGGGCGGGGGGGTCGTTATTTTTTATTAATTTGTTTTGAGTTATTTATTTTCAAACTACGGCTTTATCTTTCTGTTTGTCTGGTTTTTGTTCCATGATCTATCGTGGGAAGTTTTGTTTTCTGTAGATATTAACACTTGATCTCCTCTATATGTTGCAATTATGCCACCTAGATTATTGATTGTCTTCTTCCTTTGTTTTTGGGATTAATTGCTATAAAAATGAAATTTTCATATAATCATTATATTCATATTTTCTATCCTAGGTTCTCAGATTCCTCTCTTGTGTCTCTTAGATCCTGAAGTGATAGCATCACATTCGTATAGTATTTTAAAATTCCTTTTCCACTTAAGATGTAAATTCACTGCTTTCCGTTTCTTTAACAACAGTATTGCATTTTCCAACTTTCTTCAAAGCTTCTTTTTACTTTTTTCTTTTTATTGCAGCTTTATGCTGACTCGGGTATCGTTTAGTTAGAATAACTTCAGATTATTTTCTTCAGATGGACTCTGCAGATGGCATGCTTCCCGAATCAGTGCATGTCTGCAGATGTCTCTCTTGTTCTCATAACTGAATGACATTTGGCAATGTGTAGAATTTGTGAGTCATATTTCTTTTCTATAAATTTTTGCAATTTGATATAGTCTGTGTGAAGTGAGTTTTCCAGTATGTTTTCTGTGTGTGGGTGAGTATGAGTTTGTGTGTGTGTGTGTGTATTACATTAATACTCCCTAATATATCCCAAGTCCCTAAATTTTTCATTTTAATTTTCAGTCCCTATGCATTTTTTTTCTTCTATGGGAAATCAACGCTTTCATCCTGGGTCTTATTTGTCTGTGCTCCATATCATAGTTTTTTCTACAACTATGATCAAATCTTTATTTTTGACGTGCATTTTACCAGCATTTGTCCTCTGTTGGCTAGGCCTATAATTCTGTTCACAGTAAGCAAATTCTCTTCGATACATTTATTGAGTTATTTAATATTAACTGTCATGTGTTTTAGTTTCAGAGTATACTTTTTTTCTCTTGGAATGATCTCCTTGGAATGCTTATTAATTTCTCTTGAAATTAAGATTATTTTGTTCATCAATGCTACTTCATTCGGAACTAACTTTTAAGTTTTGCCTGCTTTTTATTGTTCATTTTCCTTTCATTGGACATTGTTTTTCTTTCAGTGCTCATTTGTATTTTTGTTATGTCACTGATTAAGGCAGACTGTTTTGTTGTTTCATACGGAAGCCAAAAGTATGCCTTTGAAAAAGGGCCCAGGCTGAATAAACTCGCAAACAAAATTTTTATCCTTTTAATAATGCTTGTCAAATATCTGTTAAGGTTTTTAATCTCGAATTTCTTTTTCCTGGGAACTACTTCTGGATTTCCACTTCCACCACCTCCATTTAAATGCTACGGTTATTAAAAGGTGGCTCTGCCCCTGTTCCAGAATTCACGTTCTAGATGCTTGCACCTAAACCAACCCAGGCCATGCAGAGTTTTTCCTTGAATATATGTGGAATATAAACTGACAGATACCAGTTTTTCTCCAGGAACCTCTCTGGTTTTGTTATTTGAATTGAAGAAAAGGAAAAGTTTTCAAGAAGGAGAGGAAATAGATTGTTACAGGATATTGAATATAGTTCCTTATGCTATACAGTAGGTCCTTGTTGTTTATCTGTTTTACATACAGTAGTGTGTATCTGTTTATTCCAAACTCCTAATTTATCCCTCCCCCCCTTTCCCCTTTGGTAACCATAAGTTTGTTTTCTGTGTCTGTGAGTCTATTTCTGTTTTGTAAAGGAGATCATTTTTTAGATTCTACATATAAGTGATATCATAGGATATTTGTCTTTGTCCAACTTACTTTTCTTAGTATGATAAAAGAATCTGAAAAAGAATATATATATGTATGTGTGTATGCATATATATATATATATATATATATATATATATATGGCTGAATCACTTTGCTGTACACCTGAAACTAACACAACATTGCAAATCAACTATACTTCACTAAAAATTTTTTTAAAAAGAATGAGAAGACATGAAGGAGGTAAGAAAAGTAGTGGGGAAAAACGTACTCTGTTAACGCTCTAGTTTCTCTTCCATTCTGGCCTTCAAACCTTCTTGATGTTTGGAATCCATGAGAAATCCCAGTGTCACTGTTATGGACTAGGGTCCTTGGACTCTTTAATCAATAGAAATTGATAAGTGGCCAGAGAAGGAGTTCAGGCAAGGCTTTGTTGAGGCTCGTGCTGCAGCAGGAGGGAGTGAAAACAAGAGACACGTTCCCTGGCTCACTCTCCGAGGAGTGTGGGCTGGATCCTTAAATGGGGTGAAGGTAGGGGCGGATTGGTGGTCTCCCCACTCGCTTGGTGGTGCTGTGTGCAGGGATCATGCGCAGTAAGTACCCTGCTTTTGCTCCTGGCACGTCTGGAGTGGCAGTCGGTTTACAGCCTTTGTGTGTCTTATTGCTCATAATTACCCGGACTGCACATGCAGGCAGTTAGTTTTAGTCCCTTAGAGCCCCTCTGTCTTTTGTTGCTCAAGGAGACGTGTGTCCAGGCCAAGTGCTCCAGTAAAGGGTCCCGGGTCCCAGCCTGTCTCAACCCTACAGTAAATAACGATGTTAGATTGTTCCATGATAATCACCATCCTCCTTGTAAGAAGATTTTAGTTCCATACCCTGTTTATGTCATGTTTTTCTATAGAAATAACGTATGAAATTTGAGCAAAAGACTAGAATCCCACTTCTAAACAAAGGCTTTAAGATCTATCTTGTGCTTCTACAATTTTTTCTCCTTCTGCTACGAGAAAAGCGTGTTCCGTGGAGGGACCATGCCGTTTCCTAGGTTCGAGAATGAAGGCAATGTGGAGCTGAACCTGCAGTAACCTTGTGAAGAACATTCATTGTAATTTTAAGGCACTGGGAATTTGGAGGATGTTTTATAGCACAGCATAACTTCACGGAAACAAGCTAATGAAAAGTGTGTATTTTTTTTGGTTTTTATCAATCCATGGCTACTTATTAGCAAATTTTAGCTAAGAGATTTACGCCATGAGATGTATGGATGGTTGAATCTATAAAAGAAGACTTTGTTGAGGGAATCTGGAAGTGCTGGATTTTACTAGACAGCAATCTGTGTCATTCCAGTGCCCACACTGGTATCCGGTCATCCTGGTTCTTGTTTTCTCTTATATACATAATGTGGTATCAGAAAGAAAGCTAGATAACGGAGAGATGAGCCCATTTAATTTTTGCATATTTGAGCTTATAAAATGAAATGTAAATTTGTTTAATTTCATGACTCTGGAAGTTACTTTTACTAATGCTATTATTACAACGAAGTATTATTATTTTGGTTGAATTAGGTCATTTTTAGACTCTCATTTCCTGGTATATTCATACAACAAGTCAGGGATATTGCATCCAGATTCTTCATTTGTAAAGGTAAGCTTTACTTTATGTTGTGTAGATTTTTATTATTATGTGGTGAAGGTGCTATTGGTGGGAAGAAGAAGAATGCTTTATACTCGGCTGAATTACTGGGCAAGCAGATTGATCACAAACCCAAATGTAATGTGGCAATTGCTCTGAAAGCATACAGAATAGAATGACTACTTTTAAAATTTGGAACTCAGGAATCACTTACCTGAAAAGGTCATTTACACTCTCTGGAAGTAGGAGTTTGAGAGGGGAAAAAATGTGGGGAAAGGAACTAAGAAGCCACTGAAGACAGGGAGAAGTTTTGATGGAGGTACCATAGGACCTGAGCAGTGGAGGGAACAGTGGAAACCACTTTACAGAAAGAGCACAGGAAAGTGAAGTTGCAAAAACAATTTGGGTACAGAATCTGAACTGGTTTACATGAAAAACACAGGAATTTGAATTCTATCCCAAAATGCAGGTAAGAGTCAAGAAATGCTTAAAAGTATGCGAGAAAGTTGGCTTTAGTCTAAGGTACGTATTTTGCCAGAATAGATGATGGGGAAGAGGCAAATGCGAGTGATTGGTCAGATTCTGTTGCTGTGTTGCAGTTGAGAGAGAATGAAATTTAAAATATGGTAACTCGTACAACATTTGTCTTTCTCACCATCTACAAGTAGAAAGCAGGACAAAATCCATGAGACATTTGTTTTCAGACATTTGACAATTAAAAAAAAAAATCAGGAAATCTCTCTCTGACAGAAGGAAAGCATGGAAGGCAAATCTCACACTGAACTTGGCCCTCTGACTGGGAATAACATCTTAACTATAGCACAAGGGTGGAAGCAAACAGGACTCTTTAAGAATTTGGATTTTAAGAGTTTTTAAGAGTTTGGGCTGCAGAAGCAGCTGGAACTTGCAGGACCCAGGACCAGAGATAAAAAGGGACTATGTGTTGATGTACATTTTTTCAGAGAAGGGGAGTTGTCCTTTGTTCCCTGACTGAGGATTAGACAGCATGTGTGGTGGGTAAGACTCCGCTGAAGGGTCGAGAGTGAAATGGAGATAATACTAACCGACAGAACAGTGTTGGGAGATGTTGGATTTTCAGCGCAGGCAGTGTAGAGTGACCTTGCTAAAACCCCAGGCATTCAGCTGAGACAGAAAGGCTGAGTGTCTGGAGGAAGGATCAAGGTCTAGAGTAAGAGACACTCTTTGTCACCCCCATTCCCCACCTCAAAGCCTAAAACCCAGCGCGGAGATGATTGTGGAGGGTTACCATTAAATTAATTGCCTTCTGACACAAACTGTGATGCTCTGTAAAGGGTTAAGCCATAGCCGAGGAAGGAAAGAATGCGATAAGTTCAGAAATCAATGAGAGAGAAAAAGGAGAAAGAATGGAAACATTAAAGCTCTGAATTGTTTCAAAGGACTAATAAAATTAATAACCCCCAGTAAGACTTATCTAGATCAGAAACAAATTCCACCAACATTAGGGGTGAAAGGAGATATTGCTAGTCATACAGAAGACAAAATGATACCTTGGAGAATTATGACAGCTTTATGCCAATAAATTTGATGATTTAGATGAATTGGACAGCTTCCTTGAAAAGTACAATTTATCAAGATTGAGAGAAGTAATAGAAAATCTCAATCCCTTGATCTATTTTTAAAAGTTGAATTCCTCAACAACCACTTTCCACAAAGAAACACCAGGTTTAGTTATTCTCATACTTCACCAACTGAGAGATAGTTTGGCTCTTCCAATCTTTAAGCAATTGAAAAGAATGCTGCTGTGAACGTTCATGTACAATTGTTGTGTAGGTGTGCAGTTTTATTTCTCTGGGATACATACCCAGGAATATCATTGCCAGATCATACGGTGAGTGTATATTCATTTTTGACAGAAATGACCAATCTTTTCTCCAGAGTGGCGGTACCATTTTAACTTTCTGCTGGCAATGAATGAGAGAGAAAAGAGTATCTGCATTCTTGCCATTTTGTTTGCTATTTAAATTTCACAATTTTATTTTAGCCATTGTGATAGATGTGTACTTTATCTCGTGTAATTTTGACTGGCATTTCTCTGATGACTAATGATGTTGACTATAGTTTCGTGAGCTTGTCACTTTTTGTGAAATATCTGTTAATGCCTTTTGCCCATTTTCTCGTTGGACTTTTCTCGTTGGTTGTTTTTTCACTACTGACCTTTGAGGAGTTTATATATTCTAATTACAGGTCCTTTACCAGATATGCGGTTTGCAGATATTTGCTCCCAGTCTGTAATTTGTCCTTTCATCCTCATCATAAGGTCTCTGATCGAGCAGAATTTCTCCATTTTGATAAGAGTTAATTTATCAACTTTTCCTTTATGAATGGTAATTTGGCTATCAAACCTAAGAAATCTATGTTGCCCTAGAGTTCCTGAAGATTCTGTGTTTTTCTTTTCTAAAAGTGTTATAGTTTTATTTACATTTAATGGTGTGTTCACCTGAGGTGATTTTGTATGAAGTGTGAGATTTGGATCAAGGTTCACTCACTTGACCAGGGATGTGGAATTGCTCCAACACTATTTCTAGAAAGGGCTGTTCTTCTGCATTGAGTTGCTTTTGCACCTTTGTCAAAAAGTCGGGGGCGGGGTCATATTGATGTGGATATATTCCTGGGTTCTTTATTCTGTGCAGTTCTTCCATGTGACTCTCCTTCTGCCAGTATCCTGCTGTCTTCTTCAGTTTGCCTGCATATTCAGCATTTATGTTGACTAGAGTGATTCCTCCCACTTTATTCTTGTTCAAGATTTTTACACTATTCTAGATATTTTTCTGTTTCATATAAATTTTAGACTAAACTATTCTCTGTGTGCAAACAACCTTGCTAGCATCGTGAAAGACACTGTTAAACCTAGAGATGAATTTGGGGAGAATGGGCATCTTTATTCTGTTGATTCTTCCAACCGTGAATGCAGTAAGAATCCCCATTTGTTTGGTCTTTTTTTAAATGTCGTTCATTAGCATTTTGTAATTTTAGCATTCAGATCCTGTGGATATGTTTTTAGGTTTATACCAAAGTATTTCATTTTCTTTGGAGCAATTGTAAATGGTAGTCTATTTTAACTTCAGTTTACATATGTTTGTTGTTATCTAGAAATACAACTCTCATTTGTTTGTGTCGATCTTATATCCTTACAACCTTGATGAAGTCACATATTAATTCTATGAGGGTTTGTTGGGTTTTTTTTCTGATAGATTCCTTGAGAATTTTTCCATAGTCAGGTCTTTTACAAATATGGCCTTCTGTTTTCTTCTTTTTCAATCTGTATACTTTTTATCTCTTTGCTTTACCTTACTGTGCTTGTTACAACTACCGGTACTCTGTCAGATAACCATACTGATGGCAGACATCCTCACAATTTTCCCAGTTATAAGGATAAAGTATTCAGTCATTCACCATAAGGATAATGTTAGATGTAAGGTTTTTGTTTTAATATACTCTTTATAAAGTTATGGAAATTCACTATTTTTAGATTGCTAAGAATTTGTTTGTTTGTTTTTCTGCCCCATGAAGGGGAGGTGTGTATTTAGTTGTATCAGTTGCCTTTTCTGCATCTGCTGATATGATCATATGATTTTTCTTTTTTAGCCTGTTGATATAGTGGATTGCACTGACTGATTTTCAAATATTGAAACAATACCTAGAAAATACCTTTCAAACCTAAAAACCCCACAGTTTGGTCCTGGTGTATGATTCTTTTATTCATGCCTGGCTTTGATGCGCTAATAATTTCTTGAGGTTTTTTTGGTCAAAGTTCCTGAGAAATATTGATCTATGATTTTTCTTTTTTTGTACTGACTTTGTCTAATTTTTGGAGTAGAATAATACTGGCCTCATTAAATACACTGAGAAAGATTACCTCTTCTTTTGTTTTTCTGGAAGATATTGTATAAAATACATGTTAATGCTTAAGATGTTTGGCAAAATTCTTCAGTGAAATCACTGGGCCTGGGAATTTTGTGTGTGTGTGTGAGTGTGTATGTGGGAGCTTTTAAATTGCCAATTCAATTTATTTAATGGTTATAGAAATATTTTGTTTATCTGTTTTCTATGTATGGCTTTGGTGGTGTGTGTTTAAGTAATTGGTCTATTTCATCTCAGTGGCATTTCGGCATGTATTTTCTTGCAATTCTCATACCCTTTTAATGGCTACAGCAGCTGTAGTGATAATGCTGGTTCACCTCCGACACTGATGATGTGTGTCCTCCCTTCTTTGTCAGTCTTGCTAGAGATTTTTCAGTTTATTGCACATATCAAAGAACCAGCTTTTTCTTGCTTTGATTTTCTTTACTGTTTTCTTATTTTCAATTTCGTAGTGTTTTGCTCGTATTCTTTTCTCCCTTATACCTTGCTTTGGGTTTATTTTGCTCTTCTTTTTCTAATTTGTTGAGGAAAAAACTTATATTATCAATACGTGACCATTCCTTTTTCTACTGTAAGCATTTTAGTACTAAAATTTCCCTCTCAACACTGCTTAGTTGTGTCTCACAACAATATGGTGAGTTTTCGTGTTCATTACAGATATATGTATTTTTAAATTTTCCTTTAAGGCTTCCTGTTTGACCCGATTTTTTAAAAGTCTGTTATTTACTTTACAAGTGTTTGGAGGTTTTGGTTTTGTTTTTTGTTTTTTTTCTGTTGTCTGTCTGTTGAATTTTAGTTTGATTTTGTTTTGGTCAGAGCATATACCTCGTATAATTTCAATTTGTTTTTAATTTATGAAGGTTTGCCTCATGATCTGGTATATTGTGCTTGTAGGTGAATGTCCTTGGATACCTGAAAAAAAAAAGTGTTTTCTGTTGTTCTTGGGTGGAGTGGTCCATAAACGTCATGGAGATCAGGTTGATTGATGCTGCGGTTCAGTTCTATATTTTGCTGATTTTTGGTCTAGTACTAGCAATAACCTATTGGAGTGTGTTGAATTCCTCCTTTACTGTTGTGGTTTTTGTCTTTCTCTTTCAGCTGTACCAGGGTTTGCTTCACATATTTTGAAGTTCTGTCGCTTGATACCTATACATTTAGGATTGCTCTGCTTCTTGATAAGTGGATACATTTATGATTACATAGTGACTCTCTTTGTCCCTTGTAGATTTCTTTGCAATTAAGTTCACTTTCTCTGATTTGATTTTTACCAATATTTGCATGATATATTTTCCATTCTTTTTATTTCAATCTACCTATAAATTTATGTCTGTAACTGAACCACTTTGCTGTACACCTGAAACTGACACTACCTTATAAATCAACTATACTCCAATATAAAATAAAAATTAAGTAAAAAAATAAAGTCATTGGAAGTGGAAAAAAATTTATGTTTGAAATGAGTTTCTTGTAGAGACTATTTAGTTGGGTCATAAGGTGTGGTTTTTGTTTGTTTGATTTTTTTGTTTCCTCCATCTGCCCTGGGACTCAGTATTTTATTTGGTGTTTTTAGACTATTTACATTTAAAGTAGTGATTGATATGTTAGGTCTTTTGTCTGCTATATTCTTTTCCCTTTTTTTTTTTTTTTCTGTGCTACTCATTTCTTTTTTCTTCTCTTGTTTTCTTCTTCTGGATTACTTGAACATTTTAAAGATTACATCATGATTTGTTTATAGTGTTTTAATGGATTTTTCCTTGTTATACATTTCTTAGCTTTTGCTTGAGGTATTAAAATAAACATATAGAACCTAGCCTACTGTTGTGGACTTTTTACTTCTTCAAGAGAAACCCTGAAACCCTACTTCCATTTAGGATCCTTTATCCTCTGTACTTTATAAATATAGTTGCTCAAATATTCCTCTCCATACATTAAGCATAACATGATATTGCGTGATTGTTGTTTCAACTACCAAATATGATTTCAGAAACTCATGAGGGAAATGATAGTTCATTATATTTACCCGTATTTTAAACCGTTCTATTTGTCCTAGTTCCTTAAGACTACCCAAGCCTTTTGGTGATGTATTACCTTTGTTTCTTGGAGTTTCTTTTCGCCATTATCTTAGGGTATGTGTGCTGTAGACTAAATCTGTTAGTTTTCCTCTGTTGGAGAAAGTCTCTCTTTTTCCTTCATCCTTAAAGGATAAATTTGCCAGATGTAGAGTTCATGTTGGACAGTAATGTTCTTGTCAACATGTGAGAATTGCTCTTGTATTTCCTTTGAGACTTCATGACTTTCAGATGAGAAATGTACTGTCATTCAAACTGGTGTTCTTCTACAGGTTATATGACATTACTGTCTGGTTTCTTTGAAGATATTTTTATTGTTTTCAGTTTAGTCATGATCTTTCTTGTTGTGAGTGACTTTGGACCCATTCTATTTCCGGTTTGATCAGTTTCCAGAATCTAAATGTTTATGTCCTTCATCAATTTTGTGAGGATTTCTGTTGACTTTTTTCTGAATTTATATATATATATATTTTTTTTTTTTTTAATTTAAGGTGGTAAAAATATTTAATATGAGTTCTACTCTCTTAACAAATTTTAAGCATACATTACATTACTGTTGACATCAGTATGTTTTACAGAAGGTCCTGGAGCTTATTATTCATCTTGCTTAACTAAAACTTTATGCCCATTAAATAGTACCTCCTCATTTGCCCCTGGCCAAGCCCCTGGCAAACACCATTCCACTTTTGGGTGGTATGCATTTGACGTTTAAATACTTCATAGAAATGGAGTCATGCGGTATTCGTCCTTCTGTGATGGGTCTATTTCACTTATCATAATGTCCTCAAGGTGAATCATGTTGTCCCATATTGCATAACTTCCTTCTTTTTAAGGCTATCTAGTATTCCATAGAATACATATATACCACATTTTCTTATCCAGTCTTCTGTGGATGGCCACTTAGGTTTTATTCACATCTTGGCTATTGCGGATAGTGCTGCAGTAAGCATAGCAGTGTCAATATCTCCTGCAGCTCCTGTGTCAGTTCTTTGGCGTAACTGCCCACAAGTGACATTGCTGAATCACAGGGAAGTTCTGTTTTTCATTTTTACTATATTCTATAGAAACCATTTCATATGCTCTTCCCAGTGACAGTGTACAACAGTTCCAGTTTCCCACACCCTCAACAGCACTCTTTGTCCTTTGTTCACATGATAATAGCCATCCTAACAGTTGTGAGGTGATATCTCACAAAAATAACATTTTGGTGTGAATTTGCATTTTTCTGGTAACTAGTGATCTACCTGTTGGCCACTTGGATGTCTTCTTTGTTTGTGTCTTATCTAATTTCTTTCATCAATACGTTGTAGTTTTCAGAGTACAAGTTTCCCACCTCCTTGGTTAAATTTGTTTGTAGATATTTTGTGTGCGTGTGATCTTGTAAATGGATTTGTTTTCTTAATTTCCCTTTCCTTACAAATAGTTCTCTGTAAGTAGAGAAATGCTACCCATTATTGAATGTTGATTATATATTCTGCAATATTATGGAACTTGTTAGTTCTAAAACTTTGAGGGATTTTGTGGAGTCTTTAGGTTTTGTTATCTATGAGATCATGTCATCTGCAAACAAAGATATTTTTACTTCTTTCTTTCCAATTTGGATGCCTTTTTATTTTTTTCTCTTCCTTTGTCTACTTGCTCTAGGTATAACTTCCCATCTAAGATTGAATAGAATTGGTGAGGGTGGGTATCCTTGCCTTGTTCCTGATCTTAGAGGAAAAGTTTTCAGGTTTCACTGTTGAATATGTTGTTAGCTGTGAGCTTCTCATATATGGCCTTTATTAGGTTGTGCTGATTTCATTCCATTCCTAGTTTGCTGAGAGTTTTTCTTATGATAGATGCTGAAATTTGACAAATTCTTTCTCTGCATATATTGAGATGATCATGTGATTTTGACTCTTTGTCCTTTTAATGTGTTTTATCACATTGATTTTTGAATGTTGAACCATTCTTGCATTGCAAGAATAATTTAACTTGGTCATGGTGTATGACCATTTTAAGGTGCTAGATTACACTGGATTTGGTTTACTAGTATTTTGTTGGGCACTTTTCCATCTGTATTCATGAGGGATGTTAACTCATACTGTTCTTTCCATGTGGCTTTTGTATCAGAGTAATGCTGGCTGCATAAAGTGAGTTTGGAAGTGTTCCCCACTCTTTTGCATTTGAGAAGCCTTGTGTTAGTTCTTACTTAAATGTTCTATAGAATTCCCCAGTGAAGCCATTTTATATTGGGCTTCTCCTTGTTAGGAGGTTTGTGATTACCGATTCAGTCTCCATACTAGTTACAGGTCGGTTCGGATTTTCTATTTTTTTCATGAGTCACTCTTCTTAGGTTTCATGTCACTAAGAATTTATCCATCCTCTTTGGTATCTGGTTGTTGGTATATAATGTTCATATTATTTTCTTCTTGTTTTTGTTGGTATATAATGTTCATATTATTTTCTTATTTTTGTGGCATGAGCTTTCATTTTTCTGATTTTATTTTTGAAACTTCTCTTTTTTTCTTAATCTAGATAGAGGTTTGTCAATTTTATTTATCATTTCAAAAGACCAACTCTTAGTTTTATGATTTTTCTATTGTTTTTCTACTTATTATCATTTTATTCTTGGTCTATTCTTTGTTATGTTCTTTTTGCTACTTTGAGCTTTCTTTGTTCTTCTTTTAGTTCTTTGAGATGTGAAGTTAGTTTATTAATTTGAGATCTTTTTAATGTATTTGTTTGGAGCTATACATTTACCTCTTTCCTCTGCTTTCACTGGATCCCATAAATTTTGGTATGTTGTGTTTTCTGTTTCATTTGTCTCAAGCTATTTTAAATTTCCTTTTTGATTCTTTGATTCAATTGTTGATCAAAAGTATGTTGTTAATTTCCACATAGCTGTGGATTTTTTACTTATCCTTCCGCTATTCCTTTCTAATTTCATTCTGAAACGTGTTCAGAAAGGACACATTGTATGATTTAAATCTTCTTAAATTTGTTAAGAGTTACTTTGTGACCAAACATATAATCTATTGTGGGGAAAGCTTGTGTACACTTGAGAAGAATGTATGTTCTGCTGCTTTTGAGGGGAATGTTCTGTATGTAGCTGCTGGGTAGATTTTGGCTATAATGTTATTTAAGTCCTCTTTTTTGTTTCTTACTCATCTCCTGTCTGCTTCCTCTACCCATTACTGAAAGTGTGGTATTGAAGTCCCCTTCTATTATTGTATTGCTTTCTATATCTCTCCTCAGATTCTGTCAGTGTTTGCTGGGGGTGTATTTAGATGCTCTAATGCTGAGGGTGTATATATTTATAATGGTTATCTTTTCCTGATGGACTAACCCTTTCATCATTATAAAATGTCCTTCTTTGACTCCTGTGACTGTCCTGACTTTATGTCTATTCTGTCTGATGTAAGTATAGCTACACCTGTGCCCGACACACCGTAGGCCAAACTATACCGAAACGTCGCAGTTTGGAGCAGAGAAAGGTTTATTGCAGGGCCGTGTAAGGAGACGGGTGGCTCCTGCCTTAAAAAGCCTGAATTTCCCAAAGGCTGTCAGCAAAGCCCTTTTAAAGGCAAGCTGAGGGAGGGGTGTAGTTAGTTGCTGCAAACTTCTTGGTGTTGTATCCTTTGTTCTTGCAGTCGTCCATGTAGGTCAGGTCAAGATGTTCCTGTAAACCCCCAACAAGACAAATGTTATTCTCTGTTCAGGTCAAGTCAGGGTCAGGCTGTCCTGTACATTTCAAGCCATAGGCAACATTCTTTTACAAAAGGTGCAGAGCCAGCCTGACTAAGCCCAGGCAACAGAGCACAAAGGGTAAAGTAAAAGGAACAGATCTAATATGGAGTCAGACGTATTCTTTCCTATTAAACACCTGCTCTCTTTCGGTTGCCATTTGTTTGGAATATATATTTTCCATCCCTTTACCTTCAGCCGCTATATGTCCTTCAATTTAAAGTGAAATTCCTGCAGACAGTATGGAGTTGAAACCCCCCTCGCCCCTTTTAGCCTCTTGACATCTTTTGTTTGTGGCGCCTAAACATTTACATTTGAAGTGATTATTGATAGGGAAGTTATTACTATTGCCTTTTTGTTACTTGTTGGATTGATTGACTGTAGTTCTTTTGTCTGTCTTTTCCTCTCTTGCTGTCCTTACTTGAGTTTCATTGATTTTTTTTTTTTTGGTTCCATGTGTATTGATTTCTTTGTCTTTTTCTGTTATGTATCCTTTATTGATATTTTCATTTTGGTTACCATGGGCCTTACATGAAATTTCATACAGCTATAACAGTGTACTTTAAGCTGATAAAAAACTCAATAACATACAAAAAGTCTACAATTTTACTACTCCCCCTCATATACATTTTATGTTATTGGTGTCACAATTTACATTATTTCATATTGTGTAACTTTTAACATGATTTTAGTTACAATTATTTTTATATACTATTGTTTCTTAACTTTTATTTGAGAATTAAAAGTGATTTAATCACTACCAATACAGTAATATAGTATTTGAAATTTCCTACGCATTTTCCTTTACCAATGACTTTCATTCTTTCTTTTGCTCTCATGTTGCTCTTTAGCACCCATTCATTTCAAGGTGATGAATTCTCATTTGTATTTCTTGTAATCCAGATATAGTGGTGAGAATTAATTCAGCTTTCGTCTGGAAAAGTCTTTTTCCCTCCATTTCTTAAGATTTTTTTTTGGGGGGGGGGAGCAGTTTTAGGTTGCCAGCAAAATTAAGACAATGGTACAGAATTTTCCAGATATCCTCTGGAACCACATATGCATAGCTCGTCTTTAATAACCTCCCCAAGCACAGTGGTAGACTTGTTACAGTTGAGGAACCTATGTGGGCATGCTATAATCACCCAAAGTGCATGGCTGACATTTCAGTTCACTTTTGGTCTTGTGTATTCTGTGGGCTTGCACAAACATATAATGACGTGTATCCATCGCTATAGTATCACAGAGAGTATTTTAAGTGCCCTCAAAATCCTCTGTGTTCAGCCTATTCATCGTTCATTGCCACTGTAACCCTGGGCAACGTTTAATTTTCTCCGTAGTTTTGCCTTTTCCAAATTGTTATGTCGTTGGAATCATACAATATGCAGCCGTTCAGGTTGGTTTCTTTCACTTAGTAATATGCATTCAAGGTTCCTCCATGTATTGGCGTGGCTTAATAGCGAATTTCTTTTTCCCACTGAATAATAATCCATGGTTTGGATGCACTATGGTTTATGAATCCATTCACCTACTTAAAGGCATCTTGGTTGCTTCCAATTTTTGACAATGTTGAAAAAGTTGCTATAAAACGTATGTTTGCAGGGTTTTTGTGTGGGTTTAAGTTTTCAGCTCCGTTGGGTAGATAGCAAGGAGTGTGATGGCTGGCTGGATTGGATTGTAAGAGTATGTTTAGTTTTGTGAAATATCCCCAGGTTGTCTTCAACTGGCTGTCTCTACCATTTCGCATTCCCACCAGCAATGAATGAGTGTTCTGTTGCTCCACAAACTTGCCAGCGTCTGTTGTCAGTGTTCTAGATTTTGACCATTCCTATCTCACTGATGCTTCAATTCTTAAAATTTTTAATATTTGTTTTTTATTTTTCAGCATGATTAGGTGACATTTACGAATAAGTTTTTATATATCTAAAATACAACATGATTAATTCACATTTTTATTCTCTGTAAAATGATCACCGCAATCAGGTTTATTAACACATATATCACCTCATATGGTGACCTTTTTTGTGGTAAGAACACTTAAGGTTGACTCTCAGCAAATTTCAAGTGTATAACACTATATAACTATGTTAACTATAGTCGCCATGCTGTATATTAGATTGCCAGAGCTTGTTCATCTTGTAAGTGAAGGCTTGTACCCTTTGACGGCATCTCCTTATCTCCCCAAACTTCCAGCCCCTGGTAACCATCATTCTCCTCTGTTTCAAGGAATTTACCTTTTTGTTGTAAGATTCCACAAGTAAGTGAGATCATAAAGTGTTTCTATTTCTCTGTCTGGCTATGTTCACTTAGTATAATGTTCTCCAGACTAATCCTTCTCACACGTGGGTGAATAATATTCATACATATGTGTGATGTATATCATATGTCATTGGTTGTCTCACATCTAGGATATATATCTTACATTTTCTTTATCCACTCATTCACTCTTGAACACTTAGATTGTTTCTATATCTAGGGTATCGTAAATAAATCTGCTATGAACATGGGCATGCAGGAGACACTTGGAAATAGCAATTTCCACCCTTTTGGATATATATGCAGAAGTGGGATTGCTGTATCATTTGGTTGTTCTATTTTTACGTTTTTGAGAAACCTCCATATTGTTTCCCATAACAGCTACACCAACGTATATTCCCACGAACAATGTGCAATGGTTCCTTTTTCTCCACATCCAAACAAATAGCAACGTTTGTTATTGCTGCTCTTTTTGATAAAACACATCCTAACAGGTGTGAGGTGACATCTCATTGTGGTTTGATTTGTATTTCTTGCTGATTTTGATGTTGAGGACCTTTTCATATACCTGTTGGCAATTTGTTTATCTTCTTTTGGAAAGCTCACTTTTCACGTCCTTTGCCCATTGTGTAATTGGATTATTTGTTTTTCTGCTACTGAGTTATACAAATTCCTTATATAGTTTGATCAACCCCGTATCAGAGATATGGTTTGTACATATTTTCTCCCATTCCATAGGTTGTCTTTCCTTTGTGGTGCAGAAGCTGTTTATCAATAGTTTGATGCAGTTCTATTTAAAATTTTTTGCTTTTCCTGCCTGACCTTTTGATCTCAAATCCAAAAAATCATTGCCAAGAATGTTATGGCTCTTTTAGGCTCTTTAGTTTGATATTTTCACATCATATTTAAGTATTTAATTCATTTCTAGTTAATATTTATAAGCGGTATAAGATAGGGGTGCAATGTCACTATTTTGCATTTGAATACCCAGTTTTTATAACACCTTTTATTGAAGAGACTATCCTTTCCTCAGTCTGTGTTCTTGGCACCCTTGTCAAAGATTATTTGATGTTATTTGTGTGGATTGGTTTCTGGGCTCTCAATTCTGTTCCATTTTTCTCTCTGTTTGCTTAATTGTCAATACTATACTGTTTTCATTACTATAGCCTCTTAATGGTGTTTGAATCAGGAAATGTGATACCTCAGCTTTCTCAAGGTTGCTTTGCCTATCTGGGGTCTTTTGTGACTCCCTAAGAATTTCAGGATATTTTTTTCTGGTTCTGTGAAAAATGCCATTAGATTTTTGATAGGAATCACATTGAATCTATAGATCACTTTAGGTAGTATGGCTATTGAACCATAATAATTCCTCCAATCCATGAGCACTGGATACCTTTCCACTGTGTCATAATTTCTTTTATCAGTGTACTGTAGGTTTAGAGTATAAGTCTTTCACCTCCTTGGTTTAATTCAGTGCAAAGTATTTTATTCTTTTGGATGCTATTGTAAATGGAATTGTTTTGTTGATTTCTCTTTCTGACATTTTGTTAGTTTGTAGAAACAAAAATGATTTTTTATGTTGATTTTGTACTCTGTAGCATTACTCAATTTACTAATTTTTCCTTTTTAACCTGTATTGTAATTGCTTACAATTAATTGCAGTTAATTGGGATGAATCCCACTTGGTTTTGGTTTACAATTTTTAAATTGATTGTTGGCTTCTATTTGTCAATATGTTATTGAGAATTTTTGCATATATTCTCATGAGAGATATTGGTTTGTAGTTCTTTTATTTAATGTCGTCAGATGTTTTGTTGTTAGAATAACACTGGCCCCACAGAATGAGTTAGAAGTGTTTCCTCTGTTTCCATATTTTGAAAGAGTGTGTAGAGAATTGGTACACTTTATTCCTTAAGTGTTTGGCAGAATTAAAAACTGAACCCAATCAGGGCCTGCTGCTTTCTGATTTGGAAGGTTATCAGTTTTATTCAGCTTCTTTAATAGACATAGACATATTGAGATCGCCTGTTTCCTCTTTTGTGAGATTTGACAGATGGTGTGTTTCAAGCAGTTGGACCGTTTCATCTAGGATTTCAGATTTGTGGGGACAGAGTTTTTCATCACATTCCTTTATTGTCCTTTTAATGGGCATGTGATGTATACTTAAAACACTTCTTTTCTACTGGTGTTGGTAATTAGTATCCTCTCTCTTCACTTCACATGCTGAGCGAGAGGTTTATCAATTTTATTGATCTTATCAAAGAAACAACTTGGTTTTCATTGATTTTCTCTATCGATTTCCTGAGTTTTCAATGTCATTGATTTCTACTTCAATTCTTATAATTCCTCTTCTGCTGCTTCCCTTGGATTTAATTTGCTCTTCTCTTTTTAGTTTCCCAAGGGGGAAACTTAAATTACTGATTTTAGATCTTTGTTCTTTCGTCCTGTATGTGTTCATTTCTATAAATTTCCCTCTAAGCACGACTTTTGCTGTATCCTACAGCATTTTGCAAATTTGTGTTTCCTTTTGCATGGAGTTAAAAATATTGTAAAATTTATTTTGAGATTTCTTTTCTGACCCATGTGTTCCTCAGAAGCATGTTTTTTTAACTTTCATGTATTTTGGGATCTTCCAGCTGTCCTCCTGTTACTGATTTGTAGCTTAATTGTGTCATGGTTTGAGAACAGACATTGTATGATTTCTATTTTTTAAGTTTGTTAAGGTGTGTTTTATGGCTCACAATGTCAATCCTGGTGAATGTTGCGTGTGAACTTGAGAAAATGTGTATTCTGCTGTGGTTGGATGACGTAGTCTATAGACATCAATTACATCCAGTTAATTGATGTTGCTGAGCTTACCTGTGCCCACTGTCAACTAACACTATGCCATCTTTCGCGTAGTGTGAGTCCCTTATAATAAACTGTCATCCCAGTTCCTCCCTCCCATTCCTTGTATCATTGCTGTCCTTCATTTCACTTGTACATAAGCATATATATAATATTTATACAGACTATGTGTTATATATTTAATATACACAATAGGTACATAAGCATATGCAAATTCATTGTTGCTATGATTTGAAGAAACTGTTCTGTCAGTCAAGACTGTGAAAAATAAACATTGTTATTATCACTATTCCTTCTTCATTGGTCTGCCTTCTGCATGTAGATGCAAGTTTCTGATCTATATCATTTTCCTTCTCTGTATAGAAATGTTTCAAATCACTTCTTACAAACAAATCTACTGGCAACAGATTTCCTCAGTTGTTGTTTGTCTCACAAAGTCTTTATATCTTTTTCACTTTTCAAAGATAATTTTGCAGAGCAAAGAACTGCAGGTTGGTGATATTTTTCTCTCAACATTTTAAATATTTCATTCCACTCCCTTCTTGTTCGTGTGGTTTCTGAGGAGAAATCTGATGTATGTCTTATCTTTGTTCTTGTATAGGCAATTTTTCCCCTCTGTGGCTTCTTTCAGGATTCTTTCCTTTATCTTGGGTTTCTGTGCTTCTTAAATGATATGCCAAGGTATAGTTTTTTTAACTTGGAGTTTTTTCTTTGTTTGTTTATCTTACATGCATGCTGTTTCGTGTTCTCTGAGCTTTCTGCATCTGTGGTTTAGTGTGTGATATTCATTTGGGGGAAATTCGCAGTTATTGTTGTTTCAAATATTTCTTATATTCCTTTCTTTCTTTCTGCTCTTTTTGGAATTCCCATTACCTTTATGTCATGCCTTTGTGGTCCTCCCATATTCCTTGTCTATTCTCATCTTTTGTGGTGGTGTTGTTCTGTCTTGGTTTCTTTGCTTTCAGGTTTTGAAATGTCTATTGATATATCCCCAAGTTGGGAGATTTTTTTCTCAGCCATGTCATCTACTGGTGAGCCCATCAAGGTCATTCTTCATTTCCATAACAGTTTTTTTCTTAAATCTCTAGCATTTATTTTTTTTTCCCTGTAGGATTTCTAGCTCTCTGACTGCATTGTTCATCTCTTCTTGCACGGTGTCTACTTTATCCATTGATCCCTTAGCATTGTAATCACACAGTTGTTTTAAATTCCCGGGCCCATAATACCAGCACCGCTGTCACGTCTGGTTCTAAGGCTTACCCTCTTTCTTGAAATCACGGTTTTTTGTTTTAACGTTTTGGTATTCTTGTAATTTTTTTCTTGATAGTTGGACATAATGCACCATGTAAAAGGAACTGCTGTAAATATGCCTTTAGTAGTGTGGTGGTAAGTGAGGTGTGGGGTGAGAGAAAGTGTTTTATAGTCCTATGATTAAGTCTCAGTTTTTTAGTGAGCCTATGCATCAGGGCTATGGACAACACAAGTGTTTCTTGGTGTTTTTTTTTTTTTTCTTTTTCCGCAAGTGCGACAGAATGGCTAGAGTGGGCTGGATTTGGGTATTTCCTTTCCTGAGGTCAGTTAGGCTCTGATAATACCCCAGCCAGTTCATCTCTATCTAGGTAGTTTCCCCTGAAGGCAGGCCCTGTAAAGAAGAACAGAGTGCACTGATGTATTTCAAATTGAGTCCTTTCCCCCTCCCCTTGCCGGAGGCATGAGGACTTTTTCTCTGATATTAGCTGTGACATCTTGGTGGAACTCTTGAAGGTAAATCTCACAGTATTTTGGGGGTCTGTTCATGGGTTCTCTGGAGTTTTTATTTCTCAGAATTGTCCGCACTGATCTTGCAGCCTTTCATCAATCACAGTCAGGTTTTCCTTCCCTGGCACTGGTTCCAGCAGCACTTTGCACTACTGCTTCTCTGCTCCAGTGAGCTGTGCCTCCCCGTGTGCCCTCTCTGCCTCTCTGATCCTGGGGGCTGCGCTTTGCACTGTGTCCTCCCTTCTTTTACACATCCAGGGAGAGCTGTTGAGTTTTAAGTCTGTTCTGCTGTCCCTTGTTGTCAGGATGGAATGGCAACGTCCAACCTTCTGACATGGAGAACCAGAAACCAGAAGTCTCTTTTTCATTTCTGTAGTTTTGCAGTGTATAAGATATTTTGTCGACTTTTTTTTCTCTCTCTCAACACTTTGAATATATCATCTCAGTCTTTTCTGGCTTGCAGGGTTTCTGCAAAAAAATCCACTGAAAGTCTTAAGGGTGTTTCATTACACATAAGTCACTTTTCTTCTGTTGCTCTCAAAATTCCCTCTCTACTTTTGACTTTTGACATTTCAATTGCAATATATCTCAGTGTGGATTTCTTTAGGGACATTTTATTTGGTGATTTTTGATCTTCTTGATATGGATATCAATTTTCTTCTGTAAGTTTGGAAAGTTTTCAGCCAATATGTATTGAAAGTGCTTCCTGTTTTTTCAACTGAAATACAATCGACATATAACAGTGTATAGGTTTAAGGTGTACAATGTGTTGATTTGATCCATTTACATATTACAATATGATTACTGTCATCGTGTTAGCTAACATCTCTACTGCTTCACATAATCATTCTTTCTTGTTCCCCCTTTTCCTTCTGGGACTCCCATACTTTGTGTATTGTTCCTTTTGTTTGTGTTCCATAGGTCCTGTAAGATTTTATCACTTTTTCACTGTCTTCTTTTTGCTCCTTTGACCCGTCTTTGAGTTAGTTAAGTCTTTCTCCTGCTTGATCTAATCTGCTGTTGAACCCTTCTGGTGAATTTTTTCAGTTCAGTTATTATTTGACAGTTCCACGATTTCTGTTTGGTACTTTTAATACTTTGTATCTCTTTTTTGAACTTCTCACTTGGTTCATGCATTGTTCTCTGGACTTCATTGGGCATCTTTATGGGAGTTATTTTAAATTTTTCATTAGGCAGATTATTTAATGTCATTTCACTAGTGTCAGTTTCGGCCTATATCTTGTTCCTTTGTTCGAAATATCTTTTCCTTATTCCTCATTTCACTCGACACTCTGTTTTGGTGTCTGCTCATTAGACAAAGCAGTCACATCACCCAGTCTTCATGACTGGCCATGTGCAGAAGGAAACACCCACAGATCAGCCTGGCCAGTGATTTGCAATGACTTGGGGGTCCTCTGCCAGCAGTTTCTCTTTCAAGGTAGAAGCAAGCACTGTGGTTTTTTCTGCTCTGTTTCTGCTGGGCAGGAGGGACAATCACTGTTGGCTGTCATCCCAAGCTGCCGCCTCTGTTCTCCCTCCAGCAGCTAGACTGTGGGCGAGCCATCAGTGCTCCAGGATTGGTGAGACAAGTGCTGGCTCTTGGGGCAGTACCAGTGAAGTGGGAGCACTGCCTTCAGTCGATCGACTATTACCTCCCCAGGGGAAGCGGAGACGTGGGATTTTTCATCCCCTCACTCTGTGTTGAGTTTGGGCAAGCTGGGGAGGGAATCAAGCCACCACCTCCATGGTGGTTTGGGTGGCTAGACTGCCCTGAACCAATCAGAGCCCTGGGTCTGGTGACACTGTTCCTTGGGTGTTCGTTCCCCTCGGAAACACCAGGGCACTGGATGCTTGAACAACACCCTCTCCTCCCCTGAGTGAATCTGGGAGCTATAGGGTCTCTTCGTGATCTTATGGCAGTACTCTGGGGTAGAGTGTCTGGTGAAAGGGCATCCCAAATCTCCCTCCTGGCTTTGGTGCATCTGATTTTGCATCCTCTAAAGGTGTGCATAAGCCTGTCAATTAGTTCCTGATTTCTTACAAAGGAAATTGGTCCATGAATTGCTACTCACTTGGTGTATTTTTGGGAGATGGAAGGTCCAGGGTTTTCTAAACCAACTTCTTTCCGACCAGCATTCAGCCTTTATTTCTTTGAATTTTTTTCTGCTCTACATTCTTTCTGTTCTCCTTACTGGATTCTGACACATATTTTAAAACTTTGGGGAATGTTCCACATGTCCTTGAGGCTCTATTCATTTTCTTAACTCATTTTTCTGGGTTTTATATATTGAGTGAATTCTATTGATCTTTCTCAAGTTCATTGATTCTGTCCCTTGTCATCTCCACTCTACTTTTGAGCCTATCCAGTATGCGTTGTTTTGTTTGTTTGTTTATTATATTTTTCACTTCTAATATTTTTATTTGTTCGTTTTAATGGTTTCTATTTCTTTTCTGAGATTTTCTGTTCTTTCAGTTGTTTCAGGGTAATTTTTGATTGTGCATTGAACCAGTGTTATCACAGCTGCTTTAAAATCCATCCTATAGTTCCAGGTACATGTGACTCATCTCAATATTGGCATCACTGGGATGTCTTCTCCCATTATGCTGTGATATTCTTGGTTCTTGGTATAATGTGTAGTTTTCTATTGTATCTTTGAAATTGAAACCTTCTATTGTTGAAGTCTGTCAGCCAGTTTAAGTTCAGATTTAGTGTGGTCTGTTGTTCCAGTGACCATTTAGCTTTCTTGGGGCTTTCTATATTATTCTGTTTTGTTTCATTCTTCTGGCTCTACTGGAGATCACTGGCTTTCTGCCAGTGCAGCCCATAGCAGGAAAAGGTTCTTTCCTGGGCCACCTTGTATTGCTAGGTGATGCTGGGTGATGAAGGACCCATGGAAGAGAGAGTATTTCCTCTGGCAGTTTCCCAGCCACTGGATATTGGTATGCTTCTCACTCTGTCTCTGCTAGTGCCCCTGAGTGGGGAAAGTTTTTATCTCAGTCACTTTTTGCTGCTTAGAGTTGGGGGTTTTGAGAATTGTCTCGTGAGGATCATTTTCTCTTATCAGGTACAAGGCCAGGAGCTGCAGAAACTGAGATGCTGTCTTCTGCTGGTTAAAGGGTTGCGACCTGGTTTGCATTCTACATCTTCTTGAAGGCTTGTGGCATAGTTTGCTGGCACCAGTGAAGGCAGAAATGGCTACTGCTGCTGCCTGGTGTGGAGCAGGGTATGCTCTGCCACTGTCCGTGGGTGGGAGATAGGAGGTAATCCTAGTATTGAGACAAGTGAATGGTTACTGATGGAGATGTAAGTCTGGGCGCTAATGACATATAAACACTTTCATACAAGAGAATGTGATGATACTAATGTTTTCGTAGCCCAGGATTAACAGAGGAACAGGACTGATTCTAGATATCAACAGATTTCTTAGGCAAGAGAAGGGAATATTCACTGAAAGAAAACATCTGGGGAGAAGCTGGGAAGACTAATGTTGTGAAAGTCCATTGAGAGGAGAGTTTGAACTAAGGATGATCAACATGGTGAGATATTAGAGAGAAAATAGTGAGGAAATGTCAGTTAAGATATTTTGGGCTAACTTAGAAAAAACAAACGAAATGTTCACAGTGGAAGTCAAAGTAATGCTGTTAATTACATTGAGGTAGCATTCATAGACTTATATATTCAAGAAATGGGGCTGAGAAAGACAAGATGCAGATCAGAAAGTTGTTTATCAAAAATTTAGAATTATAGCAAATATCATATGGGGGAGGATAGGAGTTGTGGTTATTTATAGGCAGAAGAGGGTCAAGTGGAAAAGATTGTAGGTAGATAAGAAGGAAGTGGAATATCTGGTGAATAATACTATGGAATGCCTAATTGTGAATGTTTGATGATGTCCAGGAAGTAAGGATAAAACCAAACACTTTGTGTTCTAATTATTACAAATGTATCTTTATATTACTCCTGTTTAGGGCCATTGCTTTTATCAAGGATATGCCACAGAGATTGCAAATTCGGTTGTGACACTTAGCACCTGCTCTGGACTCAGGTAATGGCATATTCCAGAGATGTACATGACTGAAATCTTGTGTACCCTTTTACTTTCAGAATCTTCTCGAAGGGTAGATGGAAGACACAGAAAATAGACACTTTCATTATGTGTCTTCTCATCTGCTATCTTGGCCTGCTTGTCTTATCATTTTCCCTATTCACTTTGTCTCTCTCCCAGGCTTGCAGTTATAAAATTTATTCAGAAAAAGCTGCCACTAGTATAAGAAATATCCACATTACTGAGCCACAGTAGAATTGCAATGACTCCTAAATGCTGTAATAGATAGAAGAAGGTAGAAAATTGGGTTTAAATGTTAATCCAAAGAAGATGGGATGATTCTTAGATATTAGACGACAAAGGCCACTATCAAATTTCTATATAATGTTTTCACTTAATATTGATTTATGTGTATCATTGAGAAATCTATGTTTTTAATTTCTTTTTATGTATTTAAATATTCAGGGGATTATTGCAGTTGGAGAATGTCAGTTATGGAATTCAACCATTGGAATCTTCAGCTACATATGAGCATATGCTTTATCAGATAAAGGATAATGAAATTGATTTTCCCCCCATAGCAGAAAATAATTCTACAACCCAATTGGCAGATCAGTCCTACAAAATTCTTGTGAAATCAGAAGTAAGTAACCCCTTTTATGGGATCTTCATTTGTGCAACTTTTGATAAACATATTCACGTTGAAATTTGTTACATTTGGAAAACAAATTTAAACTGATGTTGATGATAATAAAACCTTCTCTTTAAGGTATTTATTTAAAATATTTTCTGTTTAGTCATATAATATTTAAAAATGTAATAGATATAAACATATAATCCAAAAATCAATATTCTCACGTATACCTAATTGCAAGTATTCTTATGCGTATATGCACAGTTGCACTGTTACTGAATTTGTAACCTAATAATATAATGATACTCAAATTTGCTGATTCTGACTCTGTCAGCAGTTTTGCCAGTGCATTTTTTTCTTTGTAAAAAAGTGTTATTTTGATAGAAAAGGTAAAAGTAGAAAAGAGGCAAGAGACCATCTGAAATGTCATTGTCTAGATATAGTGCTCTTAGAACTTTGGAGTATTTGTTCTAATTCTTTTACTGTATCTAGTTATAAAGGTTGATTTATAAAAGAAGATTTATTTAACAAAAAATTATCTAATCATATATGCTTCTTTGAAATTTCCCCTTAAAATTGCTATTAAGAGGATAATGCACATTTTCTCTTATCATTAAATTTTGTTACATTTATTATTATTTTAAATTAACATTAGTTAATGTTGATTTAAAATTAAATGTATGCATCAGGAAAATAAGAAATGACCATAATACTGTTTTCTAGAGGAAATGTTGTGTGGAATTCAGGGCAATTATTTTGATTTGTACTCTTTCATGCTTTTTCATATACATATATATATATAAACTTAAAATACCTACGTTACAAAATTATGGCATATTCTGCATATTTGTATTTTTACTTTAATCCAGAAATGAACTGCAGTAATGTATCAAATTTTTGAACATTCACGCTTTTTTTTATAAATACCTGTATCTAAGAATAGGCATATTTCCAAAGTTTTTTAGATATATATACATCCTAACTTCCTCCTTAAGAGTGATTGCACAACTTTACATTTTGCCATCAGTGGTTAAGGAAATGAATCTCTGTCCATATATTCTCATGAAAATTGGATATCCTGTTTAGAGAAGCAAAACAAAATCGTAACAGATGAAACTTGAATTTAATTTTTGATGATCTCCATCTCACTGTTGCTTTAATATGCTTTTATTTATTTTGCCAAAGATGTTGGTACAAATACGGATTAGTGAAATTGCCCTTTCAGAAAGTCATAAAAATGATAAAATATAATCATATATAGAAATGAAAATTTCATTTTTAATGGAACTGAGATGTAACCCCTAACCCTATGCCATTTGCATGTTGCAGTACAACACTGGACACAGTTGCAGACCATTTTCATAACTGAAATAGAGCACTGTCACATGAAGTAAATTGGATAACTTTAAAGGATTCCATGAATACTCTTCTGTGTCAGTGGGCAAACCTGAAGGGATTGACATACTTTGGGAAAGACAAAGAGCACTGCACTGGATGCCATCCCCCTCCAGTGAATCAGCAATAAGAGAGGGATGGGAAGAGACAGAGATAGCATACAGTTCCAGCTGCCTTAGCTTGAAGTTCAAGTCGGTCAGGCTGTAGCCACAAGAATTTGGCCGAGTAACATCATCCTTCTGTGTTTAAATGTTCTCATCTGTAAAAATCCAATAATAAAAATAATCCCTAACTCACACAAATATTTTAAAGATTCCATAAATTTATAATTGAAAATGACTTAGCATAGTATGGGAAAAATAAGTGATCAATAAATATCGCTACTACTACTATTAACATTTGCTCTCTCTAGTTTCTAATGTAGTAAAGCAAGGTAACTGGAACTAATTATGGAAAGTTTGGACACAAAACAAAATGCAATAATGAAATAAAAGAGACTAAAAGTTCAGAACCTAGAGGAAGCCAGGGATATCACTGCAGGAATGAATGGAAAGAATGGGTACTGATATGTTTGTGAATTAAATGATTGCTTTTCACCCTGAATTTGATAGGCTCAAATCTGTAGCTTTAGAGATGCATGTTTTCCCAAGCATGTTTTTACAAGCACAAATAGACAAAGTGAGTATTTTCAATATAACAGATATTTTAAAGAGAGAGAGAAAAATAAAATAAAATCATATATTTTAGGCATGTTTTGACATTTATGAGAGGAAACACAAATAAACTCATAATCAAGGTGAATGCCTTCATGATAACCAGTGAAAAGTAGAACAAACAAAATACATAAAGGGCTTACCTGTTAAAAACATATTGGACACATGCATTTACCCTGCCCCTTCCTTAAAACCCACTAAAGTGAAAAGGAGTTTTTAACATGGCATTAACATACACACACAAACAGAACAGAAGAATAGTAATAACATTGGAAGTTGAATAGCAGATAGACAGCTGATTTAGCCACTAAAAAGCTGAATCCTTAACTGGCAATTGGGATAGGCTATAGGAAAGTTGATACACACTACAGAACTACTTAAATGTTTTTGGAACAACAAGTCCGAGTACCTTAGGAAATGATATTAAGGGTGGGCCTAGGAAGAGAAGTGGTTGAAAATAAGTTGCATAAATATGTATAAAACCTGATTTCCTCTCCTAATCGATTGTTTCTGTTGTAAATTAAACTTGGCACACTAGATATTGGGAAACAGCTTTACACAATCCAAGATGTTCATTAGAATCCAGGAGGGAATCAAACCACCCAAAAGAATCAAAACTAACCATGTTGACAGCAGGGTTTTCCCAACAAACAACCCAGACAATTTACGCTCTGTGGAGACAGCAGGCCATAAGCTCTGTATGTGGTCATAGATGTTGGAATAAGCTGTCAGATGCTCAATGCCTAATACAAAGGGGCACTAGACATATGATGAAACAATTGAATATGGTAGAGACATGGAAAAATTCAAAGTGCTAAAGCCTGAGGTACCCAGGAATAGAGAGAGTGAAGAAAACAAAATGACAATATCCTCAGAGAGGTAGGAGAAAATATTTCACCACAAAATAAGAACAGAGTGCTATTTAAAAAATAACACTCAGCAGATAACAGTTCTTGGAAAGTAAAAGCATGCTGAACCTATGTAAAAACTCAAAAGAAAGTTCGCAAGATAAAATTCCAGAAATCACACAAAGACTAAAATATAAACAAAAATGACAGGGAAATTTGAGAGATAAGAAATTCAATTAAAATAACAATATGGGTGATGCGATATGAGTTCCAGTACAAATAAACATAGAAAATTGAGTTGAATAAATCACAAAACAATCGAAGAAAAATTCTCAGAATGATTTAAGTGGAGGTTCTGGACCAATATTAAAAAAAAATCTGGTTTCTTATATATAAAGAAGATGCAGAATGGCATGGTCTTACCTAGCAGCAATATTGGAGGTTGAAAGGCAATTCAGCAGTTACTTAAAAGGAGGCAAAGTGATTTCCAGCCTATAATTCTATACCCAGTCAGAACTATAAAATTGAGATTTTTTTTGGTTGAAACCATTTCTTTCCTTCCTATTGTGAATGTCCTTCCTAATGTGTGAAACAAACCACGCTTTTAAAAAAAGAGACTCTAATCTCATCCCGAATGAAAGTAATAGCCAGCCACAATCACAACCAAATTCATAAAGGGTAGTTGCCAAATACAGTGAACTTTCAATCAGATCAAAAGATGGAACAACTGTGTAAGCTGCCTCAAACTATATTCTTCATGAGAACCACTATTAGGTCAAATACCACTAGATTTTGAAGCAACCAATTTCCGACTGTCAGTGGTTTAACATAACATACGTGCTTTGCTCAGGCAAAGACCAAGGTGGATGAAACTGCTGGTTGTTTCCCTTTCTAGCTTCAACACGGGGCCCCAAACTGTCCCCCAGTAGTTTTTGAATCTAGACAGGAGTTAAGGGAAAAGAGTGTCTATATCATCCCCTCCTTGATGCTGCTGGCCCTGGGCAGCTATCTCTCACAGACTTCTCCTCTCTTGGAGAAGGAGCAAACATCATTCTTAGATAATTAGCCATTTCTTATAAAGCAAGTATAGCAACTGCCGGGGCATGGACCATTACCGGTCCATGGCCTTTTAGGAATGGGGCCGCACAGCAGGAGGTGAGCAGCAAGTAAGCGAAGCTCCATCTGTATTTACAACCACTCCCCATCGCTCACATTTCCGCCTGAGCTCCTCCTCCTGTCATATCAGTGGTGACATCAGATTCTCATAGGAGTGCGAACCCTACTGTGAACTGCGCATGCGAGGGAGGGATCTAGGTTGTATGCTCCTTATGAGAATCTAATGCCTGATGATCTGAGGTGGAGCTGAGGCGGTGATGCTAGCACTGGGGAGCGGCTGCAAATACAGATTATCATCAGCAGAGAGGTTTCACTGCACAGAGACCATGATAAATCAATTGCTTGCAGACTCATATCAAAACCCTGTCAGTGAGTGGCAAGTGAAAACAAGCTCAGGGCTCCCACTGATTCTGCATTCTAGTGAGTTGTATGATTATTTCATTATATATTACAAAGGAATAATAACAGAAATAAAGTGCACAATAAATGTAAAGCGCTTGAGTCATCCCGAAACCATCCCCACACCCCAGTCCATGGAAAGCTTGTCTTCCATGAAACCGGTCCCTGGTGCCAAAAAGGTTGGAGACTGCTGAATTATAGTATAAGTCACCTATCCCCACCATTTGTTCAACAAAAGTTTGACACAAAAGAAATGAATGTATTCTAAAAGAAGACTCCAAAAGGAATAAACAAGGGGCATAAGAATGAATATAAATATAACATATAACATATAAGACATATACAGGACCCAAAGTGAGTTAAAAATCCATATTGATGTTGTTATATATTCATGGTCTGCCTCACAGGTGCCACCTATTGTTCTAAGAGCTTTACAGTATACCCTGTCTTTCCAGTTCTTTCTACAGTTCTGAGAGTGAGGACCATTGTCCCTCTCTTCAGATAGGAAGCAGAGACCTAGAGAGTTTAAATCATTATCCTAGGAAATCCTCCAGTAAGTTACAGCTTTAAAATTCTAACCTAAATAATACAACCCCAGAGATAACGTTCTTTAGTACTCAGTCTGTTTAAAGATCCTGGAAGTGCTCAAGAAATAAACGTAAGAGAAAAATAAAGCCATTTTTAAAAGGAAAGACATTGACAATAGAATGAGTGAATAACAGAATAGACACTGTGCTAAGACCCCAAGGTGATGTTATAGTCAGGGTTAAAGAAATAGAGAAAGCAATGACATAAAAATGATGGCAGAGAAAACCAAAACTGTGTGTGATGGTTAATTTTATGTATCAACTTCCCTGGGCCACCATGCCCAGATGGTTAGTCAGATTTTCTGGGTGTTTCTGTGAGGATGTTTTTAATAAGATTAAGAACTATATCAGTGGAGTTTGTGTAAAGCAGATGGTCCTCCATAATGTGGGTAGACCTCATCCAATAGGTTGAAGTCCTGAATATAAGAAAAAGATGTAACTTCCCCTGGGTAAGACAGGACTCTCTAGCCGACAGCTCTCCAACTGGAACTGGAGCATCAACTCTCTCCACGTCTCCATCCCACTAACCAGCCAGCCTCCATAACCATATGAGCCAATTCCTTTTAATACATCTAATTATAATAAGTATATTAAATGTGTAAATATACACACATATTCTATTGGTTCTGTTTCTCTGGGGAACCCTGACTAATAGAGTGTGAAAGATTGCTAATGGACATTCAGGATAATCAATATTGTCATTCATGAATAAAATCACAACCAAAGTGTTCCAACTTATGAAGGAAGAAAACTCTGTTGAAATAAAGAAGTCCTGAACTTGAAAATTTTCAAATTACAAGAAATCCTTGTGAAAACTGGTGACACCAAGATACAATGTATTTTGGACTTTATCAATAAATAATGAATAATGCTATAGGCATCTTGGCCTCAAAGAAAGTCACCCACAAAGGTAGAAAAACTCAGACTGGAATTAGCCTTTGCCAGAATGAAGTGCTTGTAAGATAGTCAAGAATGTCTAACTAGGGAGTAGAGAAAATGGCTTCTCCAGGGGGCACACAATATCCCAGCAATTTGTTATCCAGTCAAGTTGCCATTATACTCCAAAAACATGTGTGCTTTTTCAAAGACTTTGAGACAATATTACGTAAGTCAGTAAAGAAAACAGGAATTGAATGAATTTAACAGATTTCAGTAGAAAACCACAGAATCATGGCAATAGTTTCAGAAATACCATTTGGCAACATTCAGTACACATTCATGGTAAATAGTAGGAATAGAAAAGTTCCTTGATCTCATAAAGAACATCTATTAGCATCCACAGCTAACGTAAAGAATGTAAATGACTGAATGCTTCGCTCCTGTTATGGACTGCAGGATTGTGTTCCCCCAAATTTCATATTTTGAAACCTTAACTTTCAATAGGACGGTATTAGGAGTTGAAGCCTTTGGAAAGTAATTAGGGTTAGATTATGTATGAGGGCGGGGCCCTCATGGTGGGATTAATGCTCTTATACAAAAAGGAAGAGGCACGGGATCCCTCTCTCTGCTCTCCATCACATGAGCATACAGGAGATTTGCAAAGTCGGAAGAGTGGTGTCACCAGCCATCACATCTGCTGGTGTCTTGATCTTGAAGTTTCCAGCCTCTAGAAATATCAGAAATACATGTTTGTGGTTTAAGCCACCTAGTCTATGGTATAGTTGTTATAGCCCCAAACTGAAGAAAACCACCCCTGAGATTAGGGATAATGCAAGGTTGTTTGCCATCACTACTTCCAGTCAACATTTTACTAGAGTTTTTAGGTAGTACAATAGGAAAAAGAATAATAATAAAGGGTATACATTTTTGAAAGGAAAAATAACCCTATTTCTTTAGTGATCTAACTCTCTACATAGAAAGTCCTAAAGAATCTCCATTAAGGCAATCCGGACTAATTAAGAGAGTCTAGCAAAGTCACAGGGAAAAAGAAAGATAAGATATTCATTTTCCCCAAATTGATCTGTAGATTCAGTGTATTCCCAATCAAAATTCTAGAAGACATTTTGTAGAAATTGATTCTCAAATTCATAAGGAGATGCAAATACCTAGAAGAGTCAAAGAGTTTTGAAAATTGAAGAAAAGAACAAGGTGAAGGGCTTACATTGCTTTTTCTTAAGCGACCAGATAGTAAATATTTCAGGCTTGTGGGACATATGTTCTGTTGCAGCTACTTCAGTCACCCTTTGCAGCGTGAAATCAGTGTAGACAAACTATAAACAAACGGGGGTGGCTGTGTTCCAATAAAATATTTTTTTACAAACAGGTGGTTATACCATGGGCCGTCGTTTGCTCACCCCTGCTGTGGAGAAACATATCGTGTTTTTGGTATAAGGGTAGGCGTATAGGACAGTGGAACACAATAGATGAGAAGTAGACCCACGTGCTCTTGCCCAAATTATTATCCACAAAGGTGCTAAGGCCTTTGAAAAGTAAAGAATGATCTCTTCATCAAATGATGCAAGAAGATTGGATTTCCACGTGGAATAAAATGGGAATTGACCCTTATTCCAAAAACATGAATTAGAGCATAGTCAAGGCTAAACATAAAATTTCTAGTAGGGGACTTGGAGAAACCACATTAGTGAGCCACAAGCCTGTGAAGAGATGTTCAACATCATTAATCACCCAAGAACTGCGAATTAAAACCTCAGTGAGATCTCGGTACAGACTGACAAGAATGCATGCAATGCAAAAGATTGACAATACCAAATACAGGCAAGAATGTGGAGCAATTGACATTCTTATTAGTTCTTGGAGAAAAAGCAGAATGATCAAACTACTATAGAAAGTAATCTGGAACTTTTGTACTACTTTACACATATACAGGTATCATGCGGATCAGGTTTTCCAATTCTAAGTAATCAACCAAGAAAGAATGAAAGACTGTAACTGCCCAAAGACCTGTATGTGGATATTCATAGCCACTGTATTTACAATAGCTAAGATGTTTAAATAATCCAAAGGATCATCAACAGTTAAATGTATAAACAAACTGTTTTGTGTTTCTAAATGGCACACTTCCTAGCAACAAAAACAAATGGATCACTAATAATCACAGCAACAAAGATGTGTGGTGAGTGAAAGAAGCCAGATATAGAAGAAGGCATGCAATATGATTCCATTTGTGTGAAATTCTAGGTTACGTTATTGTAACCTATGGCGAGAGAAAGCAGATCACTGGTTACCTTGAGACTTGTAGGCTATTAACTTGGAAGAGGGTGATGGAAGCATTATTTATTTTAGTGATGGAAATGGTTGCATGGGTGTGAATATTGCTACCAGTTCATGTAACTGTATTCTTAAAATAGATGCATTTTATTGAGAGTAGGCCACAATAAAGTTAATATAAATAATTACAAGTACAAAAATGATGATAAAATAGAGGTAACATTAGGGGGAAAGTTGATGGGAATTTGTTTGGCTTGAAGGTTGGGGTGAGGGACCAAGAGGAAGGTATTGAGAGGAAGGAACAAGGATTCTCCCTCATTTCAGTAACTTTTTTGAGGATTCTAATTCTCAAGAATATAAGGTGAAAGCTTCTGATTTGTTCCTAAAATTTTCATACAGTATCTCACCAGCTTATTTACTCAGTGGGCATCAATCCTCTTATTTCTCTAATATCTATAGCTTTATGGATTTGTATATGTATCTACCACCTATCTGTCTACCTATATCTCTCTATCTTTCTGTCTATCTATCTATAACTCTGTATGTGTGTGTGTGTGTGTCTGTATGTATATAATTATATAATGTACATGATATTACAAATAATGTAAAAAAATTTTAATGTTATGTTTAATTCATGTTCTCTGTTTTGCAGAAAAATTCTGGTGTACTGTTGAAAAGAGTTCTGAAAATACAAGTCATTATGGATAAAGCCTTGGTATGCATTATTGATATATTTCATTGTATCTTTTTTGTATTTAAATTGAAAGGGGATATGTAAAAGAATCTTTATTTGCAATGCAGATATATGTCACTCTGTTCAAAATGTGTATCTCAGTGTAGCAGTACATAAAAAATGTTGTCAATTGCCTTTCCATTGGCATGGGGGAATCAATACCAATATTTATTAGAAAGAATGTAAAACTTCATATATAAGGGAGGATTGTATTGCACTGTAATCTATTGGATTATAACTAGTTGCATATACTTCTGGATCCACCCAAAATTGTGGTGAAACTCTTCCTTAAATCAATTTCCATTTTAAAATAAGCTATTTCACTTATTACTCAATTGAAGATCCTTTTATTAAATATTATCTTTTATAAGATTATTTTATGCTGTGTAATTGCTTAGGTTCTCTGTTGGAAATTCCATTTTTTAAAAATAGGAAGAATAACTCATAGGAACATATTTCATTATGGAACTTTTTGTTTATACAATTAGTTTTAGCAAAAACTTATGGGCAGGCAGCAAGTTAAAGAAAAAACTTGCTTTGTCCATTATCACTAGTAATTTTGTATAAGTCTCTCAATGAGTTTCATGATGTTTTAGATTTTTTGCATAAAAGGAAATATTCAGATCTTTAAATAACTTTTATAAAAGTATTAACAGGAAATAATGATACAACACTAGCTCTGGGACCCCTGGGCCCTGCAACCAGACTCCAGGTCCCAGCTCTGCCTACTGGTAGACTGGCAGGCACCCCAGGACTTGGCTTCACCCACCAGTGGGAGGGCTACAGCCCTGGAGTCTTCTGGACCTTGACTCCATACAGCAGTGAGCCAGCACTATCCCCAGAGCCCCCTGGAGTTTCACAGTCAGCTGCCTTATGACCTGGTCCTGACGACCAGCAGCTGGCAGCCTGTGCCTGAGGCAGCACTGGCAACCACCTGAACCAGGGGCCAAGCAAGCCCACCAGACTTCCCACATAGTCAGCCTGCCACAACAGGAAGACCCACACAGCCCACATTGGGGAACCACTAGAGTATATACCACAGGTGAAGAGAGTGGAGAATGCTGCTGGAACACACAGGAGGTCTCCTGCAAAAGGCCACTCTCCAGCATTAGGAAACGCAACCAACTTATCAGGTACATAAACATACAAATACTAATATAGGCAAAATGAGGCTACAGTGGAACACATTCCAGATGAAGGAACAAGATCAAAGCCCATAAGAAGATCTAAGTGAAGTGGAGATAGGCAACATACTTGAGAAAGAGGTCAGGGTAGTGCTCGTAAAGATGATCAAAGAACTTGGCAGAAGAATGGATGCACAGAGCAAGATGTTAGAAATTTTAAGCAAAGAATTAGAAAATATAAAGAATGACCAAACATAGATGAAGAATACAATAGCTGAAATGAAAAATACACTAGAAGGAATCAATAGTAGACTAAATGATACAGAAGAATGGATCAATGAGCTGGAAGACAGAGTAATGGAAATTACAGATGTGGAACAGAAACAAGAATGAAAGGAAATGAGGACTGTTTAAGAGACCTCTGGGACAACGTCAAGCACACTAATACTTGCATTTTAGGGGTCCCAGAAGGAGAAGAGAGAGAGAGAAAGGAACTGAAAACATATTTGAAGACATAATAGCTGAAAACTTCCCTCACATGGGAAATGAAACAGATATCCAGATCCAGGAAGCCCAGAAAGTCCATATAGGATTAACCCAAAGATGAACATACCAAAACATATAGTAATAAAAATGACAAAAATTAAAGATGAAAAGAGAATATTGAAAGCAGGAAAAGGAAAACAACAAATAACATACAAAGGAATTCCCATAAGGCTATCAGCTGACTTTTCAGCAGTAACTCTGCAGTCCAGAAGGGAGTGGCACAATATATTTAACGTGTTGAAAGTGTAAAACTTACAACCAAGAATACAGTACACGGCAAGGCTCTCATTCAAATTGATACAGGGATCCAAATCTATACAGACAAGCAAAACCTAAAAGAGTTCAGCAACACAAAACCACCATTACAAGAAATGTCAATTTTGCTAAGAAATTGCTAAACAATTTTGCTAAGAAAAAAGCCAGGTCCAAAAACTGGAAACATAAAAATTATGAAAGAAAAAAGCTCACTAGTAAAAGCAAACATACAGTAAAGGTAGGATATCATCTCACATGCAAAGCTGGAAGGAAGGTTAAAAGACTTAGTCTTTTAACAAAATCACCTACATCCAGAATAAAGAATAAGGAGATACATAAAGCAATTACATGTAAAATAAGATATTAAAAACAGTGATTGTGAGGGGAGGAGAGTATTCATGCATGGTTGTTAAAATGTATTTGAAATTAAGAGATCAGCAACTTAAAACAGTCATTCATATCTATATATCTCTATCTTTATAAAAACCTCACAGTAACTGCAAACCACAAACCTATACTAGATACACACACACAAAAGTAAAAGGAATCCAAACATAACACTAAAGATAGTCTTCAAATCATATGAAAAGGGCACAAAAGAAGAAGAAAGGAACAAAAAAGACTTACAAAAACAAGTCCAAAACAATTAACAAAATGGAAATGAGAACACACATATCAATAATTACTTTAAATGTAAATGGACTAAATGCTCCAATAAAAAAAGAAATAGAGTGGTTGAATGGATACAAAAACAAGACCCGTATGGCCTGCAAGACTGTCACTCCAGATCTAAAGACAGACAGACTGAAAGGGAGGGGATGGAAAAAGGTATTCTATGCAAAAGGAAATCAAAAGAAAGACAGGTTAGATATACTTATATCTGACAAAATAGTTTTTAAAAAGGGACTGTTACAAGAGACAAAGAAGGACACTACATAATGATCAAGGTATCAATCCAAGAAAAAGATATATCAGTTGTACATATACATGCACCCAGCATAGGAGCACCTCAATCTGTAAAGCAAATATTAATGGACATAAAGGGAGAAATTGACAGTAACACAGTAACAGTAGGCAATTTAGCGCCCCACTTGCGTCAGTGAACAGATCATCCAGACAGAAATTCAGTAAGGAATCAAAGGCCTTAAGTGACATATTTGACCAAATGGATATATTGGTCATTCCATCCAAAAGCTGCAGGACGCACATTCTTTTCAACTGCACGTGGCACATTGTACAGGATAGATCACATGCTAGACTATAAAACAAGCCTCGGTAAATCTGAGAAAACTGAATTCATATCAAGCATCTTTTCTAACCACAATGCTATGAGACTAGAAATGAACTACAAGAAAACTACTGCAAAAAACTCCCAGACACATGGAGGCTACACAATATGCTACTAAACAACCAATGGGTCACTGTAAAACCAAAGAGGAAATAAAAACTTCCTGGAGTCAAATGAAAAGGAAAACACAGTGATACAAAAATCTGAGACACAGCAAAAGCAATTCTAAGAGGGAGGTTTATAGAGACACTAGCTTGTCTCAGGAAACAAGAAAAATCTCAAACAACCTAACCTTATAGCCAAGGGAATGAGTAAAAGAAGAACAAATAAAACAAATAAAACTCAAAATTAGTAAGAAAAGGAAAGAAAGCATAAGGAGAACAGAAGTGAAATAAATGAAATAGGTATAAAAGAACAATAGAAAAGACCAATGAAACTAAGAGCTGAATCTTTGAAAAGATAAACAAAATTGATAAAACTTTAGGCAGACTCATCAAGGAAAAAGAGAGAGGGCCCACATCAGTACAATCAGAAATGAAAGAGGAGAAGTTACAACTGACACCACAGAAATACAAAAGATCATAACAGACTACTCTGAACAACTGTATGCCATTAAAATGTACAACCTAGAAGACATGGACAAATTCTTAAAAATGTTCAATCTCCCAAGACTGAACCAGGAAGAAATAGAAAATAGGAACAGAACAATTTCCAGTAATGCAATTGAATCAGTAATTTTAAAACTCCCAGCAAACAGAAGTCCAGGACCAGACGGCTTCACAGGTGAATTCTGCCAAACACTTAAGAGAAGAGTTAGCATCTATCCTGCTCAAACGATTCCACAAAATTGGAGAGGAAGGAACCCTTCTGAACTTATTCTGTGAGAACAGCATCACCCTGGTATGAAAACCAGACAAAGATATCACAAAAAAGGAAAATTACAGGCCAATAACACTGATGGACATAGATGCAAAAGTCCTCAACAAAATATTAGCAAACCAATTCCAACAAGGCATTAAAAGGATCATACACCATGATTAAGTGGAATTTATCCCAGGGATGCAAGGATTTTTCAATATCCACAAAAAAATCAGTGTATTACACCTACAGATGGCCAACAGCCACATAAAAAACAGATGATCATCTCAATAGATGCAGAAAAAGCTTTTGACAAAATACAACCTCCATTTATGAGTAAAACTCTCCAGAAAGGGGGCATAGAGGGAACATACCTCAACATAATAGAGCTCATATAGCACAAACCCACAGCTAACATCATACTTAATGGTGAGAAGCTGAAAGCAGTTCCTCTAAGATCAGGAACAAGACAAGCATGTCCTTGCTCACAACTTTTATTCCACATAGTATTAGAAGTCCTTGCTGCAGCAATCAGGCAAGAAAAAGAAATCAAATGAATCCAACTTGGATAGGAAGAAGTAAAATAGTCACTGTTTGCAGATGACATGATACTATGCATAGAAAATCTGAAAGATACCGCCAAAAACTAGGAGAGCTCATCAATGTATTTCGTAAAGTTGCTGGATGCAAAATTAATACACAGAAATAAGTTGCATTTCTATAGACTAACAGTGAACTATCAGAAGGAAAAATTAAGAAAACTATCTCATTTTACCATTACATCGAAAAGAATACTCCCTAGGAATAAATCTAACTGAGGAGGTAAAAGACCTGTACACAAACAGATGGAAACATACACTGTTTCCATAGATTGGAGGAATTACTATTGTTAAAATGACCATACTACCCAAGACAATCTACAGATTCAGTGTAATCCCTATCAAAATACCAATGGCATTTTTCACAAAACTAGAACAAATAATTCTAAAGTTTGTATGGAAACACAAAAGACCACGAATAGCCAAAGCAGTGTTGAGAAAGAAGAACAGAGAAAGTCATCACACTCCCTGACTGTAGACTATACCACAAATCTGCAGTAATCAAAATAGTATGATACAGGAACAAAAACAGACACATAGATGAATGGAAGAGAATAAAGAGCCCAGAAATAAACTCATGCACTTATGGTCAATTAATCCACAACAAAAGAGGCAAGAATATACAATGGAGAAAAAAACAGTCTTTTCAATAAGTGGCGCTGGGAAAACAGGACAGCTACATGTAAAAGACTGAAATTAAAACATTTTCTCACACCATATAGAAAAATAAACTCACAATGGATTAAAGACTTCATGTAAGGCAGGAAAGCATAATACTCCTAGAAGAAAATATAGGCAGAACACTCTTTGTCATAAATCATAGTAATGTTTTTTTGTTTTGTTTTGGTTTAGTTTCTTTTATCTGTCTCCTCGGGCAAAGAAAACAAAAGAAAAAAATAAACGAATGGTCCCTAATTAAACTTAAAAGCTTTTGCCCACCAAAGGAAACCATAAACAAATGTAAAGTGAACCTACTGAATGGGAGAAAATAGTTGCAAATTATATGACTGATAAAGGGTTAACGTCCAAAATATATAAATAGCTCATACAACTCAATATCAAAAAACAACCCAATTAAAAAATGGGCAAAAGAACTAAATAGACATTTTTTCCCAAGAAGACCTACAGATGGCCAACAGGCACATGAAAAGATACTGAACATCACTGATTATCAGAGAAATGCAAATCAAAACCACAATGAGATGTCACCTCACACCTATCAGAATGGCTATCATCAAAAAGGCCACAAATAACAAATGTTGACAAGGATGTGGTTAAAAGGGAACCCTTGTACACCTGTTGGAGGGAATGTAAATTGATGTAACCACTGTGGAAAACAGTATGACGGTTCCTCAAAAAATTAAAAATAGAACTAACATATGATGCAGCAATTATACTCCTGGGTATACATTTGAAAAAAATGAAAATACTAATTGGAAACATACATGCACCCCAGTGTTCATAGCAGCATTATTTACAATAACCAAGGTATGGAAGCTACCTAAGTACCATCAACATATGAATGGATAAAGATGTGATACACACACACACACACACACACACACACACACACACAAAATGGAATACTACTCAGCCATAAAAAATAATGAAATTTTGCCATTTGCAACAGGATGGATAAACTTGGAGGCTCTGTTATGCTAAGTGGAATAAGTCACGGGGAGAAAGACAAATACTGTATGATACCATTTATATGTGGCATCTAAAAAGTAAAGGAAACTAGGAATATAACAAAAATGTAACAGACTCACAGATATAGAGAATAAAATAGTGGTTACCATTGGGAAAAGGGAATGGGGAGGGACGCAATAGAGGTAGGGATTCAGAGTTATCCACCATTATGTATAAAGTAAATAAGCTACAAGGATATATTGCACAACACAGGAAATATAGCCAATATTTTATAACAACTATAAATGAAGTATAACCTTTAAAAATCGTGAGTCACTGTGATGTACATCTGTACCTTATATAATGTTGTACATCAACAACACTTCAATAATTTTTTTTTAAAAATATAAACATGTTTCATCAGTAAAATCCTGTGTAACCCCTTGTGATAATATTGTAGTCTGTCTTATTTCTCCTTGTGTAATCAACCACAAAATAAATTATTTTACATTAAATATCCAATTGTTGTTTAAAGAAATTAAGGAAAGGAAAAACGTATTTCATATTTATTTTTTCCAAATTATATTTCTTCTCCTCACAGGTTGGTTTTTCTGATATTTCTGTTTAACCTGTATTAATTCATTTGAATTCAGTTTTTGTTCATCTGAAAGTATCTTTATTTTATCTCTGTTTTTAAATATTCTATTTGGAAACAGAGGAATAAGAATAATACAAAGAACAGTTATATTCTCTCTACTCGGACTTATTAATACTGTTTCCCTTTATCACTTGTGCTGTCTCCATGTGAAAGTAAGCTGTAAATTGCATTTGTAGCTTTTTTTTCAGTGTGCATTTACCTAGAATAAGATCATATATATCCACGATCAAGTTATGCATCTAAGTAAAAATAACATCATTGAAATACTTTTTATCAAGTTTACAATCAAGTTTACTTGATTGCATTGTGGTTGGACGATGTGAGCTAAGTGATACTGTGTTTTATATTCCAATGTTTTATGGCCTAATATGAGTCAATTTATATAAAACTTTCAAGTATACTTTAAAAATATCCCTCTCATTTTTTATATAAGCTTGTATATATGCATATTATATCAAAGCTTGCTCGAGTTTTTAAAATCTTTAATATTTTTGCGGTAAACTTGCTGCTTGCTGTAAATTTGTCAGCTTGAGCTATTAACTATTATGAGAACTATGTAAAAATCCCTCACTATGATTGTAATTTTCTATATCTAAATCTGTTAAATTATCTATGTGTGTGTGTGTGTGTGTATATATATATATATATATATATATATATATATATATATATATAGTTGCTGTACCATTAATTATAAGTAAGTTTAGAAATACGTGTGCACACAAAATTAGAAATGTTTCAGTGAAAATGTTATGATTTTTTTCCCTTGAATGAAGACACGTTCTTGAAATTGTTCACTACGTAGTATTCAGAACTCTGTGGTTAGAAAGTACATGTTTTTCTCCAGGATATATAGTCATGTTGTCTTATGGGAATGAAGACAAAAGATGGCAGCACACTTGAGCAGGCAAAAAAGACTTAGGAGTTTAGTTAGAGATTTGAGTCCTGGTTCTTACCCTTATTAGTTATGCAGTCTTGGAACCTTAACTTTTGATCCTAAATAACTACATGTGTAAAGAAGAAGATACTCATCATCATCACATTGTAATATTATTAACATGTAATGTCCCTAGGCTTAAATCTAGAACTTACTAAGCATGTGATAAGTCTTAATTCTGCTTTTGTCCTTTCACTTGAGCACTGCATTCTTTTAACATTTTTATACCCATTGAAATGTGGTAGTTTAGTCATTTTTACTAGTGATTAAAAAACAAAATTTGTCTTTCAGTATGATTATATGGGCTCTGAAGTGGCACTTGCATCTGAGAAAGTTGTCCATATCTTTAGTCTCATCAACACTGTGAGTATTTATGTTTCATATTTAAATAAGAAACATTCATATTAATACAGTAGCATTGTTTGAATAAATAGCATATGCACTTTTATAAACTGTATAGTTCTACCAACTAGTTTCTTCCACCAATGGATTTCATCTCTAAAAAATAGTAAATCAAATATATTAGCATTACATAGAGAGATATAGTGTTATATTTATGATGACCTAAAACCATACATCTTGTATCTTCTGTTTTCAGATGTATTCTCAGCTTAACGTGTCTGTTACGTTAACTTCTCTGGAGCTCTGGTCAGATCAAAATAAGATTTCAACTAATGGGGATGCTAATGAAGTTCTACAGAGATTTGTGTCATGGAGAGAAAAATTTTTATTTCAAAGGTCCCATGATATGGCATACTTATTAATGTAAGTGATTTATTTTCATTGGTATAAAGTTTATCAAATTGCTTGTAAGTTAACTATCAAAATTATATACAATATTTATTATTTATGATGACAAGACATCTCAAGAAAAGATTATGTGGGTACTGTGTTGGCAAAATGCAAGCTATAAAAATCTGATACAGTGTAAGACACGAAAGTATGGTAGGCCATTATCCTCAGAGTGGGCTGCTTACCTGTGGAAATTTAAAGAACTGATAATATGGAAAGCCTCGGGAAAACATAGGGCCTCTATGGTTTTAAAGATTTTCTCAGAGGTTGATAACTGAAACCAGCATTTTAACATTAAATAAAGCATACATTAGTTAACAGAATGCAATCATTGCATGTAAAGCTGGTTACACTGGAAAACATAAGTATGGTAATGTGGTGACCTAATGGTATTTCTATCCTGACCTAAGGTGTAGCTGTTTAACTGCTTGCACTGTGACTGTCACGAGTCTTTATATAGATTTTTATTTTACTAGTTTGATTGTTTTAGATGGAAAAAACAGAAACATGATTCTGAAGATCTTAAGCAATATGGAATACATTTATAAATCTCTGGGTGTCTCTGTGGAATTTAAGGTCAGGTTTGGGGATGGAGGAGCAGCATTAACTAAGGACTGAAATGTGTGAGGACACTTAATACATCCCATCTCTCTTTTTCCTCGTGACTGTGCTGCATATTGTCTTTCTAATTCTGTCCTCCAATCCAACACTTTTCATGCAGTCTAAGGTTTTACAACCTGCGAATCATGGCAGTAATCTACCCTGACTTTTATGTCTTTGCATAAAAGTCTATCCAGTGTTGACAACAGTGGTGATTAATTTCTGGAAGGATTAGGCACTGCTGGATTTTAAGCTGTGTATCATATGATGCTCAAGTTGCCTTTAGAACTTAGTTTTGTAGGCACCGTGGGAGATTACCCAAATACAAAATGATTGAAAGCATTAGACATGATACATAATATTCATGTCTCAAAGGAAGCAGCAGCTTTATTGAGGAATCCAATTCTTAAAAGATCATTAAGTTTTTAATAATTTAAAGTGCATTTATCCACAAGAAAAATTTTATTATTTAGTTATAGGGACCATCCTAATTATGTAGGAGCAACATATCATGGAATGGCATGCGATCCAAAGTTTGCTGCAGGAATTGCTCTGGTATGCATTTTATTCCCATCTCTTCAGTAATTATATCACAGTTTGAAATTTAATATCCACTTCAAGGAACAGAAGTACATATAGTATATCTACCATTTTATTAAATTAATATTTTTATAGTGCTTTATTTTTTACTTTAATCCTCAAATGTTATCATTTTTAAACAGTTTTTTATTGTGGTAAAATACATATCACATAAAATTGACCATCTTAACAATTATAAGTGCACTGTGCAGTAGTGTTCAGTCTATTTACATTGTTGTGAAACAGATGTTTAGAACTTTCACCTTGCTTAAATGAAAGTCCGTACCCTTTGACCAACGAGGCCCCATTTTCCACACCTCTACCCCCTGGCAACCACCATTCTACTGCCTGCTTCTGTGAGTATGATACTTTTAGATCCCACATATAAGGTGGATCATACAATATTTGTCTTTCTGTGTCTGGCTTATTTCTCTTAGAATAATACATCCAGGTTCATCCATATTTTTGAAATGGCAGGATTTCATTCTATGTATGGCTGAATAATATTTCATGCTATTTATATACATGTATATTTATATGAATTATATATATAAATCATATCATAGTATACATTTATCCATATATAGAAACATTCTCTTTATGCATTCATATGTCAATGACCACTTAGTCTGGTTCCATATCTTGGCTATTGTGAATAATGCTGCACTTTACATGGGAGATGGGAGTGCAGATATCCCTCTGAGATGCGGAGTTCAGTTACTTTGTACATTTACCCAGAAGTGGGTTCGCTGGATCATATGGTATTTCTATTTTAATATTATGAGGAATCATTATACTGATGTCCATAGTGGTTGAACCATTTTATAATCCCACCAGCATTTCACAGAATATATTTTATTCATTACATCCTCACTAACAGTTGTTATTTTTGTTGTTAGCTATCGTAATGGGTATGAGGTGATATCACAGTATTTTTGACTGTATTTTTATGATCACTAGTGATACTGAGCATCTTTTCATATGCTTTTTGGTGTTTTGTATGTCATCTCTGGAGAAATATTTATTCAACACCTTAGCCCATTTTTTAATTGGGTTATTTGATTTTCTTGTTGTTGAGCTATAGGAGTTCCTTTTGTTTTGTAACTTTGCATTGCCTTCATCCAGTTGCCCCTCCTCTCAACCCCCGTTCCCAGTACCCACAAATCTAGTCTCTTTTGTATGAGTTTATTTGTTTGTTTTGAATTATAACTGACCTACAGCACTATGTTAGTTTCTTTAACACAATATAGTAATTCGATATTTCTATACACTTCAAAATGATCACCACAATAACTCTAGAAATGATGTCACCATACAAAGATATTACATAGTTATTGACTATATTCCCCAAACTACATTCTGTACCCGTGACTGATTTATTTTGCAGTTGGAAGTTGTATCTCTTAATCTATTTCACCTTTTTCTTTCCTTCCCCAAACCCCTCCACCCTGGCTGCCACCTGTTTGTCCTCTGTATCTGTAACTCTGTTTCAGCAAATTTTTTTATAATAATTCTTTTCTTAAAAAATATTTACTTCTTTGGTTGCACCGGGTCTTAGTTGTGGCAGGCGGGCTCCTTAGTTGCGGCCCCCGGGGTCCTTAGTTGCAGCTTGCCAGCTCCTTAGTTGCGGCACACAGGCTCCTTAGTTGCAGCATTTGAACTCTTAGTTGCAGCATGCATGTGGGATCTAGTTCCCTGACCAGAGATTGAACCGGGCCCCCTGCATTGGGAGTCCAGGGTCTTACCCACTGTGCCACCAGGGAAGTCCCTGTTTCTGCTCTGTTATGCTTTTTCATTTGTTTTTAGATTCCACATATAAGTAAAATTGTACAGTATTTGTATTTCTCTGTCTGACATGTTATACTTACTATTATATGCTCTAGGTCCATCCATGTTGTCTCAAATGGCAAGGTGTCCTTTATTATGGCTGTGTAGTATTCCAGTGTGTGTGTGTGTGTGTCTGTGTGTGTGTGTGTATACATATATTTATTCTTTATCCCTTCTTTTATTGATGGACACTTAGGTTGCTTCCATACCTTGACTATCATAAATAATGCTGCAGTGAACATAAGGGTGCATATATTTTTTCCTTTAGTGCTTTTGTTTTCTTATGGTGAATACAAGGAGTGGAATTGTTGAATCATATGGTAATTTTATTTTTAATTTTTTGAGGAATCTCTGTACTGTTTTCCATAGTGGCAGCGTGAACTGACATTCCCACAAAGAATGCACAAGAGTTCCCTTTTCTCCACATCCTCAACAATAGTTGTGGGTTGTTGTTATTTCATAATGGCAGTTCTCTCACGTGTGAGATGATATCTCATTCTGTTTTTGATTTGCATTTCCCTGATGATTAGTGATGTTTAGGAATGTTTTCATGTGCCTGTTGGCCATATGTATATCTTCTTTAGAAAAATGTCTATTCGGATCCTCTGCTCATATTATAATTGGGTTGTTGGTTTTTCAGTGTTGAGTTGTGTGTGTTCTTTGTGTAATTTTAATATTAACCCCTTATCAGATATATCATTTGCAATTATCTTCTCCCATTCAGTAGGTGTCCTGTTAGTTTGGTTAACAGTTTTCTTTACTCTGCAGAAGCTTTTTAAGGGTGATGTAGTCCAATTTGTTTATTTTTCCCTTTTGTTTTTCTTGTCAAAGGAGACAAATACAAAAAGTTACTAAGATGTCAAAGAGCTTATTGCCTGTGTGTTCTTCCAGAAGTTTTATGTTTTCAGGTCTTACATTCAAGTCTTTAAACCGTTTTGAATTTATTTTTGTGCAGGATGTGAGAGAGTAGTCCAGTTTGATTCGTTTGCATGTAGCTGTCCAGTTTTCCCAACATTATTTCTTGAAGAGGCTATCTTTTCCCTATTATATATTCTTGCCTCCTTTACCAGAGATTAATTGCCCATGTAATTGTGGGTTCATTTCTGGGCTCTCTATTCTATTCTATGCCAGTGAACTATGGGTCTGTTTTTGTCTCAGTGCCATACTGTTTTGATTACTTTAGCTTTGTAGTAAAGTTTAAAATCAGGCAGTGTGGTACCTCCAACTTTCTTCTTTCTCAAGATTGTTTTGGCTATTCAGGCTCTTGTGTTTCCATAACCATTTTGGAATTGTTTACTCTGGTTCTGTAAAAAATGCCATTGGTATTTTGATAGGAATTGCAGTGAATCTGTACTGTCTTGTGCTATATGGTTATTTTAACAATATTCATTCTTCAAATCTATAAATACAATATATCATTTCATCTATTTGAGCTGTATTCAATTTCTTTCATCAGTGTCATGGTTTTCCAAGGATAGGTCTTTTTTCTCCTTAGCTAAATTTATTCGTAGATATTTTAATCTTTGTGATGTGATTGTAAATGGGTTTTTTTCTTAATTTCTCTTTCAGGTAGTTTGTTGTTAGTTTACAGAAATGCAACATAGTTCTGTAAATTAATTTTTATCTGGCAACTTAAACATATTCATTGGTGAGCTCTAGTAATTTTGGGGGTCTGTCTTCAGGATTCTCTCTATATAATATCATGTCACCTGCAAACAGTGTGACCATTTTACTTCTTCCCTTCAAATTTGGATTTTTAAATTTCTTTTTCTTGTCTGATTGCTGTGGCAAGGACTTTCAATACTATGTTGAGTAAACGTAGTGAGAGTGGGCATCCTTATCCTGTTCCTGATCATAAAGGAAATACTTCCAGCTTTTCACAACTGAGCTGTGGGCATGTCATATATGGCCTTTATTATGTTGAGGTATGGTCCCTCTATACCCACTTTGTGGTGAGTTTTTATCATAAATGGATGTTGAATTTTGTCAAAGGCTTTTTCTGCCTCTGTTGAGAGGATTGTATCATTTTTCTTTTTGAAATTTTTAAAGTGGTATATCACATGGATTGATGTGTGGATACTGAACCATCCTTTCACCCCTGGGATAAATCCTACTTGACCATGGTCTATGATTTTTTTAATGCATTGTTGAATTCAGTTTGCTAATCTTTGATAATACAGGAGTTCTTATACTTTGAATATTAACTCCTTATCAGGTGAATGATTGGCAAAGATTTTCTTCCCTTCTGTAGATTGCTTTTACATTCCGTTGATTGTGCCTTTTGAAGAACAAAGGTTTAAGTTTGGCTTAGTCCTGTTTGTCTATTTCTGCCCCTGGTCAGTGATTTTTGCATCATATCCACGAAATCTTCGTCAAACCCAATATTGTGAAGTTTTTCCCCATGTTTTCCTCCAGGAGTTTCACAGTTTGCCGTCTTACATTTAGATCTTTATACCATCTTGAGTTAATTTTTGTATATGGTGTAATATAAGGGTCCTACTCTTTCTTTTGTATGTGGATACTTAATTTTCCCATCACCATTTCTTGAAGAGACAGTCTTTTCTCCATTGAGTATTCTTGTTGAGGAAACTGTCTTTTTTCCCATTTTGTGGTCTTGGCACCCTTGTCATAGGTCATTTGACCATATACATGATGTTTTATTTATAGGCTCTCTATTGTATTCAATGTATATATCTTTATGCCAATACCACACTCTTATGATTACTAGAGCTTTGTAATATATTTTAAAATCAGGAAATCTGAGTCTTCCAACTTTGTTCTTCTTTTTCAAAAAATTTATGTATATTCGTGTCCCTTGAGAGTCCATATGAATTTTGAGATTATTTGTTTCTATTCTTGCCCCCCAAATGCTATTGGGATTGTGGTAGGGATTTCATTGAATCTACAGATTGCTTTGGGTGGTAATGACATCTTAACAATGTTAAGCCTTTCAATCCATGATCGTGGAATGTCTTTCCACTTATTTGTGTCTTCTGTACTTATTTTCAGCCATGTTTTGCAGGGTCTATGTGCAAGTATTTCATCTCATTAGATAGGTTCAATCCTAAGTGTTTTGCTCTTTTTACTGTTATTGTAACTGAAATCGTTTTGTTATATTTTTTCAGATTGTTCATTATTAATGTATGGAAACAATCAATTGTGTTGATTTTGTATCCTGCAACTTTGCTGAATTCATTTATTAGTTCTCACAGTTTCTTTTATGTGGAATATTTGTGAATTTCTACATATGGGACCATATCATCTGCAAATGGAAATAATTTTATTTTTTTCCTTCCAAGATAGAAGCCTTTCATTTATTTTATTGCTTAATTGCTCTGGTTTGATCTTCCTGTACTATATTAAACAGATGTGGCAAGAGTGAGTACCCTACCTTCCCCATAATATTAGAAGAAAAACATTCAGGATTTCACCATTGAGTGTAATGTTAGTTGTGTTCTTTTCTCCATGCTCTGTGTTATGTGGAGGTTGTTTTCTTTTTTTTTTTTTAATTAATTAATTAATTAATTAATTTTTGGCTGTGTTGGGTCTTCGTTGCTGCACGCAGGCTTCTCTAGTTGCAGCGAGCATGGGTTACTCTTCACTGTGGTTCGCGGGTTTCTCATTGCAGTGGCTTCTCTTATTGCGGAGTACTGGCTCTAGGTGCATGGGCTTCAGTAGTTGTGGCACACGGGCTCAGTAGTTGTGGCAAATGGACTTATTTGCTCCGCGGCATGTGGGATCTTCCCGGACCAGGGCTCGAACCCATGTCCCCTGCATTGGCAAGTGGATTCTTAACCACTGTGCCACCAGGGAAGTCCCGAGGTTGTTTTCTTACATTCCTAGTTTGTTGAGGATTTTTAATCATAAAAAGGGTATTGACTTGTAGTGTATGCTTTTTTGTTTTTTATTTTAGTCATGTGAGCCTTGTCTCTTATTTTCTCAGTTAATCTAGCTAAGAGTTTGCCAATTATGCTGATGTTTTCAAAGAATCAACTTTTTGTTACATTTATCTTTTTTCTTTTCTCTAATTCTATTTATCCCTGCTTTGAACTTTATTATTTCTTTCTTTCTGTCTGAGTTTCTATCTTTCTGAGTTCAGTTTGTTCCTATTTTTCTAGTTCTCTGATGTGTAAACTCATGTTTTTTCATTTGAGATATTTCTTTTTTTTTAATGTATTTGTTTACTGCCATAAACTTCCCTCTTAACAGAGCTTTTACTGGATCCCATAAGTTTGGATATATTGTATTTTCATTTTCTTTTTTCTCAGCATATTTTGTAACTTTGCTTTGTGATTTCTTCTTTGGAATCATTGGTGTTTAATAGTGTGTTGTTGGAGTCCCACAAATTTGCAGATTTTCAAGTTCTCCTTTTCTTACTAATTTGTAGTTTCATTCCATCAGCATCAGAAAAATATACTTTGTATAAATTCAATATTTTAAAGTTGACAGACTTGTTCTGTAGCCTAACAAGTGGTCTACCTTAGAGACATTTCTGTGTGCACTTGAGAAGAACATGAGTTCTGCTGTTGTTGGATGGGATGTTCCACATATCAGTTAAGACCAGTCAATCTATCCTGTTGTCAAGTCCTTTATTTACATAATATCTTTTGTCAGATTGTTCTGTCCACTATTCAAAGTGAAGTATTAAAGTCTATTATGTTGCTGTCCATTTAGCCTTTCAGTTTGGTCAAGAGGTGCTTCGTATATTTAGTGCTGTAATGTTTGGTGCATAAATGTTAAATGATGTATCTTCTTGGTGAAGTGACCCTTTTATCATTATGAAATGTTCTTCCTGGTCTCTTTTAACAGTCTTGAATTTAAAGTATATTTTGTTTGATATTAGTATAGCCATGTCCAGCCCTCTTTTGGTTACTATTTGCTTTTTCATCCATAACCTTTCAACCTGTGTGAGTCTTCAGATCTAAAGTGACATAGTTGAATCCTGTTTTTTAATCTATTTAGCCTATACATGTCTTTTAATTGAGGAGTTTAATTCATTTACATTTAAATTAATTACTAATAGGAAGAACTTACTTTTGCCATTTTGTTAATTTTTTTCTTTATATCCTGTAACTTTTTGTCCCTTTCATCTTCTCTTTCTGCCTTACTTTGTGTTACATTGATTTTTTTTAAATTGTGAAATGCATTGGTTCCCTTGTCTTTTCCTTTTGTGTATATTGTAGATATTTTGGTTATGGTTAATTATGCAATTACTAAGAATATCTCAATTTTATAATTTTAAACTGAAAACCTGATAACAACTTCACTTCAGTTACATACATATACTCTATTCCTTTACAGTTCTATCCTTCTCTTTATGTTATTGCATAGATATTAGTTTGGAGGGGGTTCTGCCGTTTAAATTCTATACAGGAGTTAAAAGTGAATATATCCACCAAAATTATGATGATATAGGTTAGTATATTTATCCATGTATTGACCTTCATTAGAGGATTTTATAATTTTCTTACGACTGTATGTTGCTATCGAGTGTCCTTCCTTTTAACCTTGAAGACCACCCTTTCCCATTTCTTGTAGATCAGGTCAATTGGTAATAAACCCCCACAGCTTTCCTGGAAAAGTCTTAGTGTCTTCATTATTTTTTGAAGGACAGTTTTACTGGATACAGTATTCTTGGTTGACAGATTCTTTCTTTCAGCACTTTGAATGTATTTTTCCCAATACCTCTGGGCTGTAATGTTTCAGCTAAGAAATCCGATAATAACCTTGAGACCTCCCTGATAACTGACAATTCATCTTCTCTTGTTGATTTCAAGATTTATCCCTTTGTCTTTGACTTATAGTGGTTTTATTACAATACTTTTCTCTGTAGGTCTCTTTGGATTTTCCTAGTTAGGGTTCATTGAGTTTCTTGAATATGCATGTCCTCAGATTTCTAAAGTTTGTGGCAGTGATTTCCTCAAATACACCCTCTGTCCCTTTCTTTTCTCTCTTCTTTTTCTGAGACACCCATAATACATGTATTGCTCTATTTATTAGAGTCCATAAGCTCGTCTCTTTTTCTACATTTTGTTTTTGTTTTTGATTTTTGCTCCCGTGAAAAAATGATTTCAAATGACCTGTCTTCATTTGATTTTTTTCTGCCTGATCAATTCTACTTTTGAAGACCTCCAGTAAATGTTTGTATATTGATTTTACTTTACCACAGAATTTCTTTTTATAATATTTTATATCTCCCTATTGATATTTATATCTGGAATTTTTTCAGATATCTAGGGCTGGATTATCATGTAAAAATCAATTAATTTAATTGATCCTATCCATAAGCTAAAATGGAAAATATTTGATTATATCAATAGATGCAGAAAACACATTTGACAATTCCAACACAGTTTATGATTAAACTCACCAAAGTGGCAATAGAAGCAACTTCCTCAACTTCAGAAAGACTGTCTACAAAAACAATACAGCTTACATCAAACTTAATGTTTAGAAATGAAATGCTTCCTACTAAGATTCGGAACAAGGCAAGAATGTAACCTACCATTCTCATTCAGCTTTGTACTCGCATGCAAAACTAATGATACCAAATATTGTGAGGAATTGGAGCAACAGGTAGTCTCATTCATGTTGATGGGAATACAAAACGGTACAGCCACTGTGATAGACAATTTGGCAATTTATTATAAACTTCAACATTGCCTTACCATATGATCCAGCAGTTGTCCTCTATACCATTTACAAAAATTAGTTGGAAACTTAAATCCACAGGATCCTCAGACATGATTATGTATAGCGACTTTATTTATAATTGCCAAAAATTGAAATCACACAAGATGTCTGTTAATCGGTGAATGGATAAAGAAACTGGAGTTAATCCATAAAAGGGAATATTATTCAGTATTTTAAAAATTAGCCATCATGCAATTAAAAGACGTGGAGGAATTTTAAAAGCAAAGTGGTTAGTGAAAGAAGACAATTTTAAAAGGCCGCACACTGTGTTATTCCAACTCTATGACATTCTGGAAAAGGCAAAACTATGGAGATAGTTAAAAACATCATTGATTACCAACCAGGGCTTTGTGTGTTGCTTATATCACTACTTCTGAAGTTTTAGTTTTTTAATACAAGTATTCTGCCTTTAGAAAAACAATGTTTGATTTTCTCTCCTAAAACTATTTTTGACATCAAAACTGATTGTCAGTTAAACCCTTAAGAATCTGTGTATTTTTCAAAGTGTTAACATTAAAAGTGATATAGTTACTGAAACAATGATTAATCTTCTCAAAATATTTTTTTAAGTTTATTAGAATTAAATCAATAATGTGTCATGAAAACATATGATATGATTAATCTTATTTTGTTATTTGTCAATGCCATTTGGATTGAAAATACTATTACTCAAAAAGAATAACAAAATTTAACTTTTTAAAATGTTCTTAAGAAAATCTTAAGATCTTTGGTATACTAGTTTATTAAATTAGTATTTGAATTTAGGTAATATGGCCACAATTACATGAAAAGACCAAGGGTTGAAAAAATAACTTAAGCAACCATTCTGTTTTTTATTTCTATTTAGTATCCAAAGATGATAACCTTAGAGGCATTTTCAGTTGTTTTGGCACAGTTGCTTGGAATTAACCTGGGATTAACATATAATAATGACATCTACAATTGTTACTGTCCAGGAACTACATGCTTAATGAATCCTGAAGCAATGTAAGATGTTATTTTTATCAAATCTTTGTCTTCTTTTGGGAGATGTTTCTTGCATTTCTTGATGAATAATTTCTCTCAATATAACTTGAATAAGAATATTTTTATTAAATACGTACAAGTTATTTTGAAGCTTATTAAAGGGAATGAGTATTGGATATTGCAGAAAATGTGCTTCATAGTTCTATATTCAGTGCTATAGTATTGAGTCATTGATGATGACTTTGTGTGGAGTACTAGAATCTTGAGGTGAAATTCATTCATTCTATCAAAAAAATTTTAAAGCATGTACTGTGTCACAAGTATTGTGTTTGTCTTATAAATGATTAGCGAGATAGAAAAAAGCTATATACCTTATATTAGTCCATCAGGGCAGAAACTTAAAAAGTTGAAATAAGAATAAACAAGATTTAAACAGCTTATGATAAGTGCCAGGAGGGAAATAAATAAGGAATACATGGGGAAGAGAAACTTTCTGATAAAGTGGTCTAGGAAGTTTTCTATGAGGCAAAACTTATGTTAGGACCTGAAGGAGAAGAAATAAATCTGGTCATGTGAAGAATTTGTTGAAAACTTTTCAGGGAAAGCAAGTGAAGTGATACTTGGATAGCAAAAAATTTTAAGACCTCAAAAGACTGGAAAAAGGGGCTTGGGGGGACAGATAAAACAAACAAACAAAAGAAATGGCTGAAACTATAAGGAAGAATGTTAAAGGCATAGACATTTAAAAAAAAAAAAAAAAAAGGAAAGTAAAATACAAAGAGGCTAAGGAACCATGAGTCAGAGGAAGTCCAGGAGGTAATAGGAAATGTAGGAAAGAGCCTGAGTAAGCAATCATGATGTGGAAATTGGGATTTTATGATAAATGTAAAAAAACACATTTTAATTGATTTATGCAGTATGGATAATATAATATATTTTGTAACATAATTGTTAAATATATTAGAAAGAACAACAATATAGTAATATTGTTACTGAATTAAGTCCTATGGACCCTAGGCTCTCTGCCTGGGCAGGGGAGAGTTCTTTTTTTGTTTTATTCAAACCGCAAAGTAACGAAACCAAAGCTGAGATCCATTGACACAGCACAAGCTTTCCTCAGTGGAAAGCAGGAACTAAGTTCACAGATCAACTTCTCACCCATGTGGTGAGAGTGATTTACTTTTAGAGAGTAAGGACAAAGGTAGGAAGAGAGAGGCTAATTAAGGGGAGGCATATGCATTAGTCTACCAGGGCAGAGGCAGGGCTATTTTGAGGGAATGGGGTGCCCCCTTTTATTAATCCTTTTTCTTCCTTAATGCCCATTTATGGGCACTGGTAGGTGTGTCATTTAATAAACTAATGTAGTAAAATCAGTGTATAATGAGACTCAGGGTCTGTTGGAGATCAGATTCCTCGCCATCTTGGTCCCAGCTGGTTCCATCTGTTTGTTTGTTTGTTTGTAGCTTCCTTTCTTATCTCTGGACCCTTTACCTTAAAGATTTATGTAAACTCCTGCTAAATGTGCACGTTGGCAGGTTTTGAGCAGAGACCTGGAGCACTTTGGCAACAGTATTTGGTAAATAATGATTCTCATAATAATCTATAGCAGTTTCATAAGACTGAGAGGAAGAGAGATGTCAAGAATTATTTATAGGGGTTCTGGTTCCTATAACCTACAGGGCTTATAGGAGTTAGGAAGAACCTGAACTTCTGTCCTCCCTCAGACAAGCCAACTCTATGGCTACACATGAAACAATTTCCTCAGAAAAAAACAAAAAGCTTGCTTAAGACGCCTACACAGAGGGCAAACGAGAAGAAACCCACATCGAAGAGGGTAGGAAAGGCTAAGAACCAATCTCACCATAATTCCTACCCCAGCAAGGTGACCCACAATCGGGAGAGAACTCGACCCTAGAGATTCTCTCTGAGGGGTGAAGGATTTGAACGCTTATTGGATACCCTAACTGGTAAGACCTGCAACCGAGAGACGAACCTCCAAACCTCTAGCTGTGAAAGACAATTGGACTTGCACATATGAGCCAAATAAGGCTATAGTGAACCGAGAAAGAGATCTTAAAACTCTTGAACTCACTTGCCACCTCTGTGATCTATTGAGAGGCACCCAGTCTTTATGGCAATGAGGCTTATTTTCTCATATTAACGTGTTGGCTGGAAGGTCAGGCATCTAATTGAACACACATCTAGAAGCCTGCTAAGGTACTCTCTGGGGATGGCGGCTGGTGGATGCCATCTTTGTGCTCTCCCTCTACCTCGCTACAGCTTGCTGGATTCTCCTGGAAAGGAGCTTGTACCGTCCTCTGGCACTCCAGTGTTTGCGGTTGCCACCCACAGGTCGCCACCTGTAGATCACTGGGCTCTGGCGGCCAGCTGGGTTTAAGCTCACAAGTCCCACAAAACTGTAAACAATGGAACACGATTTCTTAAACTGCTATGACCCCCAGGATGCAGCAAGAGGCCACAGTCCTAAGAACCCAATCTCTCTGTGAAAGAGGCCTATTAGCTTATCTTCATAGCTGTGGCCTGAGGGGCAGGCTTCTAATGAAACCCATGTCTAAAGGCGTACTGTAATCTTTTTCAGAGGCCTTGGAGGATGGGAACTATCTTCAAGGCCTCCATCTGCCATGTTCCAGAGAACCAGTATCTCCAGGAGGGGAGATACAGGCTTCTGCTGCTTTAGTTTCTTTGGCTGCTGCCCAGGAGACGACCCCTGATGGCCCGGCTCTGGTGCCCAGAGGGACTTGCGTTCCTGGGTCCCCTGGGGCTGTAACAGTAACGATTGGAGATGTAGTTCATGGCCAGCTATCACCCCAGGGCACTGCACGGTAGCAGACTGAAACACAGCCCAGATTTTCTGTGAAAGTGGCCCATTTACTTGTCCAGGAGCTTTTGCCTGAGGAGCATGCTTCCTGTTTGGCTCACATCTTGGGGCCAACGGTGATTCTCTCAACAAGCAGAGGCCAGTGGGCATAACTGTTCACCCTCCCCCTTCCTTGCTCCAGCTCCTCGGCGTCTCTCAGAAAGGACCTTACAACCTTGTCTGGCACCCTGAATGTTGTTGCTGCTGCCAGGGAACATGTGTAGACCACCTGGCTCGGGTGGCCAGCAGGACTTGCGCTTGTGGGTAGCACAGGATGGTAACCCACGGAGAAGGCGTTTCAGCTGGTTGCCACCTGCATGGCATGGCAAACAGAGCCTAGAACCAGAACTGCAGTCTTTCTGTGAAAGAAGTCTTTTAGCTTACCTCCATAATTGCTGCATGAGAGTCAGGTTTCTAGTTAAACACAAATCCAACCACTGACTGTGATCCTTTCCAGAGACCGCAGAGGGCGAGTGCTATCTATCTGCTGTACCCTAGATTGCCAGTATCTTCCACAGAGGAGCTTCTACAGGTGCCTGGTGCACTATTTTTTGTGGCTGCTGCCTTGGAGACACCTGTTGATCATGTAGCCCAAGTGGCAGGGGAGCTTGTGTTCCTGGTTTTCATGGAGCTATAACAAACAGGCAGTTCTTGATAGCAAAAGACCCTGAATAGCCATAGCAATCTTGAGAAAGAAGAACAATGTTGGAGACATCATATACCTGATTCCCGGGCTAAGACAGACAAAAGCAAACAAGCCTGGGACATTTGTGTCCGAGTATAAGGAGGTGTCCAAAGAATTATGGAGATTTGTCACAGGGACACAAAGCAGTTTGAAAGGGGCTCCCCATAGGCAAATCTGGGACAATTTGAAAGTCATTTGTAATGTTCGTAATGGATTATAACCCACTGAGTGTAATAGGAAGATATGATTCCATATTCATGTAAATACATGAATGAATTGAAAATGTGATTAGAAATGAGATTTTACATAAAACTTCTCTCCAAATAATTATTAAGTGATAAGGAAGGAAAGAAATGTTAGAGTGAAGACTGGCAGACACACCTTAATCAACTGATCAAAGTGACTTTTACCAAAAATGTAACAAGTTGAAATCATGTGCTGTCTGTTAGGCTGCAATGGAGCCGACAGAGTCAGCAACACTTCTGTGATGAGGTTGGCAAGAGGCATAACCTCAGTCTAACTATGGGGAAACATTTCATAAACCCAAACTGAGGGACATGTTACCAAATAATCGGCCTGTAATTATAAAACTTTTCCATGTCATGAAATTCAACAAAAAATGTAATCAACTAAGCTAAGGAGACATGAGAACTAAATGCAATGGTTGATTTTGAACTGGATCCTTTTGCTATAAAGTGCCAATACTGTGATGAAGGGGAAATTTGAATGTGATGTGAGGATTAGATTTTAGCACCGTATCATTATT